>NC_133396.1:100268417-100584131 GCF_047511655.1 Castor canadensis | reverse complement strand
ATCCTAGGGGTAGATGTTAAAGGGTCTCTGGTGTTTGGTTGGTTAGATGAAATATGGACCAAAAGAACACCCAACATGAGCAAACTAGAAAAACCCAACTTCCCATGGTTTAATATAAAAGAAGTGACTCTAAGACTTAGGAAGATTGGAATGTTAGAGAGGATTTGTCATTTAAGGCCTACTCACCCACACTGGGAGCATCTAGAAGGGTCTAGAAGGCCTAAGTTTCACTGGTACTTTGAGAAATTTGTGAGAAGAGTCCCAGCATATGTTAAGGGCTTCATGAACACTCTTTAATGTAGCCCAGATCTTACAGTGGGAACCACAACACTCTGCTGAAGGACCAAATGCAAGGGAATAATTGTCCTGGGGTGGCAGGGCCAACCAAGTGCAACCCAAAGGCAAGGTGGGTGTGGTTATCATACTAGACAGCAGAGTCAATGAAGCAATAGGAGTAGTGTGACTCATAGACAGCTATGATATTGCTAGTTGATCATGATGTTCCTAGAGGTAAAATAGATACAAAGCCTAGTAAGTTCTTACTTGCTCTGTATAAGCAGAAATGTTCTAGATCAAGTGGACAAAAGTCAAACTTGAATGCTAAAAACAGAAAGTCACAATCAATTCCCAGATTTGAGCCAGCCAACAGACCCAGAACCCTTGAATGAAGGAGAGGCTAAGTCCCCTGGAGAAAGGATGCTGGAACCATACTGCAATATTATGCTGTTAATTTTTCTCCAAACCTTCCCTCAAAGGTACCTACAGCATTTAATCAGGGCAACATGCTTTGGATAAAAGAAAATAAACAGAACTTTCAGAAAATAATCAGGAATATTCTAATGCAGATGCATGTGGAGTGGCTCAAGTGGTAGAACGCCTGCCCAGCAACTGTGAGGACCTGAGTTCAAACCCCAATACCAAAAAAGAAAAAGAAAGCCTAATCAGTTGTGTAGGAACAAAATCCAACATGCACTTTTTTTTCATTTTTGTTTTGTTTTATTTTGGAGCACTAGGGGTTGAACTCAGAGCCTTAAAAAAAAAAAAAGAAGAAGTACTGTACACTGACTTCAAGAGATGCAAGGTCACTATGGCTCTTTAGTCAGAACAGGGACTTATGGAGGTCAGGTGATCAATAGAGTTCTAGCTCAGATCCAGCTCACAGCAGGCCCATGAACTCATCCTGTGATTATCCCGCCAGTTTTGAAATGCATAATTGAAATAGAAATGATTGGCAGCTGCCAGAATCGCCACATTGGTTCCCTGACCTATTGAATGAGGTCTATTATGGTAACAAAGACCAGGTGGAAGCCATTGGAAGTTCCTCTACCACAGAAACAATAAATCGAAAGCAATACCATATCTCTGGAGGATTGCAGAGATTAACACCACCATCAAGGAGTTGAAAGATGTGATTCCCGCCCATCCTCATTCAACTCTTTCATTTGGCCTGTACGGAAGAGATGGACCTAAAGAATAGCAGGGATTTATCATAAGACCAAGCTGATAGTGACTCTAATTAAAGCTATTATACCAGATGTAGTTTCATTGCTCAAATAAGCCATCACATCCTCTAAGACCTGGTACGCAGCTAGCAGTCATACAATTGATGAATAACAAAAGTCAGGTAATTAACTTTTTTTCTTTCCTTGTTCACAGGCTTGTCAGCAGTTTACTTTCAGCTGACAAGGCCAGCAATCCACCTACACTGTCCTACCACATAGGCATAACTCTCTGACCCTATGTCATAATTTAGTTCACAGGGATTTTCTTTTTTTTTTTTTTTTCATTTTTCTTTTATTATTCATATGTGCATACAAGGCTTGGGTCATTTCTCCCCCCTGCCCCCACCCCCTCCCTTACCACCCACTCCGCCCCCTCCTTCTCCCCCCCCTCAATACCCAGCAGAAACTATTTTGCCTTATTTCTAATTTTGTTGTAGAGAGAGTATAAGCAATAACAGGAAGGAACAAGGGGTTTTGCTGGTTGAGATAAGGATAGCTATACAGGGCATTGACTCACATTGATTTCCTGTGCGTGGGTGTTACCTTCTAGGTTAATTCTTTTTGATCTCACCTTTTCTCTAGTTCCTGTTCCCCTTTTCCTATTGGCCTCAGTTGCTTTAAGGTATCTGCTTTAGTTTCTCTGCATTAAGGGCAACAAATGCTAGCTAGTTTTTTAGGTGTCTTACCTATCCTCACCCCTCCCTTGTGTGCTAAAGCTTTTATCATGTGCTCATAGTCCAATCCCCTTGTTGTGTTTGCCCTTGATCTAATGTCCACATATGAGGGAGAACATACGATTTTTGGTTTTTTGAGCCAGGCTAACCTCACTCAGAATGATGTTCTCCAATTCCATCCATTTACCAGCGAATGATAACATTTCGTTCTTCTTCATGGCTGCATAAAATTCCATTGTGTATAGATACCACATTTTCTTAATCCATTCGTCAGTGCTGGGCATCTTGGCTGTTTCCATAACTTGGCTATTGTGAATAGTGCCGCAATAAACATGGATGTGCAGGTGCCTCTGGAGTAACAGTCTTTTGGGTATATCCCCAAGAGTGGTATTGCTGGATCAAATGGTAGATCGATGTCCAGCTTTTTAAGTAGCCTCCAAATTTTTCTCCAGAGTGGTTGTACTAGTTTACATTCCCACCAACAGTGTAAGAGGGTTCCTTTTTCCCCCGCATCCTTGCCAACACCTGTTGGTGGTGGTGTTGCTGATGATGGCTATTCTAACAGGGGTGAGGTGGAATCTTAGCGTGGTTTTAATTTGCATTTCCTTTAGTGCTAGAGATGGTGAGCATTTTTTCATGTGTTTTCTCACAGGGATTTTCATCACCTTTCCTTTCCTATAAGATATTGCACTGGTTCATTACATGGATGGTGTTATGCTAACTGGACCTAGTAAGTAAGATGGGGACACTACTCTAGACTTATTGGTAAGATATTTGTGTGTCAGAGGGTGGAAAATGTACCTAACTAAAATTGAGGGACCTTCTACTTCAGTGAAGTTTCTAGGGGCTGCTGTGGTGTGGAGGTATACCCCTTCTAAGGATATCTGCCCCCCTTCTATGGTGAAAAATAATTTGTTGCATCTGGTCCCTCCTACAATAAGAAGAAGCAACAGTGACAAGTTTGGATTTCAGGACCATACATTCTCCATTTACTGGGTAGCCTAAAAAGATGCTAGTTTTGAGTGAGCCCCAGAACAAAAGAAGATTTTGCAACTGATCCAGGATGCTATGATGTCTGCTTGCCACTTGGGCCTTATGAGCCAAAAGTTCCATTGATGCTTGAAGTGTCTGGAGCAGATAGCCTTTGGCAGGCTCCAAACCTATGTATCAATCTTTGGCACTGGTAGGGGTCTTTAGCAGGCTTCTATAGTTAAATTGTAATGCAGGCCTTTAGGATGGTAGATCAAAAGCCTGCCATCAGCTGCAGACAACTATTCTTTTGAAAAACAACTCTTGGCCTATGCTACGGTTTGGATGTGATTTAAGTGTCCCCCAAGGGTCCATTGTGATTAAAGTCTTGTCGCCCAAAGTAGCACTATTGGGAGGTGGTAGGGCCTTTGGGAGAAGATCTGATGGAGGTCCTTAGATCATTGGGGGCATGAGGTATTTTTTGTGCATACCCCTTGGTAGTTCTTATCAGAGGGTTGTTATAAAAGGAACAAGGCTGTTTGCCAGCTACACATCTGACAAGGGATTAACAACTAGAATATACAGGGAGCTCAAAAAACTAACCCCACAAAGAATCAACAATCCATTGAAGAAATGGGCAAATGAACTGAACAGACAGTTTTCAGAAGAAATACAAGTGGCCAATAAATACGTGAAGAAATGCTCAATATACTTGGCCATAAAGGAAATGCAAATCAAAATGACATTGAGATTGCACCTCACTCCACTCAGAATGGCTATCAACAATAGCACAAACAACAATAAATGCTGGTGAGGATGGGGGGAGAGCAACCCTTGTTCACCATTGGTAGGAATGTGAATTAGTGCAACCACTATGGAAAATGGTTTACAGTCTCCTCAAAAAACTAAAAGTAAACCTACCATATGACTCGCCAATATCACTCTGGGCATACACATAATATGCACTCTGGGCATAAACCAGGACATAACAGAGCCACTTGCACACCCATGTGTATTGCAGCACTATTCACAATAGCAAAGCTTTGGAAACACCCCAGATGCCCTACAACCAATGGATGGTTTTTAAAATATGATCTATATACACAATGGAGTATCATTCAGCACAAAGAAGAATAAAATTATAAAATTATGTTGTTTGCAGGGAAATGAATGGTATTTGAAATCATCATATTAAGCAAAGTAAGGCAGACAGAGAGAGAGAGAGAAGATATGATTGTAACAGTAGGTCTGTCCGAGGAGACTCTGGGGAAGCAAGAAAGGAAAAAGAATGATAGAGAGTAAACATTGCCATACATTGCATCTGTGTGAAATGCATTGTAATGAAATGCACTGTAAGCTGTTGAATAACAAAGGAGCAGGGCAACAGAAAAAGAGTAAATAATAGAGGGGGTTGATCTGATTAAAGTATAATATATGCATGTATGAAATACCAAGGCAAACCCCCTTGAAAAATCAATATACACTTAAAAAAAAAAGAAGCACCTGTCCAGGGAAGGGTGCCAGTAGGAGGGAAGAAGGTAAACCAAGAGGTGAAGGAGGGTGAATGTGATTGACGTACTTTGTATACATGTATAAAAATTGAACAATGAACCTGTGGAAATTGCTCTAAGAAGGAAGGGAGAGGGGTTGAGGGAGAATGATTGAGGGGATGAATCTAATTAAGATACATTGTAAACACATATGTAAATGTCACAATGAACCCCCCTGTAAAACTAACAGATGCTAGGAAGGAAAGGAGAAAGGGAGGGAGGAAGGGAGGGAGGGAGGGAGGGAGGGAGGGAGGGAGAGAAGAAGCAAGGAAGGAAGGAAGGAAAGGAGGGTCCCTTCCATTCTCTGTGTTCTTTTTGATCCAAAATGTGGCTGCTCACTCCAACACACACTCCAGCCATTGCCATTTTCCATTTATCATGAGGACCCCATTAGAACAGAGTCAATGCAAGCACATGCTCTTGAACCTCCAAAATGGTGAGCTAAAAAAAAAAAAACAGAAACCACTTTGTCTTTATAAAATTATCTGCTTTTGCTATTTCATTATAGTAAAGCAAAGCTGACTAATGCAGCCTGCTACAGGACTTTAGTAGAGACTGAACACTTGACCATACCCAAGTTATGATACAACCTGAGTTACCCATCTTGAACCGGGTGTTATCTGATCCTCCAAACCACAAAGCTGGGCATGTGCAACAGCACTCCACCATCAAATGGAAGCTGTATACATGTGATCAGTGTCAAGCAGATTCCTGAAGCCATAAGTTACAGAAAGTGGCCCACGTGTCCGTGCTCCTCTCCCCCCCACCACTGCACTGCCTCTGTCTCCTAGTCTGTACCTATGGCCTCATGAGAAGTTCTTAAGGTCATTTGACAGAAGACTGGGGGGCAAGATAGATGGGCACTATCAAAAAGTGAATAGCTGTAGCCCCTCTCTGGGATATCCCAGAAGGTGGTGAAGGGAAATCTTCCAAGTGGACAAATTCAAGCAGTGCACCTTGTTGTGCATTTGGCTTAGAAGAGAAATGGCCAGATGCATGGTTATATATTGAGTCATGGACTGCAGCTAGTGCTTGGGCTGGATGCTCAGGGACTTGGAAGGATTATGACAAGAAAATTAATGACAAAGATATTTGGAGAAGACATATGTAGCTAACCCTCTCTAAATGGGCAAAACTTTGAAAATATTTCTGTCCTGTGTGAATGTTCACCAAAAGGTAATCTCAAAAGAACAGGACTATGTTAATCAAATGGATATATTGACCTATTCTGCAGATACCAGTTGGCCTCTGTTAGTCTGTTTTCTGTTGCAACAACAAAATACTTTAGGGTGGGAACTTTATAAAGAAACGTTTATTTAGTAACAGCTTTGGAGGTTGGCAATCCAAGATCAGGCAGCCCTATAAGTTTGGCCTCTAGTGAGGGCCTCTGGCTCCATCACATAGCAGATAGCATTGCAAAGACAGAAGAGCATGCAAAAGAGATCACATGATGAAACAGGGAGCCAGTGAAATTCAGGAGTTCAATGTAAAAAATCTCAGTAAGAGGTTGGCAATTTAGCTCAGTGGTTCAGTGTTTGCCTAGCATGCACAAGGTCCTGGGTTTGATCCCCAGTAACACACACACACAGAAAATTCTCAACTGCAAACTGAATTCAACCACACAATTAAAAAGGATCAGACACCATGATGGAATTGGTTGCAAGGATGCAAGGATGGTTCAACATATGCAAATCAAACAGACAGACTGTGTTCTGACAATGAGACAGGGGGAGGGGATGGCAAAGCAGAGAGATAAAACTTAAAGAATTGAAACATGAAGGTCACATAGCACTAGGGAAATGAAATAGCCAATGAAGTCACATGCAGCCATATGTGGGTTGAGCTTTGCTTTTTTGCTTCTGTAACCTGTTTGCAAGGATATATAAGGTGAGACCTCTTTGTTCTCAGGGCTCAGCCTTTGGACATGAGTCCTCTAGGTCTGTGCTGGCACAATAAACATTGCTTCCTGCTAAACTGCCTCAATGTCCTGTATCTCAGCTTGTAATTTCCCGTAAGAATATGGCACATAAACAAAATACCCGTTCTTGTGGTAACTAACTCACTCCATGAAAGCAAACTAATATCTTCCAGGGATATTGGCTCCACTAACAACCTTCCACAAGGCACCTCCTCTTAAACATTCCACCACCCTTCAGCATCATCATATTGGAGACCAAGCTCTAACATAAAACCTATGGGGAACAAACCATAGCCATGACAGAGCAGCCTCTTTCCCATCTCTCTCAGTCATCGCCCAATTGGCTCAAGAAAAGAGTAAACATCTCCCAAGGACTTTACCTTCTCTTCCAAGGAAAGATTGTTGTATCACATTAGGTTGAATTATGACCCTGTTATTGTCTCTGTATGGGGATTAAGTATGGCTTAAGAAGATGAGTATGGGTACCAAATTGACAAGGAGTGGATTTGTGGTGGTGAATTTTATGTATCAACATCACTGGGCTAAGAGATGCCCAGATAGCTGGTATAATGTTTTTTCTAGGAGTGCCTGTGACTGTGTCTCCAGAAGAGATTAGCACTAGATCAAAGGAAGATTGCCCTCATCAGTGAAATATGGGCATCATCCTATCTTTGAGGGCCTAAATAGGATAAAAAAGCAGAAGAACCCATTTGGTCAGTTTCCCAAGGCAGGATAAAAAAATTATGCTGCACTGCCCCTGCAACTTCCCTTTTCAATTCAATTTCACATCTCCACTGGCAACATCAGCCCCAGTGCAGTTTTGCTGGCACATTTTTCCATATCAATTAATAGTCTTTCATTTCTATTTGACAAGAAGCCTGCACAAACTGGCTTTTGCTAAATAAGGAAAATATTGGACCATTGTGTTAGTTATCTATTGCTGTGTAGCAAATTATCCCCAAACTTTAGCAGCTTAAAACAATAAGCATTTATTATCTCACAGTTTCTGTGGCTCAGGAATCAGGCACGGCTTAACTGGGTGCCTCTGGCTTAGGGTCTCTCTCAAAGCTATAGTCAAGGGATCACCCAGGGCTGCAGTTAGCTCAAGGTCTTGGAGAAGATGAACTTCCAATCTCATTCATATGCCTCCGGGTGGGACTCAAGTCCTCACTGACTGTTGGCCGGAGAAATTATTTCCTCACTCTGTGTTGGCTAGAGGCATCTCCTCTTGATCCCTTATCTTGGGGCTTTCTTCATAAGGTATCTCACAACCTAATACCTGGCTTAGGGTCTCTCTCAAAGCTATAGTCAAGGGGTCACCCAGGGCTGCAGTTATCTCAAGGTCTTGGAGAAGATGCACTTCCAATCTCATTCATATGCCTCCGGGTGGGACTCAAGTCCTCACTGACTGTTGGCCGGAGAAATCATTTCTCACTCTGTGTTGGCTAGAGGCATCTCCTCTTGATCCCTTATCTTGGGGCTTTCTTCATAAGGTATCTCACAACCTAATACCTGACTCCCCTCAGAGTAAGCTAGGAGAAGGAAAGAGAAAGAGAGAAGGAAGAGGAAAAGAGGGAGAGAGAGAGAGAACGAGAGATGGAGACAGAGAGAACCCATGATGGAAGCTCCAGCCTTTTGGTAATCTAATTTTAGAAGTGATACCTCATCACCTCTGCCATAGTCTATTCAATAAGCAAGTCGCTAAATCCGCCCATACTCAAGAAGAGAGATTACACAGTGTGTAAGTTCCAAGATATGGAGATCTTTAGCAGTCATTGTTAGGGGACAAATTTTAAATCCCCAAGACCCTTAAGGTTAAAACAAGAATGTTCAACATTGGTTTGCAAATCCTAGGAAGGCACTGAATAGATTTGGAGCTGCTACCCCAACCTAGGCAGGTGGGAGGAGTCTGTGGTGCTCAGCATAAATAAGCCTTCCTGGGACACACAGACACGCACTCATGTACGCACACGTGTGCACATACACACTTGAGGAAGCTGTGGTGAGTACTTCCTCCTTCAGCCTGAGCTCTGAAAAGAAACCATCATGGTGGGCCCAAAGAAGCAAACAGCTTCCTGGACTCTAGAGTCTTTCTCCGAAAAGCCACAAAAGAGACAGCTGCAAATACTTTCTTCTTTCCTATGGATCCTTTTCTTCCTGCTCATCGGTAAGTCCACATTATGGCTACTGCTACTCGCTATTGATGTTCCTCTGAGGTTGGTCGTAGTCCATGCCTAGAGGAGTCTTGTTGGTGAAATCAGGAAGCTCCCCTCCCTATGGTAATTATTCTGAGCTCTGTGTGTGTGTGCTTGCGTGAGAGAGGGAAGGAAGGCGGGGAGGGAGAGAGAGACAGAGAACATTCATGCACCCTGAGGAAATGACATTCTATCCCAGTCTCAAATAACTCTGAACTCAAACTATGTTCCCTTCACCCTTACATTTACCTGCTACAAGATGTTAAGTTATGAGTTTGTTCCCTGTACAGCGTGGATAGATCCTCAGAGAGACTAGGGAAATTCTCCTGATGACAGGCCACCTGCGATTTCCTGGGGAAAACTACTAGAGCTTCTTTCTACTTCACTTCTAGACATTTTGAATTACTGTACAGACTTCAGGTAGCCCTGGGAAAGACAGCCTGTATCTGGGTAATCTTTTTTCCCCCATCATTCATCCTTCTCATATAGGCCCAATTCCTGCTAGTTTCTGGGGAACATCCTTCAGCTGCATGACCCAGACCTCAGGACCAGAATCAAGGCACCTGGTGTTCAGGCCACCTAAAATCATGGTGGCTACTGTCCCTCTTTCCCCAGGGCCTCAGGGAGGATGGTGCAGGCAGCACTGGGGACCTGAGAGCAGTGGGAGTTTAGGGAAGGGGTGAGGGGAGCTCTAGAAAAATTCCTAGGTGCAGGCATAGGTGGACCAGGAGCCTAGTCCTCAGCCCCAAGGCCCAGTACAACCTCCCTTCACTCTCAGTTTGCTCACTACAAAAAAACAGAAAACAGAAGGACCATTTTATACCCACAGCCATCTCTTGGGGTGTTCCTCAGATGTGTTGTGTGAACCTGAAATAAACTACATCCATGTGCTGCAAGTCTCAAATGATCAATGCAGTAAATTTCAAACAACTCAGGACAAAGAGGCATCCCCATAATCTGGTTCCACTGATATGGATAACATCAAATCTCATTCTCTTGATCTAAAAAGGTGATGTTTTTGTGTCTTCAAGGAGTCATTTCAGGAAGTAGAATTCAGTGCAGTTAGAAGACACACCCTGCTTTAGTATCAGGAATACCTGAAATTAAATTCATGCACCATCACCTATTAGCTGTGTGAGCCTCTATTTCTTAAGCATAGAATTCAGTTAGTACTGGAAGACTCTTATACACTAGACTTCTCCAATATTTTTTCTTCCCCAAAGCCCAACTCCAGCTTAGTTTCTGGGGAATATCCCTCCACTGCATATAAAGTGTTTGGCATGTAATGGAAGCTATGATTGTTAGGAAAATTACTGTCGTGTATTTTCTTTGGAAATTATTAAGGGGTGGGCAACTCAAATTTAGTGTTTGCAAACTTGAGCCCTCTTTTATTATTTGTGAAATAGAGTGGGTCAAAGTAAGATGGCTGGTACACTGTCACTATACTGGGAGCTATGTAGCATTGTTTTCTGCAACAGAATTTGACCTATAAAACCCACATCCTGCTCTTCCCACTGACAGTTTATGAGGCTTTATTTGTTTCTGATGTGAGGAAATATGAACTTACAATAGATCACATGTACTCAACCAAGACCCAGCATCTTCTTGGTAGTGGTGGTCAGTATTCATGGTTTCCATATTCCAGTAGTACGATGCACATAGACTCTAGACTCTGCATCGGATCATTTCTCTAATTTCAGTTAAGTGGATTAAACTCTTTAAATTGTAACTCCTTGTCTATAAGAAGGGGCTAATTATAGGATAATTTTATGGATTAAATGATTAAATGAGATGGTCTACATACCTAGCAATTGTAAGCAGCTATTCCAAACAGGAAGAGTCCTTCTCTAGAAAAACTTAAACTAGTCTCAAACCAACTCAACTTCTACCTTCAGCCTCTGCCCACAGAAGATCAGAATCTGAACTAATCTCACATCCAGGGTCCCCAGCCCCATGTCCTCCTTAGTTGCCTCTTTACAATACCTAAGTGCTCAGCTGTTGTTGATCTGGTTAGAGAACCCCAAGATCTACATCAATCAGTGTCTATTGTCTGTGTCTACACATTCTGAAATCTCTGGATTTTCAGTTTGCCTCAGCCTCCTTCCTGGAGGAGTCTCCAGGCTGTACTTATGCATCTCTAATATTTTTTATGGATTTTTCCATCCAGAATCCCTGAAGTAACCTTGGTCCTGAACCCATCTGCCCATCTGATTTGGTCTAGAATCACCAGAATGCTCTCCGGAGCCTCAGAAGCCCTGAAATCTGGGAACTCAAGCCAGGGTTACTCAGAAGATATCCACAGGGTCTGAACAAGAAAATGAGTTACATTACCCAAATGCTAGCCTCCTGGAAGCCTTGACAACAATGTTTATCAGGAACATGGTTCTTGCCCGAAATGAGACAATCAGGAGTACATCAATGCTATCAACTAATCCCAACCCCAAACCCAACCAAGCCAAAGGCAATCTGAGATCCCCTGGACAATCAGGAAGAAGGTAGGCTGCAACAGAGGTAGAGAGGCTTCTTTCATCCCCAACAATTTGTCATGAAAATTCTCAAACATTCAGAAGAGTTGAAAGAATTTTACAGTGAATAGTCACATACCTACCACATAGGTTCTACCATTGATGTTTTACGTCACTTGCCCCATCAGTCACCCATCCATTGCTCCATCTCTCTAGGCATCCAGGTACTCATCTTATTTTTTAAAAGGTGCTGTTTTATACTTTACTGGTTCTTTGTAATTCACAGCAACCTGCTTTCATTCAATTTTTATCATATTCCTTGAGGAAGATGATGCATGTCTGAACAGTTCAGTCTTACAAACAATACATTAATTCTCAGAAAAATTCAGAAATTCTTCCAAAGAAACAAGGCTAATTTCCCCAATGGAACAGAAACCTAGAAGGTCTGTTTTACTGATTGTTGTACCCACTTTTATGGAAGAGTGTGTTTGGTGAATGAATGAATAAATGAATGAATGAATGAACAACTTTACTAGGGAATGGGCCTAGAAGAAGGAGGGCAACCAGAAATCTCGTTTCATTTCTTATCATCTGGCATTTATGCCCAATACACGTTTGCTGAGTGAATGAATGAATAAAGTCTGGCTTGAAGAGTCCAGCTGCTCCTCTAAGGCCCTCTTCTATCTCTTCAGGACTAGCAGCCTCTGGAAAGGACTCATCCCCGACAGTGATGTCAGGTATCCTCGGTGGTTCAGTAACTTTCCCCCTAAACCTCTCGATGGACACAGAGATTGAAGACATCACTTGGATTGGTCCCCAAAATGTTCTAGTTTTTGCACGCCCCAAAGGAGATGTATCCTTGCTGGCCAAAAGCTACCAGGGTAGACTGAACATCACTAGCTGGAATTACTCTTTGTATATCAGTAACTTGACCTGGGATGATGCAGGATCCTTCAAAGCCCAGATAAACCAGAAGAATTCTAAACACACCACCGAGAAGAAATTCATCCTGAACATATATGGTGAGTTCCAGAGAGCTTGTATGGGATTTTAGCCTCATACCTCTCCTACCCCTGGTGCTGGTGGTTGAATCCAGGGCCTTAGGCAAGCTAGACAAGCACTCTACTACTAAGCTACAACTCCAGCCTGATCTTTTGTTTTTAAAAACAGATTTTCCTTTTCTTTAAGACATCAAAAATGGAAAATATAGTCACAAAATCCTTACATGTTAGGTAATTGCCATAATTCATGAAACTACTCTTCTACCTGTAGATATTTACTTGTTTCCTGTATTTTCTCTCACAAATACAGCTATAGTGAATATTCTTGTGCACTTGTCCTTCTGTGTATAAGGGAGTAGGTTATATTCTGAAGGAAAATCAATAGTCTATATGCATGGAGTCAAGTTGCTGAGACAAAAGGTATACGCACTTTTTTATGTTCCTGAGACCTTTATCTTTGTCTTGTAAATGGCTGTCTTCTCATTGTGTCCTCATATGGTCTTTCCTCTCACTATGTTGTTTGTGTCCTAATTTCTTCTTGTAAGGACACCAGTCATATTATATTAGGGTCCACCATAACAGCACCATATTAACTCAATTATCCCTTTAAAGGCCCTATCAACAGACACAGTCGCATTCTGATATACTGGAGGCAAGGACATCAACAAATGAATTTGAGGAGAAATTCATTCCTAACAACTCTGCCCTCCCAAAATTCGTACCTACACGTACAAAACACATTCACCAAATCCCAATAACCCCCAAAATCTTAACCCATTCCAGCATAAACTAACTCCAAAATCTCATCTAAATCATATATGCTTCATCTTGAAGCAAAATTCCTCTCCAGTTGTGAACCTGTATCTGCTTCCAAAATACAAAGGTGAGTCATGCATAGGACACAAATTCCCACTCCAAAAGACAAGCTGGTTTTCTTTTTTTTAATTTTGTTTTGTGGTATTGGGGTTTGAACTCAGAGTCTCACGCTGGCTAGGTAGGTGCTCTACCACTTGAGCCACTCCATCAGCCAAAAGACAAATTGGAAAGAAGAGTCACAGGTTCCAAAGCATATCTGAAACCTAACAGGGCAATTTCCATTAGATTTTAAGACCCAATGATAATCCTCTTGGGCTCCTTGTTCTAACTTCTGGGCTTACTGAAATTGCTCACTGGAGTGATAGTCCCACCCTTTGGTCCTTGGCATCATTCTACCCCAAGACCAAAGGTGATGGTGGCATCCGGATAACCTATGAACTGCCTTTGGTGTCATTCTTCCCTTTTTTTTTTTTGAAGAATCACATGTGCTCATAGCATATAGCTCCATTGGCTTGTACTATGGAATACCAAAAGGCAGACAGCCTGTCCTCTTTCTGTCCTGTCTCTGATCCCTCTAAATTTGTAGCATTTTTGCTTTGATGGTTTACTGAATCCATAAGTCATACTCATAATCCCTTTAGTAAACATTGTCCAGCCACAATATTGGAGTCCTCTCCCGTTATAACTTCTCATCTTTTGCAAAGTGGATAGTCTGAAATTTTCCCAAATTTTGGTTCTATCTTACTTAACAATTCCCTTTTCAAGTTATTGCTCCTACTTTTGTGTAACAGAGAGCAACCAGGGAGCATCTTCAACATTTTGTTTAGAAATCTCCTCAGCTAAATATCCATTTCATTGCTTAAACATGCTACTTTTCCAAACACTAGAACACAGTTCAGCCAAGTTCTGTGTCATTTTTTGATAAATATCTTCTTTTCTCAGTCCCTAATAATGTTTTCCTCAATCTGAGAGCTCACCAGAAACACCTTAAATGTTCATATCTCTGCCAGCATTTTGTTCATGATAACATACACATATCTAGAAGATAACAGATTTCCCTACAACGCTCCTGTTTTGTTCCTGAGCCCTCAGCAGAATTGCCTTTAACATCACATTTCTATCAAAAGTCTCTTGACAACAACCTAAACATTTTCTAACATGCCTCTCAGTCTACACGTTAACCAGTTCTAAAGCTACTCTCTATACTTTTATGTGTTTGTTATAGCAGCACTCCACTGCTGGTACCAAAATCTATATTGGTTTGCCAGGGTTGCCATAACAAAATATTGCTGGCTGAGTGTGTTAAACAACAAAAGTACATTTCTTACAACTCTGGAGGCCAATCAAGGTGTCAGCAAGTATGGTTTCTTCTGAGGGCTCTCCTTACATTACAAATAGCCAACTTCTCTTTATGTCCTCACTTGACTGTCCCTCTATTTGTTTTATCTATGTCCTAATACCTTCTTTTTATAAGGATGCCAATCATATTGAAGGGGGCCCACTCTAACAACTTCATTTTTTTCTTTGGTGATATTGGGGTTTGAACTCAAAGCCTCATGCTTGCTAGACAGGCACACTGCCACTTGAACTGCTCTCTCTAGCCCTTTTTCTGCTCTAGTTATTTCTTTAGCTAGGTTCTCATGCTGTCTGCCTGGAGTCTGCTTCATACCAAGCGGGTGAACCACCATGCCTCGCTTGTTGTGTTGCCTGAATTGGCCTCAAACTGTGATCCTCCAAATCTCTGCCTCCTTAGTAGCTGAGATTATGGATTTGTGCTACCACACCCACTATAATGACTCCATTTTGACTTAGTTACTGCTATCTCCAAATGTAGATCTATCTCCAAGTACAGTCATGTTCTGAGATATTGGAGGTTAGAACTTGAACATATGAACTTTGGAAGGACATGATTCACTCCATTTTTTGGTCAGGTAGTTTGACCATTTTTATTGACTTATAAAGCATTGTGTACATACTAAGGAACTAGAATTCTACATAGCTAATAGAATTAGAATGAATCAACTCACTATAACAATTTCCAAGAGGTATTGTTAATATTTAAAAGATTCCAGGCAATATGTATAGGATACTATTACACCTATGATATCTCTGAAAAGATAGATAAGAAAGTCATAAAAGTAACTACTGTTAGTATGGTAATTCTTGGGCAGAAGAAATAGGGGGGCTGGGGCAAGAAAGCTTACTTTTTCCCCATTATGTATCCTTTTGTATCTTTTCAATTTTTGTGCATGTATTTACAGAAACAGAAGTTAACTAAATGTGCACGTGCTCACACACACACACACACACACACACACACACACACACACACACAGGATAAATAGAGGAGATGGAACAAAAGGAAAGAGGAAGACCAAGAAGAAGGTCTTGAAGCAGAGTGGGTCCTAAATTCAAACCAAAAGGCAGGGACAATTCAAATTCTAGAGGCCAAATTTCCCACTCCCTAGTGTTTGGGACTGGGTCATTTACTCATTCATTTATTCATGAGTGGTTTTTATGGGGAGATTGGGTGTTAAATGCTCAGACCCTGGCATTGTCCCTGTCCATAAGGAGTTTGCATACTGTTGGGGGGGGGAGGAGAGAATTAATCATACTGCTATTCGTGTTGAGCGATGTTGATAATCCCTGTAGAAAATATTCTGGAAGCACAGAGGAGAGGCACTCAACCTAGACTGCAGAGAATACTTTCCTGGAACAGGTAATACTGGCCTCTTCTCTGTTGCCCCGGAATCCTTATCATCACCACCTTCTTCTGTCAGCCCTTTTCTGCTGGAAAAGGGAGCTGTCTTCTCAATGTCATTGTCCCTGCAGAGCATCTACAGGAGCCTCAAGTAATCATGAAATCCATGAACACGTCTGGGAACACTTCCTGCAGCATCACCCTGATGTGTTCCGTGAAGGGGGCTGAAAAAGATGTCCAGTATAGTTGGACCCCAAAGGATTACAGCTCTTCTGAATCCTATGTGGGTTCCACCCTCACTATCTCCCCAAATCCCTGTGACCCAGACCTGATATACACCTGCACAGCCCAGAACCCTGTCAGCCAGAGCCGCTCACAGCCTGTCCAAATCTGGCAGTTCTGTACAGGTAAATGACTCCCTGTGGGTCTTGTAGGGGATTCCAGAAGCAGTCTGAGTGTTTGTGGGGCCTCAGTCTTAAGGTTCTGAGAGAACACAGATGGGATAGAGAAGGAAGACGACAGCTCCAAATACCCTTTGTTTTCTACCTTCAGGGACCTGAGAGAGGCTGGCAGGACTTGGACTCCTCGGGGCACTGTAACATTCTAAGGGCAAAACAAGGGAAAAGAGAGTATGGATTTAGGGATCCAGATTGATTTTTGCTCGGATGGAGGTGTCCCCTGCAGTGTCAGAAGTGGGAGGAGGGGGCTAGTCAGGTGGAAGAGGTGGTCGTGGCAAAGCAGTAGGGATGGCTCATTAGAGGAGAAGGCTGCGGGGAAGAGAAAGAGGAGGACAGCTCCATTCCCCTTCAGGCTGACTGAGGGTCAAAGGAGGAAAGAACAGCGGTTGAAGCTGCAATGTCTCATCTCTAACTACAAATCCAGGAGACTCCAGAGGAAAACCAATGGGGGAGACAGTGCGGGGGACCGTGGGAGAGCCAATCATCCTGCCCCTGGCACTCCGGGCCAGTAAGGACACAGAGAAGATTGTCTGGATATCTAACACAACTATTATCAGCAAAAGGTGGGAAGAAGCAGATCCACCCATTAAGCCCAAAGGTCCTGAAGAAGACAGGGTGCAGATCTCTGACCAGGACTATTCCCTGAAGATCAGCCAGCTGAAGATGGAGGACGCCGGCCTCTACCATGCCTGCGTGTGCTCAGAGGCCTCCAGAGTCACCAGCATGAGGCACATCAACCTGCACCCCTACAGTGAGTCTTTGAGCAGAGCATACATCATCAGCTTCCTTACCTGAAAGGTTTCTCTTCCACTGCCTTCCCCACCTCCCTCGTCTCTCAGGCCTCTTTTCCTTCCTTAATGCTTCAGACCACTAGAACAATTGGGCAGTTCACACCAGTGAATTCACAGGAGGAAAAATTACAACTAACAGCTAAGCAAAACCCACCCACTATGTGCCCCTTGCTCTAGGCTTCGCACTAGGAGATCACCCAACTTTTGGTATTTGCCTGTCCTGCATTAATTCTCAGATGGGACCAGGAACTCTCCAACTTGTACCTTTATAGGCCACGATCATTTTGAATAAGGGTGACTGGGGTGGAATCAGAATACATTGAGGAGAAGCCCTTGATGTCTAAAGGTACCATGTCATCTGAGAGGATGGGCCACTTGGATGCCAGAGTGTGAGAAACTGAACCACATTCTTCTTCCTCGGTCCTGGGCTCACAGACTCCTGGCTGAGTCTACCAGCTCCTTCACCTACATTTTTCAGATATGGGCAACATAACCCCTCCCTAAGTTTGTTGGTATCTAGGTACCTGTGAAAAGAGTCAGCATCCATCCATGATCCTGTGAAAACATGCATCAAGCTGGTCAAGTTCACAGTTATTACGTATAGTGACTCAAATGCTAAAGGAACAAGCAAGAAGATTAAGTAAAAAATAATAATCTTCTGGGGGAAAAAACAGAATCAGCCTTACTATTTATTTATTTTGGCAGTACTAGAATTTGAACTCAGAGCCTCAGGTACTCTTACACTTGAGCCACACCCCCGGTCCTTTTTTGTTTGTTTTGGTTTTTTTTTTTTAATTTTTTTATTGTTGTGCAGGGGTGCAGTTGTGCAGAGGTGGCACTTACAAAAGTTCTTAACAATATATCAAATATATCATAGTTGAATTCACCCCCTCCATCATTCTCCTTTATATCCCTTCCCCCATTCCTGGAATTTGGTTATGTTTTTTAATAGGGTCTTGCATTTTTGCCTGGGACCAGCCTCAGATTGAAATCCTCCTACCTATAGCCTCCTGCATAGATGGAATTACCAGCCTGTACCATGTCAAACTTATCTGTTGAGATGGGGATCTCACTATCATTTTACCTGGGCTAGCCTCCAACTGAGATGCTACCTATCTCTGCCTCCTGAGTAGCTGGGATTGAACTACTTTTTTAACAATACCTTCTTATTTAAAAAGCAAAGTGTAATTCAATCTTTATTTAAATAACAAATTTTCTTTTTAAAATGACATTTTTAAATAACATTTAAAAGAAACGTTTAAGTTGCACTAACATTCATTGAGCACACACTCTGTCCGGTGCTATGCTCCCCTTTCTGTATCCCTTCGCTCACGTGAGTAAACAAATTAGATGATAGGACCAGAAACGTAAGCCCTGCCAGCCCTTTGTGTGCATGGCAGTGTTGAGCTTGTGTTGATGGGTTGTTTCATTTTGCACAGCTGTAAATGCAGCGTGCAGAATACGGTGGTTTCGTTCTTTTTTCCCTTCTCGTTAACTGCTTTATTTCACACCTGAGCATCAGGGTCTACAGAGGTGAAGCCATGTGCCTGAGATTTCATAGATTGTGGGAAGGCCAGGTGCACTCCAAAATGCCTGTGGCTCCTGGAGTCACTTCTCCCCACTGTCAACACATGTCTTCATGAGTATGTTTTGAGACCTGACTCCACATTGGCTCTGCCTTTCTCCTCAAACAGGGAGGCTGAAGGAACCGAACGTCACCAGTAGCTCCATACACATGGAGGACAACATCTGCAGGGTCAACCTGACCTGCTCTGTGGAGGATGGTGGAAAAGATGTGATATACATATGGACCTACCTGCAGAAGGAAGCTGTTGTGTCCCAAGAGGGATCGCAACTCAATGTCTCCTGGAAAAGTGGTGAAAGTCACCCCAACTTCACATGCACAGCCAGCAATCCTGTCAGCAACAGTTCCAGCCAGTTTTTCTCTAAGAACATCTGTTCAGGTTGCACTCCCTCTCTGTTCACTCAGGCTGCAGAACCTGGGGACTCAGATCCAAGAGAGTTTGTGTTCTGAAGGGTTCTTTATGAAAGTCAGTGAAGGAGTGTAAGGGAGAGTCCTTCAGATCATCACATTTCAATAGAAATATGTGATTTTAATGTTCTAATATCCATGTTAGAAAAAGCAAAAAAAAACAGGTACAATTATTTGTAATAATATTTTAGTTAACCTGATATGTCCAAAAATCAACATTTCACTTGTATTCAGTACCAAAAAATTATTCATGAGACAATTTACGTTACTTTCATTTTGTGCTGTATTTAAAAGCCAGCATGTATTTTACACTATACAGCACATCTCAATTCAGATACTAAATTTTTCACCAGAAGTAGTTGATCTTATTCAGATTTCATAAAATTTGCAGTAAGAACAATAGGTTCATATACCCAAGTTGTTCCCAACATATGTATCAGTTTTTCAAGAAGGAATTGAATAGCCATTTTAACATTTAAATTTACATTACATAAAGTAAGCCAATTTAGTTTCCAGTCACACTAGTCACATTTCAAAGGCTCACACACAATGGTACCATATTGGACAGTGCAGCGTTTAAAGCTTGTGAAGAGGAGCTGAAGGGAAGCTGATATGGAGAGATATGGAAAGTGTGAAGGAAAACAGGCTGTGTGAGTGAGAACTGAAAAGGAACCCCTGGCTGCTCTTCCTAAAATGCCAGTCACTATTCTAAATCTCTGTGCATTTTTTTTGCACAGTCTTTACAACAGTCCTACAGAGCAGACAGTCTTATTACTCCTCACTATATAAAGAAACAAGAGTCAGAAAGAATAAGGGGCTTGCCCAAGGTCACACAGTAAAAGCAGGAACGAAACCTTGAGATCTATCTTGTGCTCTTCTCTAGAGGGAAGCAAAAAAAAAAGGAAGAAAAAAAAGGTCAAGTCTATTGAGAATCCAATAAGGTTGTGTCTGGCTGAGTCTAGTGGACAGATGTGGAGTAATCTGGATTTTTTCCACCCAAGGCTCGTATCTGCTCTGTCTCATTTACAGAGAGGGCACTGTAGTGAGGGGGTTGAGGGTGTTTTGGAACTGACAGCCTGTGTTCAAAGGTCAGATACATAAAATTCTGTGATGCTGGTTAAGCCTTAAATCGCTCTACTCAGGGACTGTGTCTGCCTTGTGTACTGTAGTAACCTCTCTACCTAGGAGGCTTGTTCAAAAAAAAATGATTATCGAATGAATGAAAAGAAGTATCTTAGGAAATATTATGGGATTTTAAGAGTAAGGTAGGATGGGTGTTGTGTTCTGCTTGTCATTTACCTCTTGTTATTATTTGTATTAATATCACACATTTCCTTTCAAAGGCCCTGACAAAAGCAAGAAACATTTGATTGTGCTCACCGTGGTTTTCATCCTTCTTGTTCTTGGGATTTCTGGCTACTGCATTTGGAAGAAAAAAAAACAGTGTGGGTTTCTGAGACCAATGGCACCGACCAGCTGAATGCCATTTACCTGGGACCTTTGGAGGCTTCTCTCCTTAAATAATCCCTTGCTTTCTCAAGACCTCGTTTCTTCTCCCAGCTATGATGAGGGAGGATGTTAGTTGAGACACTTTGCTTACAAATAACTGCAACCCGACTCAAAGTAACTTAGATTTTTTAAAGGGTCGGGTGGTGGAGAGGCAGGAGTGTGATTTGTGATATCATGACTCATATACTCAGCCTGGGGGGAGGCAAGGATGGAGCTGGCCTTAATGACAAATATCACCAGAGGTTCAAAAACTTCCC
Source organism: Castor canadensis (assembly GCF_047511655.1). Lineage (NCBI taxonomy): Eukaryota > Metazoa > Chordata > Mammalia > Rodentia > Castoridae > Castor > Castor canadensis. The sequence continues at coordinate 100,563,332 of NC_133396.1, read as the reverse complement.
AGAGCTGTCCGTCTCTCATTTCTATTCATTTTTCTGTTCATTTTGAGTCAGTTTAACTGATCCTGCAGCTAGCTGGGAAGAAGAGCGCAGGTAAGGGGAAGAGGTGTACCACAGCACAGCAACTGGTAGTTCCAGACTCACACATACTGATAGCTTTGACACCAGAAAAGGGAAAAAGATGTTTCCTTCCAAATTCTAGTTTGAAAAATGTCAGAAATACCTCTGATTGGCCTGGTTAAGGTCAAGTGGCTGCTGCTTAGACCAATCATTGTAGGCAAGGGGATGAGCTAATAATATTGATAGCTCCCTTTAGAATCTTAGTATTGGAGTGGAAACCCAGTGATTCCCAAAAAGAACAGGAGGTCAAGGACGCACTGGCCCCTGAAAGAATTACTTGGAGCAGACAAACTACTCTCATTAATGGTGCCAACAGAGGAGTTAAAGCTCTCTCTCCCAGAGGAAAGCAGGAAACTCCAGAGCCTTCCTCTCAGCTAAAGATAACACTAGATTCTAGGCATCCCTTCCCTTGGTCCTGTGCTGACTCTTCCCTAGAGTCTTTTCCCTGTTTGTGTCCCCATAAGTGTCTCCCCTCTCCTTGACTCTCACAGAATCAAAGACACCTCTCTCCTCACAGTCCTCTTGATAACCTTCTCTAACTTGGTTTCTCAGGTTCAACAGCAGTCTTCAATTCCAACCAAGCTGAAGCCCCAGCTGACACACAAGGTAATATCACCAATGACACAGGCTATGGGGCCCCAGTCAAGAAGGAATCTCTAAAGTCTGGCCTGCCTACCAGCAATCTTAGCATCACCAAGAACTTATTGGAGCTATAGAATCTTGGACACTACCCCAAAATACTGAATCAAAATCTGCATTTTTAACAAGATCCATAGGTGATCCATATGCCTGTTAAAGGTTAAGAAGCAAACTTTTGGTGAACAAAAGCTTCAACCCAGATGGACCCAGTAGGGAACATCACTGAAGCTAGGAGGGGTAGTCCGTCCTCTGGGGTCTCTTGAGTTCCTTAGAAATGACTTTCATCACTTGAAGGTGGCCTACTCTGTGGATGGAGTTATTTTCTCTATTCTGACAATAGGGAAGCAGTTGGTAGTGTGGCTCTAGTGGTAGAACGCCTGACTAGCAAGCACAAAGCCCTGAGTTCAAATCCTGGTACTGCCAAAAAAAAAAAAAGGAAGGGAAACAAAGGCAAATGAAATAGTAAATCTGTGGTGGGAGCAAAATTAAAACTTAATTAAAATTTAACCTTATGAAACTGTGTAGACACCTATTACACCAGAATATCACCAAGGCAGTAGGAAAAGCTAAGGAATGCTCTCCTTCTTTTTTCCTTTTTTATTATATTCATAGGCACATACAATGTTTGGGTCATTTCTCCCCCCTTCCTCCCACCCCTTCCCTTACCCCCCACTCCCTCCCTTACTCCCCAACCCCTCGCTACCAGGCAGAAACTATTCTGCCCTTATCTCTAATTTTGTTGAAGAGAGAGTATAAGCAATAATAGAAAGGAACAAGGGTTTTTTGCTAGTTGAGATAAGGATAGCTATACAGGGAATTGACTTGCATTGCTTTCTTGTACATGTGTGTTACTTTCTAATTCTTCTCGAACTAACCTTTTCTCTAGTTCCTGGTCCCCTTCTCTTACTGGCCTCAGTTGCTTTAAAGTATCTGCTTTAGTTTCTCTGCATTGAGGGCAACAAATGCTATCTAGTTTTTTAGGTGTCTTACCTATCCTCATATCTCCCTTGTGTGCTCTCGCTTTATCACGTGATCAAAGTCCAATCCCGTTGTTGTGTTTGCCCTTGATCTAATGTCCACATAAGAGGGAGAACATACGAGTTTTGGTCTTTTGGGCCAGGCTAACCTCACTCAGAATAATGTTCTCCAGTTCCATCCATTTACCTGCGAATGATAACATTTCATTCTTCTTCATGGCTGCATAAAATTCCATTGTGTATAAAAACCACATTTTCTTTTTTTTTATTGTTTTTATTATTCATATGTGCGTACAAGGCTTTGGTCGTTTCTCCCCCCTGCCCCCACCCACTCCCTTACCACCCACTCCACCCCCTCCCTCTCCCCCTCACCCCCTCAATACCCAGCAGAAACTATTTTGCCCTTATTTCTAATTTTGTTGAAGAGAGAGTATAGGCAATAATAGGAAGGAACAAGTGTTCCTGGTTGAAATAAGGATAGCTATACAGGGAGTTGACTCACATTAATTTCCTGTGCGTGTGTGTTACCTTCTAGGTTAATTCTTTTTGATCTAACCTTTTCTCTAGTTCCTGGTCCCCTTTTCCTATTGGCCTCAAGTTGCTTTAAGGTATCTGCTTTAGTTTCTCTGCATTAAGGGCAACAAATGCTAGCTAATTTTTTAGGTGTCTTACCTATCTTCACCCCTCCCTTGTGTGCTAAAGCTTTTATCATGTGCTCAAAGTCCAATCCCCTTGTTGTGTTTGCCCTTGATCTAATGTCCACATATGAGGGAGAACATACGATTTTTGGTCTTTTGGGCCAGGCTAACCTCACTCAGAATGATGTTCTCCAATTCCATCCATTTACCAGCAAATGATAACATTTCATTCTTCTTCATGGCTGCATAAAATTCCATTGTGTATACATACCACATTTTCTTAATCCATTCGTCAGTGGTGGGGCATCTTGGCTGTTTCCATAACTTGGCTATTGTGAATAGTGCCGCAATAAACATGGGTGTGCAGGTGCCTCTGGAGTAACCTGTGTCATAGTCTTTTGGGTATATCCCCAAGAGAGGTATTGCTGGATCAAATGGTAGATCAATGTCTAGCTTTTTAAGTAGCCTCCAAATTTTTTTCCAGAGTGGTTGTACTAGTTTACATTCCCACCAACAGTGTATGAGGGTTTCTTTTTCCCCGCATCCTCGCCAACACCTGTTGTTGGTGGTGTTGCTGATGATGGCTATTCTAACAGGGGTGAGGTGGAATCTTAGTGTGGTTTTAATTTGCATTTCCTTTATTGCTAGAGATGGTGAGCATTTTTTCATGTGTTTTTTGGCCATTTGAATTTCTTCCTTTGAGAAAGTTCTGTTTAGTTCACTTGCCCATTTCTTTATTGGTTCATTAATTTTGGGAGAATTTAGTTTTTTGAGTTCCCTATATATTCTGGTTATCAGTCCTTTGTCTGATGTGGAGCTGGCAAATATTTACTCCCACTCTGTGGGTGTTCTCTTCAGTTTAGAGACCATTTCTTTTGCTGAGCAGAAGATTTTTAGTTTTATGAAGTCCCATTTATCTATGCTATCTCTTAGTTGCTGAGCTGCTGGGGTTCCATTGAGAAAGTTCTTGCCTATACCCATTAATTCCAAGGTATTTCCTACTCTTTCCTGTACCAACTTTAGAGTTTGGGGTCTGATATTAAGATCCTTGATTCATTTTGAGTTAATATTGGTATAGGGTGAAAAACATGGATCTAGTTTCACTTTTTTGCAGACTGCTAACCAGTTTTCCCAGCAGTTTTTGTTGAAGAGGCAGTCTTATCTCCAATGTATATTTTTAGCACCTTTGTCAAAGATAAGTTGGTTATGGTTGTGTGGCTTCATATCCAGGTCCTCTATTCTTTTCCACTGGTCTTCATGTCTGTTTTTGTGCCAGTACCATGCTGTTTTTATTGCTATTGCTTTGTAATATAGTTTGAAGTCAGGTATTGTGATACCTCCAGCATTGTTTTTTTGACTGAGTATTGCCTTGGCTATTTGTGGCCTCTTGTGTTTCCACATAAATTTAACGGTAGATTTTTCAATCTCTTTGATGAATGTCATTGGGATTTTTATGGGAATTGCATTAAAAAATTTGCTTTTGGGAGTATAGACATTTTTACTATGTTGATTCTACCAATCCATGAGTATGGGAGATTTCTCCACTTTCTATTGTCTTTCTCAATCTCTTTCTTCAGAAGTTTATAGTTTGCCTTGTAGAGGTCGTTCACATCCTTTGTTAGGTTTACACCTAGGTATTTGATTTTTTTTGAGGCTATTGTAAATGGAATTGTTTTCATATATTCTTTCTCAGTTTGTTCATTATTAGTGTATAGAAATGCTAATGATTTTTCTATGTTGATTTTATATCCTGCTACCTTGCTATAGCTATTGATGATGTCTAGGAGCTTCTGAGTAGAGTTTTTTGGGTCTTTAAGATACAGGATCATATTGTCTGCAAATGGGGATATTTTGACAGTTTCTTTACCCATTTGTATTCCTTTTATTCCTTCTTCTTGCCTAATTGGTCTGGCTAGGAATTCCAGTACTATGTTGAATAGGAGTGGGGATAGTGGGCATCCTTGTCTGGTTCCTGATTTTAGAGGGAATGGTTTCAGTTTTTCTCCATTAAGTATAATGTTGGCTGTAGGTTTGTCATATGTAGCTTTTATAATGTTGAGGTACTTTCTTTCTATTCCTAGTTTTCTTAGAGCTTTTCTCATGAAATGGTGTTGGATCTTATCAAAAGCTTTTTCTGCATCTATTGAGATGATCAAGTGGTTTTTGTCTTTGCTTCTGTTAATGTGGTTTATTACATTTATTGATTTTCATATGTTGAACCACCCCTGCAAGGAATGCTCTCTTAAAGCAAACTACTGTGCAACTCCCGAGTACAGCATGTAGAAGTGGAACTGTTCTGACCGATGTTCGAGTGGAGATCTCGATGACTGTTCTTACTCCCTCACTCCCAAACTACAGTGTTCTAAATTACCACCTTGAACTCAGAGCTCTGGAGGGCTAAGGAACTCCTAACTCTGCCTACTCAAACCAAATCCAGCTTTTAAAAATTCCCCTTCATGGCTATCTCATGGGATCCCCCAAAGAGATAGACTCATAGGAGGGAATGGGTGGAAGCCTGGAGGCTCAACTTATCAGACAATGTAGACTTTTCTGATAGGAAAGAGTAAAATTTGGGAATGAGGCTGGACTGTGAGGCTTTTCATTGGCTTCTTCATCACACCCAGCAGGAAAGAACAGCATCTCTCCCAGCCTGGGCCCTCCCTCCTTGGGCCCTGGGCAAAGGAGGGGCAGTAAAGATGGATACAGGACACCATCATCATCCCTGGCCCTTCTCCCTACCCACTCCCCAGCACCTCTAAGCTTACTAACAAAGTAAGCTTATCTCCACCGTTTCTTCAACCTCCCCAAAGTCTCTTACTCTAGAGCCACTGCCTTAGTTCATGCTGTCGCCAATTTTTATTTTATTGAATAGCTTTTTAACTGAAAAGTTATATATTCACATGGTAGACAATTAAAAGCAAATATCCTTCCAAATCCAAATCTCCAGGTTCCAGGTCTTTCCCCCAGAAATAACCATTGCTAAGCATATGTGTCTCTACATATGGGAGCAATCTGTAACAATTATGAATCTTGATTTTTTTTTAATTTAACATTATATCTTAGCAATATTAATATAGATTAAAACAGACTCCCATTTAGCTCATTCTACAGATTTATTTAACCAGTCCTTATTCCCATTCTTTCTTACTTCTTCCCTAAAATATTGTAATAGTTTCCAAAGTGGCCATTCCCTCTCAAGTTTCTCTTTTCTGTCCTTTTGCTCACCACTTTGCAAAACTCAAGTCTGACTGTTCTAAAACTGTCAGTTTTATCAGTGGCTCTTCATGGCCTTTGTCTGTTGTTCAACAGGCAGCATAACCTAGTGCTTGGGTATATTGCAGCATAACCCTAGTTCTAGGGTCAGACAATCCTTGTTTTAATTTTTTTGTCTTTTCTTTTTGGTGCTGGGGATAAAACTCAGGGCCTCACATGTGCAAAGCAAGCACTGTACCACTGAAACTACAGCCCAGTCCCCCAACCCTGGTTTTAGACCTTTGCTCATTTCTTTGTCTTGGGTAATTCAGAATTTAGGCTTCAATTTGCTAGTCTTGCAAAATCAGGGTACCTACCTATCAAAGTTACTGTGAGGACCAAGTGGAGTGATGCCCACAATGGTCACTCAATGGGTGGTATTCCTATTACTACTAAGTACTGGACTAGACTACTCCTTATTGCTTTTTTCCTACACACAGCTTAGTATTGAGTAATGGACCAGCCTACTTCCATTCAAATCCTTGCTCTACCACTTACTTGAGCACATACTTAATTTTTATGTGTTGCAATTTCCTCATCTGCAAAAATTAAGTATGGTTTTTGTCTGTGCTTCATGGAACTTTATGCAGATTAAATAAGTTTATTCATGAAAAGCACGTAGAACAGTGCCTCACACATAGTGAACACTTAGTAAATACCAGCCATGTTTATTCTACATTCTGGTCAGATGATCTATTTGATGTGCCACAAGGTAGAATTGATATCCCCTCAGTGTGCCATGCTAGTTGCTTGTGTCAGGCACCATTCTGATTGTCCTATGCTTAGGCATTACAGTTGCTAAATATTTTGAATACCATCCCTTCCCAAAAGTGAAGTGTTCCATGTTTCATACCTACCTTAATCATGCTGCTCCCTCCACCAAGAATCCTCAGCAAAATCCTGCCCATACTTCAAGGCCCCCCTCAATTCTGCCATCTTCAAGAGTGCCTTCCTGCCCTACTAACCAGAAGCTATGTCTGTTCAGTTCTGCATTTTTCTCAAACTTTCCACATGATACTTGTTACAGTTGACCTTACATCAATAATTTAATTATGAATCTGACCACCACCACCATCCCCAGCTAGATAGTGAACACCTCTGGGACTAAGTTTAGTTTACCTGTGTGTCTCCCCAGAGTGCCTGTTTCAGTGCTTGGCATGATTTATCAAACTGGGCCAATTCTGCTTATTAAATGTTGCTGAATCCACCACATGTCATACTCGATGAATGTTTATCAAATGAATGAATAAATGAATGAAAGGAAGGAGGAAGGGAGAGCATAGTGGACCCTCCTCCCCACAGAGGGAAAACAGAAGAAAACTTCTCCAGTTCTCTAGGCCTTAGCTAGGATAGCAGTCAGAGCAGTAGAGGTGGGTTGGCACACTTTTGTTAACTCTGCACAATGTGTTCTGAACCCACAGCTGACCACACAATATATACCTTGGTCTCCCAAGGGTATGAGAAACCAGACATCCTCCCTAGGCCCACCTCAGACACCTCCTCTGACAGCAATGTCACAATGGAGGAGGACGAACAGAATACTGAAATAGATAGTACTGCCAATGGAAGAGATGAGGTGTATGACTTGGCCACTCAAGAGGACACTGGAGATGACTTGGCCTCTGAAGTTCAAACACAGTATGATGTCATCACTCCAGATGACACAGTGGTTGACTGTGAAGATGAAGGGCAACCGGAGTATGTCCAACTATTCTGTACTTTACAGGTGAGCCTTTTTATTAACTACTTCTAAGACCATTTGATATCCTGGATGACAAATTCCTTCAAATTGGGGGCCTAGGGCTGGGGGCAAGACTAGGGACATATGAACAGGGACTCATGACTCCATACATGTTTACCAAACTTCAGGATCCCTTGGAATAGAGGAAGCCATTCTCCAACTCTCTTGGGCCATTAATGAGGGAGGAGTCAGAGAACCAGAGCACTGCACAGTGAGACCAGAACCTGGTGGATTGTCTTCTCTCCTCAAGAGTTAAGGGTGAAACTCTGCAAAACTCTCATTCAATGATTAAAGCCAGTGTGCTATTGGTCTATTACAGAAAAAGACCCCAAGTCCTCAGAAGAAAGATACCTCATTCACAGTCTACTGCTCTGTACAGAGACCTCAAAAGGTGAGAGTAATTTTCTCTGATTCCCAACGTGCATAAAGTAAGGATCTATTCACCAGACCATTTTTAACTGAAAGTCCGAGATTACCATGGCTGAAGAGTTTGAGCTACCCACTATACACTTCTCTGGTACACTCCATGGTCAGCAGAGATGCTTAAGCACATATGCCTTATTTTCACCTGTGTGGCCAAAGCCTAAACATTTCATATTTAATGATATGTTATGCTGATTGTTCTTAACATTGACCAGAATGAGAAACTATAAGCTCAAACACTGTATTATAGTCATATATATACATATCTTATATAAAAGGATATATATGTAAACATAAATCTGTATCTACCCTAATCCTAACTACCAAAATTATTATTTACCAAAACAGATTTTTTTTCCAGGTATGAACTTTAACTTTTATTTATGCTTTCTTAGTCCTAGCTTTCTTTTAGCTTATAACTGTAATTTTTTTTTCTTTTTTTTTAATTCAGATTTGCATACAATGTTCCAAAACAGTTTTAAATTAGCCAACAACCTAATGTCAAGAAAATGTGCTATTAAGTATAATACATTGATTTTATTATAATATCAAAAATGTCTCTTAAGGATAGAATTTACCATTTAATAATAAGAAAGATGATAATAATAACTAACTTCTATAGAAAGCCTTACAATTTACAAAACATTGAATAAACATGCTCTCCTCCACCCTTGTCATGCCTCTAGAGATGTGTTGTCATTCACATGTGAGAGCTGAAGGAGCTGAAATTCAGAGCAGTTAATTTTGCCTATGGTCACATAGATGGTAGTTCCAGTGTTGAGAACCACAGCATGTTTAAAGAAAATCTCAAATAATACTAAACAATTAGCTTTGAACTAATTCTGGTTGCCCACTCCATTTTACTTCCTGAAAACATTGAGCCCATTCACACATTTGCTTTCAAATAGTCCCCAAAACTCCCTCTCTGTAACACATTCAAAAAAGATTTTTCAAAAAACTCTAAAAGTTCCTCAATTATGCTATTTATCTGTGATTGGAAAATCAATCATGTCTATTGAATACCTTTTGTTTGTCCAGACGAGGCTGAGTGCTATGGGGATTCAGGTATATTTAAGGCACTATCCCTGACCTTGAGGATTTGTTAATTATCTTTTGGTGGAGGAAAGATGGAGTTGATTCAGTCAATTGGGAATAGAGAGAACTCTATCTGACTACTCAACAAATTATGAGTGGAGTTCCAAGGGCTTTTGAGGCACTGAAAGTGGGAGATATCACTGCACTGAGGAATAGAGGAAAGGCTTTGTGGAAAAAAAGAAAAAGAAAGTTGAACTGGACCTTAAAAGATGACATACTAGCTCATGTCTATAATCCCAGGAGTCTGAGGCAGGAGAGTCATGAGTTTGAGAACAGCCTAGGTTACATAAAAAGTCCCTGTTTCAAAGGGGAAAAAAAGATAGAAGGTGCTCAGTGATCACTTGCTCAGATATGCAGTTGAGTTCAAGCATCATGTGCCTTATCCTGACTTCAAGACTGGTCCACCAGTTAAGCCGACTACAGAGTTCACCTTTGACCTTGAGGGCAAATCTGTACTGCTTACTGCCTTCCCAGCACTTCTTTCCACTCTGGTCTGGTCATTGGGCTGTGTGTAAATTGACCTAACTTAAAGACCATGAATATTGTCTGTCCTCTGAGTTTCAGAATGACCATGAGTCACCTCATGTCTGATCGGTCCTTTGTGGCACCCACACCAACTCAGAGACTTAAGACCTCTAACCCCACCCTCACCTACAATGTAAGTGGAAATCTACATTTCCCAGTCAAGTTCCTGAAAGTATTTATCCCTTGTCTTCAGAATTTTCAGGACAAAGAATTCTAGTTCTATGCCTCCTAAGGCCACTGTTGCCCACCTGATCAGGAAACTCTCAACCCTTTAGTTATTATTTTCTGGCACACACCTCTGCACATCTCCAAGATGGTTTACTCTACCCCCTCATGCTATTGCTGGTACCTAACCACCTGATCCTCTCTGCATCAGCTTGGCCTCATCTGCTCTGTAGACCTTCCCTGAAACACGTTCAGACAAGGAGTCCTCAGAACCCCTGGAACGTGAAGTTCTAATGGTCTACACCATTACCTTGGAATCTCACCTTTACCATCTGAACTGTCTTTATGTAAATGTTTACCTTGTTTCTCCAGCTAGGCAGAGATTGGGATCATTAAACAGTAGTTTCTGTTTTTGAGACAAGGTCCCAGGCTGGCCTCAACCTCAAGATCCTCTTATTTCAGCCTCCCAAGTGCTGGGATTACAAGTGTGCCTCACCACTCCCAGAACAATGGTAGCATCTTAAAGGCAGGGCATTTTGTTGTCATTTTTTGAATCCCCTGGAGTTGTTACACTAACCCTTTCTACTGCTGCCCTCAGAGAGTCCAACCCGTGGCCTTTACCATTCAGAGACTCCCTATAAAGGCTGTTCCACATGACCCTACTTCTGTAGACTGGATCATTCAGAGCCTGACCTTGTCTCCTTTCACTCACCATCACAGGACTGAGGAACTAAGTCTCCCAAGCCTTTATTTACCATTTTCCTATGCATTCTTTTGTTTCACAGGCAGTGCCACTACTACAGCAGGATGACCCTGAGTCTTCTGAAATCCCTACATATGAAAATTTCACCTGAAAACAATTTCTACCTCTCTCCTGTGGTCCTGGGGTTGGATCAGCAGCAGGACTCATAAACCCTGGTGCTCTGCAGACAGAAGCACATCAGAATAAACTACAATGACTCAGAATTGCCTGGATTTGGCCTCACCCTCTTCTTCTCACCCTCCACACACACACACCATGGCCTCCTGAGTCCATTAGTATTTCAGAATTGGAATCTTTCTTGGAGCCAGTGGGCTTCAGATATGTTATTCTGTTTATCTCTTGCATACTCATACTGTTTGCTCCTCTCAACTCTAAAGTTACCAAACCTGGTCAAGGGGGACCTTGGACTGACCATCTTTCATACCATCTTCTAGATATATGTGAAAATACATCCATTAGCTATTCTCACTCATAGACACAAGTATTCATGCAAAATGGGAAATAACCTGAATGTCCACTTTGATAGTCTCATTAACCACATCATAGCATGCCCATGCTGTGACCATTCTTACCACTTTAAAGAAATAAAGACTATGCTAGTGTGGAATGAACTCTGAAATACATTATAGAGTGCAAAGAACAAAGTCCAGGATGTTGTATATTGTATGCTACCAGTTGGATTAGAAAAATGTATGTCTGTCTATATTCTTATGTAGGCATAGAGAAGTTCTGGAAGGAAATATTGAAAATTTATCAGTGTTTATCTCTAGGGGAGGAGCTGGGAATCTCAAGTTAAGGAGATAATTTTACTGAATACTTTTTGTTCTGCTGGGTATTTTTTTAAATATGTATATTTCTCTTTTGACAGCTCTTAAAAGTGCTTAAAATGCCTCCTTCATATAATATACCCAAATTTACCCCCAAGAGCTTCCCTTCTTATTGCCAGTCTAGATGCAGAACAGATCTCTTCTCTCCCCAGGCTGTGGCCTCAGCCTCCAGCCTGTCGGATGCACTGCTTACTTATTCATGATACTGTAGTGTTCATTGGTGTTTCATGCACCTTGGAGCCACTTTCGTCCTTCAGTGTTGTACCTCTGCTGCTGTACTCGCCTGCACATGGCCTTGCAGTCAATATGGTTTCTTCTCCTTTGGAGGATGCTTGAGGGCTCCCGGAGGTTCAGGAAGTGCTTCACATTCAACAGGGGCTTAATTACTGCTTTTTCATTGGCTTGTTGCATGGATCATTATCTTCATGATGCTCAGTAATCCACAAACAATATGTCAATGTTGTACCTATCACCCTCTAGAGCGCAGCATCCCTCAAAGCCCTGGGCCTATAGGTTTTCTTCTTCTGCTCAAGTTTATCTGGCCAGCTCAAGACCCATACAACACAAGGCACTTGAAAAGCACCAGCAGTCAATGGCCAACACAAGGCACTTGAAAAGCACCAGCAGTCAATGGCCAATGTATCTGGTGTTCATTGGACTATTCTTACCCCATCATTTGTTGCCTCTGCTAACTAAACTCCCTGATTCTGCAACTCAGCTCTGAATACCTACCTCAGGACTCCATGAATTTATTACTCTGGTTTTTTACTCTTTACACTTGCTTTAAGGTGTGGTCCATCTGCACTCCTCTCCAGAGAGAAACTAGCCTGGCCACAGTCTCCAGGGGAAAGGATGAGGAGGGAGTGAGCTACTGCATGCCTTTGCTGTTTTGGTGAGATGGAATGGCCCTAGGTTTCTTGTTCTCTGCTGTCCCAGTGTGAGCAGAGACTGAGAGTTCACCAAAAATTCAGATCCCTCTCCAGCAGTATTTAAACAAACTTGTCAATTGATGGCCCATAAGTGCTCTTTGGCTGCTATAGAATGTAAAAATGCAAAATATACAGAAAATACATAAATTTAATTCAAAGAAAGAATTCAGACTCTATAACATCAAAGTTTTATATTAAATTCATGTTAAGTGCACAGCAAGACAATTGAAGAACCCACTCCAAGCAGTACCACCTGCTGGAGTCTCTGGGTGAGTTCCTTCCCAGTTCACTCCTATCCTTCTGTGGTCTCGAATCTTAGGCCTGCCTTCCTGCTCTCCACAGCCTTGCCTGAAAACTCTGGGAACCCAGCATAGTGTCTGGTTCACAACTGCCTCATCTTCAATGCTCAGCTGTCTGAGCCCTCCATCTAGCATGTACCATGGAGAGCATTCATCAGGACTCAGAACTTAGATAGAATATGATTTCTGAGAAGCTTTTTCTTCTGGATAGAAGCCAAAATAGGTTTATAATAATGTGACTTTGTAAATCAAATATTCTGTGAACAAAGGTGGCCTCAACTGCCCATTATCAAGACGGCATATGCTTTGAGTGATTTTTCTATTCAGAGATGGGCTTGCTTTGCATCAAAATCTGTTCTCAGTTCTTCCTGCTGCCTTTTGTGGCCAAGTGGCCAGAGGTAAAGGTATGAGATCGGGGAGGGTTTCCCCTGCATTTGAGTGAAGCCTAGGCTCTGCACCACCCTGCCCCCCATCCCCATCAAGCTGGCAGCTGCTCACAGACAGATAGTGCAGCTCATGAAGGAAAGCTGCTTCCTCTTCCTTTGAGTCACCATCACCTTTCATTGCTCTTTTTCTCTTGCTTTGGAAGGGGAGTCTGAGGCATGGAGGGGTGAGGAGACCAAAAATGTGGTTATCCCAGATCAATATGGTAGGGAAACAAATAACAGGTTAGAAAACCAGGGGAATGGAATCCCTTCCCTACATTTATGCAGCACTTTGTAGATTCTAAAGACTCAGAATGTGACCAATCCAACCTCTCCACTCATTCTTGTCTCTAAATCGTGAGATGTTATGTAACAACCTTGCTCTTACAGTGCCTGTTAGAAATCATTCATTTTCAAATCAAAATATAGACTGTAAGCAAATTTCTGTATCCTTTCCAGACTAGATACTGTTTCCAAGAGATTCATGTGGCATCATCCCTTGTGCGGATCCCCAGAGCAGATGCTGGTGTGTGAGAGAGGCGATCAGGAATAGAGGTCAGAGCTACCCAGCTCTTCGCGGTTCAGCCAGGCAGGGTCATTTGCTTTGCAACATCTCTTTCCAAACTATAGAGAAGAAAAGGAGAAACTTGGGACCTTCACTCTACAAGATCCTTATAGCAATCCCATCCAAGATATTTATTATTGTTACCATTTTACAGACTAAGAAATGAACTTTGGAGTGGTTAAAGAAACAAGCAAGAAAGAACTTACTCAGAGTAAATGACTACTGTGAGACAAAAGAGGAACTTCCAATCTACTTCCTCTTGCTCCATTTCCAGCGCTCTTTTAACGACACCATGCTCCTTCCTGACCCCTCATGTCGTCTTGGCCCCTACAGTGTTCTCTGTAACCCTGGACAGTCCATTTGGCTTTAATGCTGTATTATTACTGAAGAGCCAGTAATCCTCAAAGGCACCCACCCAGCTTGTCTCTTATGACCAAAGGCATTTTTGTTGGACAAAATTGGAGATTTGGGTGTAGTTATGAAGCTAAAGAATGGGGTGATCTCCATGCCTTAGCTTCTCTGGATATAAATAGGAAGTACAGAGGCTGGGGATATAGTTCAGTGGTAAAGCATTTACATGGCAAATACAAGGCCCTGGGTTTAATCCTTACACCAAAGAATGCAGGGGGTGAGGGGCAGAGGTGTATGCTTGTATCTCTATCTTACAGCTTTCTGTGAGCATTACATGAGATAATTCATCTGAAGACACTAACAGGTTGCCTTATGTATAGTAAATTCCACTAAATGTTGAGTCCCTCTTCCTTCCTCCCATTTAAGCCTCATAGGGATCAATTCAGCTGTCAGGCTCAGTGATTTGAATAATGTCAACCTCAGCAGAAGCTTAAGATCACCCACGGCCTGAAATGGCTCCCAATGACTTGCTAATTTTAGGAAATCTTTTAGAATCACTTGTTTCCCCACTCTGAGCCTCCCCTATGCACACACACACACATACACACATCCTGTGGGCCGTAGTAGCCCTAGCCTGGGGACAGCCCCAGTTTAGAATGCAAGCTGCTTAATAAAAAACTGACAAATGATATGACTTTGGGTTACATCCTCACTCTTTTGGGGCATCAGTGCTTTCATCTCTAAAAAGAAGATTTGGACTAGAGGATCCCTAAAATCTCTACGACTCTGAGACTGTATGGATGACCCTTTCATAACTACACTCTTCATAATTGGACCTCAGGAATATGTTACAGACACTAAACCTACTCAGAAGGAGTTCCAGAAACTTACCTCCTCATAGATGGTGAGGTTGAAGGGAGGGCTGTGGTTCCTCTTCTTAGATACAGACTAGGAAATTAAAAGGGTAAAGACGATTAACTTCAAAATAAAAGATGTGCTACTTCTGACTGACATGAGAGGTCCCAAAAGGCCCCGGGTTTCCTCTGCCAGGAATGAAGCAATGGTGTTGTTTATGGTCTCTGGGGAAGCACAATGCATTCTGGCCTATGATATGACATTTTTGAACCAAAGTCAAAGTTTATTATCCCAGAACCCACATATCCCTAAAATCCACCAACACACATTCCTGGGACACACATACACATGCACACATATCCTTCAGGCAGTCCTAATGCAAATTTCCCTCAAACCATGTATCTCTTCAACACACACACACCCCAGTAGAAACAACTCTGGCACATACATAAGTGCCAACCCTAGCACATAGCTTGAATGCAGTGCTTTGGGGAATCATTGGATCTAAAAGAAGCACTTTCAGTAGCATGTAGTGTTTTCATAATAAAATAACAAAGCATATAAACACGGTACCTGTAACATCTACATGTCCTTATACTGCAGCATATAATTAAACATAAATATCTTTCATGGTGGGATCCAAGTTCGTTGAATGACTTATTAGAAGGAAGTTGAATAAAAAGTCTGAAAACCTGTCCTAAACTCCTTCAAACACAGTCTCTGACCTACCTGGACTTCCACAGTTTTATGGATTTCCAGCTTCCCATTCTGCCATGTCACAGACTATAGTTTCATATTGGGGGTTCCAGTCATGGCAACACTTCTCTTCCTATCCCCTCCCATACCAGTTAAAAGAATGAGTTTGAGCTGGCAGAGTGGCTCAAGTAGTAGAGCACTGGCCTAGCAAGCATGAGGCTCTGAGTTCAAACCCCACTACCACCAAAAAAAAAAAAAATTAAAGAATGAGTTCCCAGAATACCCAACTCAGTGATTCCAGATATGCATAAAATCTCTGAGCTGAGCTTGAAGTCGGATTCGAGTAGACCACAATGGCTGCCTCTGTCCAGAGGCCTCCACCAGCAGAGCACTAGCCAGAAACTTTGGTCTCTGGAAATCAGCATTGTATCTCTCCACTGAAGTCCACTCCTCCAATTGCAGGAAATACTTGACATAGAAATCTGTCCAGTATCCCTTGCCATAGCCTCAGCTGACCTACTAAGGATCCTTTGGTCATTCTTCGTCATATCTCTGTCCTTTGCCTCCCACAAAAAGTCCTGGAAAATCCTATAATCCACTGTTGCCTGAAGTTTTAGAACTGTTTCTTTTTTTCTCCAGATAGAACTAGAAAGACATTTCTCCTGCCCATTAACATTTAAATAGTCATTTAACAGAAGCTGCTTAGATACACACAATGAAGGACAACTCACTGAGCATGCACACCACTCTGCCTACAAACACACCTGTGTGTGCACATGAAAAATATATATCTGCATCAATAACACCACCCAGAGGAACCAACTCACCTTCCGGGAAGGCTGTACTACTGAATATAACGTATTCGTTTCTTGTGATGTAGAAGCAGAAGACTAATGAGAAAAGAAAAAGTACTTCAGAAACAGTTCCAGCACAACCCTAGGGAGGCTAGCTCTTCCATTCCTCTGTCTCAGCCCTACCTACATGGAAGCTTTAAGTTTTAGTGAAAAGAACCCTGGACTAGCCAGGAGGTCAGTCAACCTAAATGCTAGTCCCACCCTGTTAGCAATGTCAGATATTTGCTGAGCACTTATCATACATATTGTTCTCCCCTAGCCCTTAATACCACTCCTATAATATAGGAATGATCAGAATTTTTCCCCCTGCCACAGATAAGCTTACAAAAAGATGACAAGCCCAAGTCAGACAGGATGTACACAGGAGAAGCAGAATTCAAACCCAAGACTCTACAGGACTTTTTCTTCATTAACTCAATGCCTCCCTTTGGCACCATACCTTTCTTCTTGGACCTAAAACCTGTGCTTTCTGGGGCAGGTAACCTTCCTCCTTTTAACATGCTCCAGAGGAGGAAGCTCATTCTCACTTAACTCCCTAGGCTGCGAATTCTTCCTTGGATTTATTCAAATTCCTCTTCCTGGAGTTCAATGCAGCTAAAGCCAGAAAGCTGGCAGATATTGATCACGCTTACGATGGAGTTTCCTTGCCATGCAGCTTACCCACGAAGCTTAAGAGCATTGCTGCTTCTCACCTTATATTTTTATCAGAAACTTCACTACTGTCCACCACAAGGCAGAGCCTCCCCTGGGAAAAATCTCCCAGTGTTGGTTATCAATAAAGTCATCTTAGTTGTCAACGTTAGAGGAGGCCTTTCCAGTTTGTGGATAAATTTCTAGAAGCTTAGGATTTAGAGTAATGTAGGAAAAGGTGGAATGGAAATTCAGAAAACGTTTGGCTCAGCTTTGCTACTGCCCATGCCCAACTGGCCTTGAACCTGTCAGTTAACCTGAGTCTCAGTCCTTCGTTTGTGATATGGGGTTTAAACTACTCAAAGTGTTAGTGTTAGAGTAGTAGGACTGCTTCATGAGGCTGTCATGTGAGATTTATTAAGAAAATGGGCATTACTTTAAGTCTAAATAAGATAAAGGGAACAAAACCTATCAATTCTTTCCTGAACACAATTAGAATGGGAATGGGGCTAATTAGTATAAGGACCCCAATCATTGGAAACATCCAGAAGAAAAACAAAAGTTGAGTCCCCTACTAAGGTTCCTTGTCCTACAGACTGTCTGGGCCAGGCCTTCTGGCAAGTATGGAAGGAGGAGAAATGCCTGGCTTGGGCTTTCCAGCTCTACTAATGCACTCCAAAGCCACAGTGATCTTTTCAAACAACTTAATGCACCTTTGGTGAAGCTGTCTTCTGAACCCCAGGAGCACCAAGGTCCCATTCTGCATTCAAGGGGGTAAGTCTGGAATGAGGCATTAGGAGACACCATGGATGGGAATGGAATGGATTAAAGAACCCAGAGTGGTACCTGGTACTCGACCATAGCGTAGATGGTGGCCCCTAGTCCAGGAGATTGCTGCTCCTCCTCCTGCTGCTACACAAGAAACAGTCAGGGACATGAAGTAACATGAGTAGACATCAGGGGCTGTCCAGATTTGGAGTGAGTAGGAAGAGACAGCACAGACAGGGGGGGTCCAGGAGGAAGGCGTTAACAGGGAGAGAGAGGTCTAGGGTGAACCTCTCACCCAGGATGAGAAGAAACAGGAAGAAGAGTAATTCATGGCAACACCTGGATCAATTAGTGTCAGGAACAAAGAACCACCCAGGGTCACAGGATTCAAGCCATATGCCCAAGGGAATCCCTGCCCCTTCCTTCATTTTGGTAATTTAGAAACCCCTCCTTGCCTTTGCTGACTTCTGGACTAATTTGCTACATAAGCACTAATAAGGGACAGAGCTCCAGGTAGGGCTGTAATCTGTGTCCTTCCTCAGGGCACTAAAATTCAGGGGTGGTAAACATTTTAAAGACTCAGTACTTTGAAGTACCCCCTCTAGATCCAGCCTTCATGGCCAGCTTGCCCTTGGCCTCAAGCCAGCCTATGAGTGGCTTCAATACTGGGTGAAGCATTGGCCCAAGGCCAAGAGCAGGGAGCATATGGCCCTTCTCTCATGCCTGTCCCACAGGAAATTAGAGGTGAAGACATTTCGCTCTGTATGTCCCTGGGCACATGGTGCCAGTTCCGGCTCTAGTAGGGAGCCAAAGAGGCCTGCAGTGTTCATCAGGCAAGGTAGAAGCTGAACTTCCCAAAAGCAAGAAGAAGCTAAGAGAACCAGAGAAACATCAGTCGTCCTTGGGGGCTGGACAGTCACGGGCATCTGTCATCAAACAGGAGTTTGTGGCTTTTTCTGGTATGAATTCACTCATGGGAATTGTCTCCAGCAATTGAGTCCCAAAGTGAGACCACATGAAACTTGGGATTTATTTCTTCAAGCCAAAACCTGGTGACCGTAGAGAAACACAAGGAGGGGCTGAGACCAGGTGGGAGGAATCCCAATACAGAAGCTGGGTAGCAACCTGAGTCTCCAAGAGATTTCTTTTGCTCTAAATTGATCTTTTCTCTTGAGATTTTCTTTCCTTCTTTTTTTACCTAATCTAAAATCATCCTCATTTTGGAAAAAAAGAAATGCAAGCTTTTGGGAGTCAGTGGCCATGGGCAGATGAATGTACCCTTGCAAATTTGTATCCGTGTCTGGTAGCAGTGGGAAAAGCAGTCTCCATTTTCAGTTTTCAACCCCCAATATGCCCCTATTGGGACAAGGAAACAGGATAAAGGAGCTGCCCACATTCCCACTGAGGAAATAGGCTGGATAGAAACTGCTTGTCTATTCTGTGAGGCCTCTTAGGGCCTCACCCATGTTGCCAGAAAAGAAGAACCCCAACATGTGCCTCCTCCAACTAAGGGGCAGACATGGTGGGGGAAGAGGGCATTTCTTCCCACTCCCATTGCCCCTCCTCTGGCACTGCCTGACTGATTTGAGCCTTTCCCTAGGCCTATCACCACATCCTGCTCAGTCCCTCTGATGCTTCCTCCTCTTCTACATCCCTGAATGACTGGAAGAGCTAGCCACTGCCTTGCAGAAAGCTGGTGAGAGCTTCCCAGAGGAGAGCCCTCTGATTCATTGGTTCTGTACCAAGCTGGTTTCTCTCTGCTACACTTGGGCCTCTTCTTCTCAAAAGGTTGTGATCTCAGGCCACTGCGACCCACAAAACCGCTATGCTTTGGCTGGTCACACTCCCCAGCCTGAGTAACAATTAAGGAACCTACAAAAGTAAGCTCTTACCTTCCGGGGAAATGAGAACTGTGGTCAGATACAATGAACACAAGAAGGCTGCACTCCTCCTTGGGCTCAACCCAGTGATGAGACAGAGCAGAAATGAGGACACCATGGTGCCATGCAGGGAGGAAGAAGCTGCATTCTGCACTCTGCTTCTGATTTCTGTTGTGTACCATTCCTCCTCAGCAAGTGCAATTCCATACCAGGATGCCCCTTCTGCTTCCCTTTCATCCTCTCTCCTCCCATTGTTTTCCCCCTTTTCTGTATGACCACAGTTAGGAAATTGATGAAGAAAAGTAATGGGGGGAAAACTGAGAATAGCTTTGAAAGGACAGTTGTCCAGGTCTTTTTGTCCCCCTGCTCTGAATGGCCATTCTCCAAGAGTATCTTCCAGACCAGTTGAGAGATATCACAGCCCCTAGAATGCCTTACTAGAATGCCTTACTTGATTTCTCCTGACTTGCAGATTCTTGACATCTTCATAAACTGTCACAGAGTTCTTGGAGCTGGCCTCTGTGGGAAGAAGGAAGCAAAGAACACAGTTTCAGAAACCCCCAGGGAGTCTCCTGTTGAGGGTTCCATTTCTAACAGCTCCCATCTCTACCACAGATGGCCGAGACCTTAAGAGCACTCTAGAAAGGAGTCAGGTTAGTGCTCTTCCCAGCATTTCCAAAGAGCAAGCATCCCTGACATACCTCCTCCATCAAGCTGGGGGGTCCCCAACAAACCTGGCACCTACAGATAGAGCTGCACATTAAGGACAAGACTGTAAATATCCCCGCAGCCACCACAGCAGGCATGAACTGGAAGAAAGGACCTTCCAGCCACTGGCTGCCTTCCCAGACCCATGCACACACATAAGCCAACACTTCCCCAGGAAGAGGAAGCACTGTGTGCCTGGACACAGCCCACTGCACTCAGGGCCAAGTCACTAGATATGATGCTTCAAGCAACAGCTCCTCCTTTAAAGACATCTCACTTACGTGACTGCTTCCTCTTCCACACACAAAAGCAAGTGAGGCTGCCAGTAAGCAGTATGAGTAGAATCAGGAAGATCACCAAAGAGGGCAGAAATCTGGATTCTGAGGGATACAGAAGGCATAAGAAGTAAGTCCTCATTTCCCTTCTTCTTGCTTCCCTCATGTCATCTTCAGGGCTATCTCAAAACCCACTCTCCAGCCAGGTGTGGTGGCGCCTATAATCCTGGCTACTCAGGAGGCAGAGGCAGGAGGGTTTTGAGTTTGAGGACAGGCTGGGCAAAAGTTAGCAAGACCCTATCTCAAAAATAAATAAACAAATAAATGAATAAATAAAAGGCCTGGGGTGAAGCTCAAGTGGCAAAGGGCCTGGGTTCAATCCCCACTACCATTAAAATAAATAAATAAATAAATAAAACAAAAACCTCTCCTCACTAGTGTGGCTCCTATGCCCTATGAGTTCACCACCAAGGTTGTCTTTCTGCCCAACTGTGTGACTTCCCCTGAGTGATGCAAGAGTATGGATATTAATATCTGACAGACCTGGTCCAGATTATAAATTCTAGAAGCTCTATACTACTTATTTAACTCTCTGAGCCTCACTCTTCTCACCTGTAAAAAGGAGATGCTGTTACCTACTTATGGGGGTTAATACATATGGTCTGACATAGGTAAAACGTGCACAGCAAATTTAGCTATCGTTCTTTAACTTGACTAACATTCATTACACACTTACTATGCATAAGACAAGTCTTCCATTTTACCTTCCTGGTTTTTCTACCTCCATCACTCTCCCTCATGTGAACTTCTACATTTAACGTTTGTGTCCCACGTGTAGCCTGACACACAATCCAACCAAGAGGAGAAAGGAAAGAACTCATGTTCCAGGTGCCAACTGACTAGCTCTTAAACATTATTTCAACTGGAGGTGTGGCTCAAGTGGTAGAGTGCCTGCTTTGCAAGCTCAAAACCCTGAGTTCAAACCCCAGTCCCACCAAAACAAACCAAACATTATCTCATTTAATCTTAACAGCAATCCTATGAGACTCTTCTTATTGTTGTTCCTATTTTATCCAAGAGAAAAATAAAAACTCACAAAGATTAATGAATCTGCCTGAGATCACAGAACTTGTAAATGATGAAGCCATGATTGGGCCAAAAGCTGGTGTCCTTGTCACTACACATTGCCTCAGTCTAGTCTGTTTCTTATTTCCTCACTGAGTACTTAGCTTTGTTAGAGATTGTGTGGTTATTTTTTTTTCCTGTAATATCCAGGCTGGTGACACATTAAGTCTTTTTTTATCTAATAAAAACTGAAGTTAACTCAGGCAACTTTCTGAATAATCAATAAACCCAGAACTCTTTTAGATACCTTGTGATTTTCCTGGTTTTCCCACTGACCCAGGGTCCTGTTGTACAGTATCATTACCTCCCAGGAAACTACCTGGCTTGAGCTAAGTTATCACTCAGGAGGAAGCAGGTCTCCATAACTCTCTCAGAGGAAAAAATTATAGTCAAGAGCCATTACAAATCTCATCAAACAACTGGGCATCCTCTATATAGAGGGAAAATGTGCATCTCCAGAAGATGAAGACAGAATTCTTCCCAGACTAACACAGTCCTGGCTTTACAGAAACCATATGTCTAGAAACTGGGCCCCTGTGGAGGAAGGGCTACAAGGCACTGGGGGAGGAAGCCAAAGGATCTCACATCCAGATCTCTCTTGCACATAAGCCTGGTTGTGGGATGCTCCACTTACTCAGAGGGTCTCTTGGGCAGCCCTGGGTGAGGTTGCTGCTTTTCCAACTGACAGCGTTGCTAGCATTGCAAGTATATGTGTACTGCCCATTGGCATCAATCTGCTTCTCCACAAAGGTAAGGTTTCTCAATGTTGAGATCACCTCGCTTCCTCTGTACCAAGTATAGTTCACATTATCATCCTGGGAGACCAAGCAGGACAGATTCACCTGACACATCCCTTCATCCAGGGCCTTCCACTGCCACCACAGTCGGGGCTTCTCAACATGATCTGGAAGCAGAAATTCTCATCAGAAAGGTGCTAGAAATACAAGTCCTACAGGAATCAGAAGGACAGAGTGAGTATCCATGGAAACTCACCAAATACGGAAACGTTGAAACACTCAGAGGAAGTTTTCCCACACGCCATGGTGAGCTCCAGTTGGTACAGACCGCTGTACTGTGGCTTAGTTGTCTTGATGAGAAGACTAAAGTTCTCAATGTTAAAATGAAATGCATTGTTGAAACCATTCAAAGCTGCAGATGAATATTTCACACTAGACTTATTCTTCCAAGTCACTATCATATAAGTTTCTTGACGTGAGGATGAGCGCATCTTCCATTCGACAGAAGATGCATTTGTCTGTATATTGGAAGGTTGCAGCTGGAGAGGTATTCCTGAGAGCCCAACCACACGGCTGGTAGAAACCATGCATTCTGGGAAAGAGACTGAAGGGGGAAGGAAGAAATGAGGCCTGAGCAGTGTGGGCAGGTGCATGCGACTTCCCTTAAGCTAAGAGGATGGGGCAAGTGTAAGGAGCCAGAGCCTATGAGAAGCTTCGCATGCACTGCCATTATTTCCCTCTCCTCCTGAAGTCTGAAGGAAGCCACAGACCAAAAATAATAGCTAGAATCTCTTGAGCACTTACTATGCGACAGGCAAATTTTGCCATATTTTAATTACTTAACTCCACAAGAACTCTCTGAGGGTCCTTGTTTTGTAAGTGAGGAAACTGAGTTAGAAAAGACTTCAGGAGCTGTCCCAAGTTACACAATGAAAACGATAAGCTAGGTAATCTGGCTTTAGGGAAGTTTTTTTTTTTTTTTTGCAACAAGGTCTCACTCTGCTGCCCAGACTGGCATTGAATTATTGACCATCTGTGACGATCAGGCACTGTACCCTGCTCCAAAGTTACTTCACATTGTGTAGAACAGTAGCTTTCAGGCTGCGTCTTGCTCTGAGTGACTCCATTTTATAAAACAGCAGTTTCCTCCATTTTGAGAACAAGCACTGAGGTTGAATGACTTTATATCTTGTTTGTGCAAGTGAGCAACCACCATTTATCTAGTACAAACCATGAGGCACAGACTGATTATTTATGCAAAAAAAGTTATCAACTGTGAATTTATCAGATTAAATCAGGGACATATGGACACACGGACAGATCAAAACCATATCAGGAAAACCAGGCCCACAAGCTTCAAACACACCAGACCAATCCCGCTGTACATGAATCATATAAAAGGAGGATACCTAACATTGAGCTAGAGCAGCACCCACCAACCTGTCTGCAGACCATCAAGTGCATATGTCTTGGGTCGACAGGTAATGAACTCCCTACTCTGCCCCCTTGACATCAGCTCAGCTTGATTCCACTGGTTGAGTGACACACTCAACTTGCACTTCTTCTAGAACCAATAAACCCAGAACCATCTCTGCTCCTTGAAACAGTATTGTGCCTAGAGCCAGCTCTTCACTTTGACACCCCTCCTTCCATAATATCTCTATGACTGGCTTATGTTAATACCTTAACTAACCACCATGATTCTGCTTTGCATCTGTATCAACTCTCTGCCCTTGTCTTTAATAAGGCCCCTTTGAACCCTAGAGCCACTTTAACCCTTTCTTAACCATTCTATAACCTATATATTATTGTGTGAATTGTAATGTGAGAGTTAATACTGGTAGTTAAGATTGTGATAAAAGAACCTGTGATTGCCAATGACCCTAGCTACCAAGGGATATCAGTAGTACTTGGTAAATTAATGCCAATGAAATTGATGTACCTTATAAATTTTTTGTTGTTCAATAAATTCTGACATGTCTGGCCTATGTTTCTGACATAGATCACTCACAACACCATCCTTCTGTCTCAGCATCCTAAGCTGGAATTATAGGCATGTGCCACAGTGCCCATCTTCCAGGAGATCAAATTTTAATCACAATGTTATAAACACCATATTAGATGTGACTCCCTCCATTGCAATTTGGATATGGAATGTTCCCCCAAAAGGCTCATGTGTTAAAGTCTGGGTCCCTAGCCAGTAGGAGAAGTGATTGGATCATGAGGGTACTGACTTCATTGATGAGCTATTAGGAAGTGGGCCCTGGTTAAAGGAAGTAGGTCACTGGGAGCATGTCTCTGAAAGGTATATCTTGCCCTGGCCCCTTCCTGTTTGGCTGTCTCAGCTTCCTGACTTCCATGAGATGAGAAACTTTACTCCACCACACCTGTCCACCATGATGCTCTGCCTCACCACAGGCCCATGGCAATGGAAAAGCCAACCAGGCACTGAAACTGTGAGCCAAAATTAGTATTTCCTCCTTTTAAATTGTTTCTGTCAGGTATTTGTCACAGCAACAAAAAAGACAGACTTACACACCCTCCCAGAAGTAAAGAGGCAGTGGTGATTGCCCAAAATTCTGAATGGCTTGACCCAGTAAGACCAACCCTCCAAGTTAAACTGTGAATCCTCTTCTGTTCTCCCATAAAATTGAATTCATAATAATCTCTTACAGCACTCAGCACATTGGATTGTAGACATTACTCATTAGTTTTTCCCATTGTTTTAGTGGCTGGAAAGTCTCTTCAAGGATTGCTCTATAAAATCAGAGTAGTAGAAAAAGAAAAAGAAACTATACATCCCAGGGATATCGCAGCATTTCCCTCTGTAGGGATTGAGCCAAGAGCTAATGATGGGACACTCCAGAGTAGCCTAGTATTGTCAGTGGAGAAAAGAGCAAGTTCCTACAGCCATTTTTGATAGGGAAGATATGTGGCATGGTCCAGTGACTACAGGTAATAACAGTCTGCATAAGTTCAGGAGAACTGGGAAGCATTTGGAGAAGAAAATAAAAGGTAGAGATAGTTATACAAGGGCCTCTGTTGACACTGAGGACATTAAGAGGAGATGGAGGAAAGTAGAGCAAGATGGTGGCTGAGTATAATATTCAGGGATAATCTCCCCACAGGTACATCAGTCTGAATATCTATTCTCACACTGAGCTAACCTCACAAGATCTAAGGACATCAGGTGAATGACCATAATACCTGTTCATAAGAAAACAAAGCCATCTATTAAATAAGGCGAGAGGAAAACATTGCCTGTGTATCCATTCCCCACCTCCAAGTTGTCCAATGTGAAAGAAGATGCCCCCCATTTGGGGAAATGAGCAAGTTAAGTCCAAGCCTTAGACTTCAAACCCAGTACCAGGCCTGCCACAGTGAAACCCACTGCAGGATAGAGTCCTATGACTCTTCCCACCAGGTCAGTACCTATAGACTGAGCCACTAGACCTGCATCAGCTCAGGTAGCTGAGTGCCTCCGCCATCCCTCCTCCAACCTCAGGGGGCAGAGCAGGGAGCAAGACTCCACTTGCTGGAAAATAGGGAATGAAAATTAGCACAGGACTTTGTCTTAAACTTAGTGCCATGGTGATAGCCAACACATAGTAGAAACTGAAGGCCCACACATGCAGACCAAAGGTCAGTCAGAACCTCCAGACCACCAGCATCAGGAAAAGATCTTTGTGCTGGTGGGACACACTCATGTTTCAGCCTGTGTCACCTCCAGCTGTGGCATGGGCTCAGCACATTCGTGAGGCTGTGCATGTCCTTGAAGCTGTGATACTTAAGCATGACCCAGGTTAGCATCAGCCTAAGTGGCCAGGGGACTCCCTTCACCAACACTACTTGAATTTTGGCAACAGACTTTTCAACAGAAACTTTATGGGCCAGGAGAGAGATTTTCATAGTACTGAAGGAGAAAACTGTTAACCCATCACAGTTATCCTTCAGAAATGAAGGGCAGATGAAGCATTCCCAGACAAACAAAAGCTGAAAGAATACATCTCCATCAGACCATCCTACAAGAAATGGTAATGGAAAATTTTCAAACTGAAAGAGATAGTAATAAGTAAGAGGAAATATGGGAAAGTAGAAAGCTTGATATTAAGAATAATTAAACAAAGTCAGAATGCTCTAATATTATGGGGTATTCCAACTACTTATAAGCAGAGATCAGAAGGATCATGGTTCAAGTCTGGTCCCCACAAAAAATTAGCCAGACAGACAAAAAAATTAGGCAGACACCATCTCAACAAAACAAACCAGATGTGGTGGTTTACACCTGCAATCCAAGCTATGCAGAAGACATAAGAAGGAGAATCATAGTCTGAGGCCAACCTGGGCAAAAAGCATGAGACCTTATATGAAAAATAACTAAAGCAAAAAGTGTTGGGGTATGACTCAAGTGGTAGGGTGTGGGGAGTGGATTAAAGTTTGTGAGAACTGGACACAAGCAAGGCGAGATGCAGTTAATTGCTGTTACCTGTAGGCCGAGATAGGCACAGCCCAGGCACAAAACAGAAAAAAGCAGAACAGCTGCTCTCTCCTAAGCTTGTATTCAGAGAAGCAGGAACACAGGCTTCTCCTGTTACAATGTCACGCCCCTCCCCAAGAGCCTCTGCTCCACCCCTTTTGCCACTGTTTATAAAAGGCCCACTGAAGGTTGGGGGCTTTTTGCTTTGGGCTCTTGGACTTTTTGCTTGGCTTTTGGCTTTTTTTGCTTTGGAGGGCTTTTTGCCTTTGAATATTGGGAAGAAGCTTTTACTTTGGGCCTTTTGGTCTGGGAGGCTTTTAGAACGGAAAAGAATTATTGAAGGGAAAAATTGCTGAAGGGAAAAGAATTGTTGAAGGGAAAATGCTAAAGAGGGGTTAATAGAAAGTCTGCACTGAGAACTTTAACATAGGATTCAGAAAGCAAAGCTTTCTGAAAAGCCTTAGAAAAGCTAAAGAAAAGCCAAAGAGAACATGGGACAGTGCACAGTGCAAGTCTAAGGACTGAGACCTTAACAGTTATGTATATGCAGTTTTTAGGCTCGGCTGCTGGTTTGCAAGTTTGAGCACCTAGACTTTGAGAGCGCTAAAGAGAGATGAGACAATGCAAGCCTGGGGGCAAAAGACTTTAAGAGCAGTTAAGCTAAAGATAAGCTGAGAGCAAACACGGGACCGTGTGAGTCTAAGGAAAGAGGTTAGGAGAAAGGCCTTAAAGAATCAAGGTAGAGAAAAGAAGCAATGAGGGTTGTGCGTCTCCAGCCAAGCATACAACACACCTGACCCCAACTTTCTGTCTGTCTGTCTGTCTTGTGTCTTTCCTAAAATCTCCATTCTCCCCCAGTTTAGCCCAGTTAGTCCAGTAATAACCAAGGAGCAAGAGAGAAAACCTTGCTCCAGCAAAGGAAGGAGCGCGAGAAACAGCGCCCCCTTCGGTAGGGCACTTGCCTAGTAAGCACAAGGCCCTGAGTTCAAACCCAGTACTGCCAAAAAATGGTCTAATATTTGTAAGCATGGTGCATAAACCATTCCTGTCTTTAGTATAAAGATTAAAAAGCAAAACAAAAATATGGGCCAAGTGGTGGCTTATGCCTATAATCTCAGCTACTAAGGAGGTAGAGCTAAGGAGAATTGCAGAATAAGGCAATCCCAGGCAAAAAGTTAGTGAGAGCCCATCTCAACTACTAAGCTGGGCAGGTGGTGTGCACTTGTCACACCACCTGTAGGTGGGAGAATCACAGTCTGAAGCTAGCCCCATGCAACAATGCAAGAATCTACCTGAAAAAGGCAGGGAGTGCTGGGGGAATGGCTGAAGTGATAGAGTGCCTGCCTAGCAAGTTCGAGGCTCTGAGTTTAAACCTAAGTACTACTAAAATAATAATTATAATAACTACATTAATATGTTAAGAGATAAGAACTATAAAAAGATAAAATCGGATTTTGAAAATTCCAAACTTGGGGAGGAATGGAATGAACATGTAGAAATTTTAGTGTATTTTCTCTCATTCTTTTTGTTTATGTTCTAATCTTTATAATCATGTGAAGTTGCTATTATTTGAAAATAGGTTGTTATAATCTCAAGGTGTGTTTGAAAGCCTCATGGTAACCACAAAGCAAAAAACTATAATAGACAAAACAAAAGTAAGAATCCAGGAATCATAGCTCACTACTAGAGTTAATCACTTAGCTGCAAGGTAAGACTGTAAGGAAGGAGAAAGACAAATAGAAAAAAGAAGCTACAAGAAAATAAGTTACAAAATGGGTATAATAAGGAATGGAAAAGAGAGGAAAGAAGAGGAAGGGAGGGGAGGGGAGGAGAGAAGAGAGGATCAAGAAATAATACCAATTCTCCTTAAGTTATATTTTCCAAACATATTCTATGAGGCTATTATTTTCCTCATAGCAAAACCAGAAAAGGACACAACAACAAAAAAAATAAAGCTATAGGCCAATATCCTGGTGAACACAGAAGCAAAACTCCTCAACAAAATACTAGCAGAAAAGGCATTTGATAAAATACAACATCCCTTCATGATGAAAAGAAGGAACATACCTCAACATAATAAAGACCATTATAAATAACCAACAGCTAATATTATACTCAATGGAGAAAAGCTGAAACTTTCTAAAATCTGGAAAAAGACTAGGGTTTCCATTTTCACCACTTTAATTCAACATAGTGCTAAAAGTCCTAGCCAGAGCGATCAATCAAGAGAAAGAAATGAAGAAACTTCAAAATAAAAGAAGTCAAATTATCACTGTTGGCAGATATCATAATCTTATGTAGAAAGCCCCCAAAACTCTAACCAAAATAAATAAATAAGCTATTAGAGAATCAAGAGACAACCCATAAATTGGGAGATATCTTCTCCAGATATTCAATGGATAAAGAATTAATATCCAGAATATGCAAAGAGCTAAAAACAAAAACTAAGCAACAAAAAACAAACTCATTTCAATTCATTTATTGCCATTCATTAAGGGCAAATGAGTTGAACAGACAGTTCTCAGAAATGCAAATGGCTAATAAACACATGAAGAAACAGTCAACATCCTTTGCCATGAAGGAAATGCAAATCAAAACTCACGGTAGTCACAATGACAATCATCAAAAAAACAAGCAATAAGTCAGGTGCCAGTGGCTCACGCCTATAACATGAGCTGTTTGGGTGGCAGAGATCAGGAGGATTGTGGATCAAGGCCAACTTGGGCAAACAGTTCTTGAGACCCCCATCTCCAAAGTAATCAGGACAAAATAGACCATCAGTTCAAGCAGTAGAGCACCGGCTTTGCAAGCACAAAGCCCTGAATTCAAACCCAAGCTCCACCAAAAAAGAAAACAAACAACAAATGCTGGTGAAAGTGCAGGGAAAAAGCAATCCTCAAACACTGTTAATGGGAATATAAACTGGTGCAACCACTATGCAAATCATTATGGAGGATCATCAAAAAACTAATAGACCTAATTTGTGATCCTGACATACCACTCTTGAGTATACATCTAAAGGAGTATAAATCAACATACAAGAGAAATACCTGTACACCCATGTTTATTGCAGCACTATTCACAAGAGCCAAGCAGTGGAATCAGCCTACGTGCCCAACGACCAATAAATGGGTAAAGAAAATATATGTGCCATATATACACCATGGAGTACCATTCAGCCATAAAGAAGAAGGTGGAATTGGAGTTCATCAGGTTGAGCAAGATAAGCCAAGTTTAAACAGCGAAACAGTGTATGTTTTCACTCATATGTGGAATTCAGATCTAAAATGATAATGATGACAATTGTGATGGCGGGGGTGGTGGTGGTGATGATTGTAGCAGTGTCAGTAGTGCGTGAGCAGGGGATCAGTAGGAGGGGGAAGGGAGAGGATAACCAGGCACCATCTTGAGAAGGGGCCTATTTTGTAAGACTAAGCTACTCTGGGGACTTGAAAACAAGGAACAATTGTGGCTCAAGGAGCCTGGGGACACCCTGCCACAGTGTTTGGTGGGATATAGCCACAGTAGATATCATGAGATGGGAAGGGTCTAGCATGGACCTACTGAGAAGTTAAAGGAGCAGAGAATTTGGGCAGTCATGCCACAGTGGTTTGGTAGCCTGGCCCTCTTTGGTGAGGAGTGATCTCTATAGCTTGAGGATCACTGTAGAAACTGACCTTTGTGCTCAGCCTCTGCCTCCCAGTCATGTGGGGATCATTATTGGGTGGCATTAACATCTCTGAACCCTAGTCTCATGGATCACACAATTTCCCCAGCCTTATCCCTCTCATTAGGTGGTTAAGTGCTAGATGGGGTCTGAAAGCACTGAGACTTACAGGCAGTGTGCCTTATTCCCTCATTTTCCCCACTCCAGTCTAGAACTCAGTGCTCTGTTTGCTCCCCACATGGTCTCTTTTGCAGTACATCCCTAGACTTGAATGCTTGCTCCCCCTTGAGGCACAAACCGGGGTACGGGTAAGGTTTGGGGAGCAAACCCAGCCCACAATCTGCAAAACTCCTTGCAACCAGCAGTGGCTTCATGTATACAGTAAGGGAAGCTTTGAAAGTAAAAACAGTCCTAAAGTTAATAACTGATCCTTAACTGGCTCCACCCTTAGCCCACATAGGACACCAATCTGTACACTAGGAACTACAAGAGACTCCAGCTAGGTTTCTTCTCTGTGTGGTCCGGGGAATAGGGCCTGGTGCCCTAAGCATGTGAATGGATGTTTGGCTACTGAGCTATACCCACAGTCAAGTGGTGAGAAATAGTACACCAACTCTGCCACACTCAGTCTTACTGAACACTGAGAATACCTCAACTAAAAGACTAAAGTTGATTAAAACCTCAAATCAATGATTTGGCCATAGATGCCAAACACACAAACTCAAGCCTGGGCATAAAGTAAGCCTCTATCTCCAAAATAACCAGAGCAAAAAGGGCTGGAGGCATGCCTCAAGTGGTAAAGTGCCTGCCTAGCAATCACAAAGCCCTGAGTTCAAATTCTACTACCACCAAAAAAAAAAATCAGAGAGCTCTCAAATAATGATATACCTCAAACTTTTAGAAAAACAAGAACAAGTCAAATTTAAAAACAGTAGATGGAAAGAAATAATAAAGTCTGACCAGAAATCAACAAAATGGATACTAAAAGAACCAGTGAAAGAAGGAATTAGTTATTTGAAAAGATAAACAAAATCCAAAGGAGAAGACCCAAATTAATAAATTTAGAGATGAAAAGGGGATGTCACAAAAAATAGCAATGAAATTCAGAGATCATTAGGGAATATTTCAAAAACTTATATTTCATATGCACATATGAATAAAATAAAATTTTTTAAAAAAACATATTTCAATAAATTGGAAAATCTATAAAAAATGAATAAATTTCTAGATGCACGTAATTTACCAAATTTGAACCAAGAGGATATAAACAACAAATTCCACAAGCAATGAGATTGAAGCAGTAATAGTCTCCCTACAAAAAAAAATCCCAGAACTGGACAGCTTTACTGCTGAATTCTAACCTTTAAACAAGAACTAACACCAATGCGCCTCAAACTATTCCATAAAATAGAAAAAAGAAGAAATGCTACCAAACTCATTTTATGGAGCCAGTATTACCCTGATACCAAAATCAGATAAGGACAACACACATAAAAGAAAGTTATAGCCCAATTTCCCTGATGAACATAGATGCAAAAATTCTCAACAAATACTTGCAAACCAAACTCAATAACACCCTGAAAAGATCGTATACCATGATCAAGTTGGTTTCATCCCAGGAATGAAAGAATGGTTCAACATATGTAAATCAATAAATGCAATACAGCATATAAACAGAATAACAGACAAAAATCACAAAATCCTCTCAATTAATGCAAAAAAAAAAGTCCTGTGACAAAAATTCAACACCCCTTAGTCATAAAAACTTCGAGGAAACTAGGAATAAAAAGAACATAAGTCAACATAATAAGGGCTATATATGACAAACTGATAGCAACATCATACTAAATGGGGAAAACAGACACCGTTAGACTCAGCCTCTCCATCTTTCTCCTTCATCTCTCCTCCCCCCTTGGAACAATTTCCACAGGTGTCATTGTTCTTTTTTCATACAGATATACAAAGTACATCAATGACATTCACTCTCCTTCACCCTCTCCATTTACCCTTCCCCCTCAATGTTACCTACTCCTGGACAGAACCTGTTTTACCTTCCTGTCCTTCATTAAATGTATATTGATTGTTAAGTGGGAGTTTGCCATGGCATTCCACACATGTATAGATCACACTTTAATCAGATTAACTCCCTCTATTACTTACTCTTTCTCTATCGTCCTGCTCCCCTAATATTTAACAGTTTTCAGTGCATTTAGTTATACTATCTTCAAACACAGATGCAATGCATTTTGATATTATTTACTCTTATTCACTTTTTCTCTCCTGCCTCCCTCTCGTCCCCTCTGACAGACCCACTATTGCAGTCATGTTCTTTCTCCCTCTCTTTCTCTTTCTGCATAGACAAGTATGTGTATATGATAATATACATATTTATGTATAACCTGCAATAAGCAATAGTGCTGCAATAAAAATGGGGTACAAGCGGCTCTTTTGCATCCTGGCTACATTCCTTCAGGCATGTGCCCAGGACTGGTATGCCTGCATCATTAGTTTGTTGAGGGGCCTCCATACTGCTTTTCATAATAGCTGTACTAATTTACATTCCCACAAACAGTGAGTAAGAGTTACTTTTTCCCCACACCCTTACCAGCATTTTTGTTGTTTGTGTTACTGATGATTTTCTAGAGAAAATGCATTTTTTTGGTGGTGGTACTGGGGTTAGGAGCTCAGGGCTTCATGCTTGCTAAGCAGGCACTCCATAGCTTGAGCCACTGCTTCCACCCCTCATCAATTGTATTTTAAAGAGTGAGGTTATTAAGAGCATTGGGTCAAGACATAAAAGAAAAGTTTTAATCCCTGTTTTAAAATGCTTATAATCTAGAGAAAGATAAATCTAAAACAGCCAAGTAAGATGTATTGGGAGAGGTATCATGGAGGTATCCCCAAGGTGTGATGGTGGGCAGAAGGATAGCTTTTCTTTGCCTTGGGGCATTAGGAGTGACTGTTCAGAGGAGGTGCCCAGGAACTGCCATTGAAAAGTTCAGGGCTTACACGGTGGGTGGAGGAAGGAGGAGGGAAGAGGGTATTACAGTCACAGCAGCATGGGTAAAGGCACCCACATATTGTCATGGGTCTGGTAGGGTGGCCGCAAAGCTCTCTTCAGCAGGTTTGGAAAGTGGAGTGACAGACATGAGTTTAATTTTTTAGGTGTTTGTAGTGGGTATAAAACTGTGAGAGGTAGCACAAATGTTAAAAGGTGCTTAATATATAAACATACAATATAATAAATAATTATAAACTTTTGGGTAACCAATAGCAGATCAGAACATGGAGGTCTACATAGAAAAACGTAGTTCTCCACTATCACAAAATTAAATATGGATTATACAGGAAAAGTGTCATTAACTAGACTGTTCAGTACTTAAAGAATCAAGTTTCACTTTAGAAAGATCCATTTAGTCTTCCAAAATAGTTAGATTGAGAAGTTCAGAAGACAAGGCAGAAAGAACTCTATCATTTTTCCTTCTACTATCTTTAGTTTTTGAAACGTTTTATA
Source organism: Castor canadensis (assembly GCF_047511655.1). Classification (NCBI taxonomy): domain Eukaryota; kingdom Metazoa; phylum Chordata; class Mammalia; order Rodentia; family Castoridae; genus Castor; species Castor canadensis. The sequence continues at coordinate 100,529,415 of NC_133396.1, read as the reverse complement.
TTTTATCATTTTTTTAAATATGCAGAGAAAAGGCAAATCTTCTATAAAAATCATAAGGTATTCTGAAAAGACAAAAAAAAAACAAATATGTAACCTACAATAGCTCTGATGCTGTATGACACTTGGGGTCATTTTAAAACTTATATTTTATTTTTATGTAATATAGAATTGGTTTATATACTTAAGATGGCTTTGTCCACAAATTTTAAAAGGAGCTGGGGGATCACTAAGTGTCATTTTGGTTTGTTGGCTTGGTTTTTCCAATGGGAGGAAAATGACCTAAGGTGGAAAGCCAGCACTGGCCAGGGACAGGACAAGAGTACCGTCGCCCTGAACAGGGGCAAGAGTAGCAGTTTGTGGAAGTGATGAGGTAGGCTGACATCGGGGAACTGTTGACAGGCTTGGACAAATCCCTAACTGGAGTCTCCGATTTCTCAGAGGAGGTTGTCAGCTGTTAGTGACCGTGATGGTGACCAGGCCATAAAGAGATGGTAATGGTTTGGAGTCATCTTTTGGGGACTCAGGAGCCTGAGGGTCCAGCCCTTGGAGGCTGTGACTATCTGCTCTCTGTTGCTGCATTTTCTCTTGCAGCCCTCAACAGCCCAGTGTGGGAAAGAGAGAGATGACTGGGGAGAGCTCCACAGATGGGCTAGTTGAGGATGGGGGGCCAGGCTATAGGTGGATACAGTGGAAAGGCAAATATTACCTCAGTCCCTGCCCCCAGAGAAGTGGACGTGTCAAGGGAAGAGATAAGAAATGCCAATGTGAAAAAGATAACTTCAACACCAGTTCTCGTGTGCTTAAAGTGAGAGAGAAGAGGAGCCACATCGGTATGGTTACTCAGAAGAGAGAGGCTATAGTAGATTCGGTGGTCAGGGAAGGCCCGGGGACCACAGCCACTGCTGTTGCTACTGCTCAGCAGCCGGGGGGGGGCTCTTTTCCGGTGGTTAAGAACGGATGAGGTAAATAATAGCGTGCAGAGGGAGGGCAGAGGACAGGTGGTGAACTCTACTGCAGCCCCAGGAAGAAGTGGGCAGTAAGTACAAAGAATGATCAAGACCATGTGACCATCAGGAAACAAGGCTCAGTCCACTGACAGGAGCTACAGCCTCCAAAGCAAGAGTCAGTTCAGTTTCCTGAGCCCTGGGGAGAGGGGACAGGGGAAAGTCTCAAAAGACAACTTCCACCAGCCAACAAAAGGATGTTGAGGTTCACTCAGCTTGGGCTTGTCTACTAGGCTTGGGGGGCAGGCAACAGAGGTAGTCCCTGCTAAGAACTAAGTGAAAAGAGCCTCATGAGATCCCCAAAGTGCCAACCAAGGCAGGGCCCACCCTAGTCAAGGCAAACGTATAAAATCATAATGCATCATTCACAGCTGGCAGCCTACTTCCTTTTTCCTCTAAAATTAGCTTCCTACTGACCACATTAACTCCTCTCCTCAGGCAAAGCAACGCCCTTCCCTCTATCAAAGTTGATCTGGCCCATGTCCTAGTCCTTGCACCAGTTAGCTGAATTATCTCATCTAGAACCCAGTGCTATTTTCCTCCAAGATAAATATTGTGCTTGCCTTTCGTGCCTCCCAACCAAGCCCTGTGTTTTCCTTGCTTTGGTTTAGGCTGTTTCCTCTGCCTGGATTGTTCTGCTTATCCCTGTCTCCTGAATCCTTGCTCTTCAAGGCCAGTTCCCTAATGTCCCAAGCTAGAAGAAATCTCCATCTTCTCAGTCCCCTTTTTTCTCTAAATGTTTCTTGCCTGATAGATACTAAGCACTTTCTACTTTCCCTTGTAGTTGTTACTGTACATACCTATTTTCCTCTGTCTGAATGAGTGTGTGTGTGTGTGTGTGTGTGAGTGTGTGTGTGCGTGACTGGGGATTGAACCCAGGGCCTCCAAGTGCTCTACCACTTGAGCTATGCCACAGTCCTAATCTGAAAAATTCTCATGGATAGAATCAACATCTGTTTCACCTCTGTTTCCCAACAAAACTTTATATCATTCTTAGAAGGTAGTAAGGGCTCACCAGGCACCAGTGGCTCACACCTGCAATCCTAGCTACTCAGGAAGCAGAGATCAGGAGAAGTGCAGTTCAAAATCACCCCAGGCAAAGAGTTCATGACACCCTATCACAAAAAAAACCCATCATAAAAAAAGGCTGGTGGAGTGGCCAAGGTGTAGGCCCTGAGTCCAAACCCCAGTACCACAAAAAAAAAAAATCTTAATGAATCTGTTTCATTCATTCATTCATTCAAGAAAGCTTCTCATTTAACTCCCAATAGTGACTCTCATGTAGCAATTTATGCAGAACAGCAGAGAAGCCACAGAGATGTGACTCTCTTGGCTTTGGCCTCTCCCCTCCATGTTCCACATCACTGCGATTTCAATTCCCAGCTGCAGGCCCTCAGAACAAAAGGCCAGTAGATCTGAAGCAACGTGGGATTCCATGCACTGCTTGGTTCAGCCACTTTGGATTGACTACCCCATGAATACACACACCCCATGATTGTACCCTGGAAACACTCTCAACAGACACGCCTGTACAAAAGGCTCATGGCAGCATTATTATAACAATTTTTAAAAATGGAAACAACCCAAATGTTCTTCAATAATAGGATGGATGGACTATAGTATAAAGCACACAAGGAAATACTTTCCAGCCATGCAAATGACCGGTTACAAGTAGTAACATAAATAACCCTCATACGGTATTGAGCAAAAGAAGGCAGACACAGGAGTACATACCAACCAATTCCATTTAAATTTGACAAAACTAACCTGTGCTGTTTGATGTCAGAGTAACGTTTATATTTGTGGAAGAGAGAGGGGGTAACGGATGGGAGAGAACATGTGGTAGTTCCAACAATAATGCACTGAAATGTACATTTATAATTTTTGCACTCTTCTGTATACAAGTTGCACCTTAATGAAAAGAGTTTGCTCATAAAGAAATGGCCTGGCCTATCTCTGGAGTGGCTTCCATACAGCTGAATTCCCTTCAGGGTAGTGCTGCGGTCAGGCTTCTCTGACTCCAGTGCTCTCCCCTGTGCCAGCTTTTTGCCATTCACAGTTGGTTTGAGAGGAGGTACAGTAAGGAAGAAATGAGTGAAGACGACTCCAGCCTTCTAGAGCCTACCAGGATTCCCATCTGAACAGTAGCAATTTGAGACCACTCCCTTAGGGCTAATTGGCGAAACACTGCCCCAGCCCCCACCCTCTTATTTTGGCCCTGAAACACCTGGGGATTCACAGCCTCTAGACTGTCCCTTGGGCTTTCCTTAGATTGGACAACCAAAGCCTAAATCTAAGATCCAAAAAGAACTTAGGTCTCAAGTCCATCCTATGAGTAATGATTTGATGATCCCTGCTTCCATATATTCCCACATAAAAATCATCCAAGTCTACCTCTATAATGCTGGAAAAAAGCTCAAGTATTCACTCAACAAATATATTTTGACCACCTGCTCTATGAGACATGGTGTTGTGCAATAGCCATGGCTGTGGTTTCCAATGCATTCAAATGACAGAGTGTGAGCTCCACAAAGAGGTCATAAACGTATTCACCCTTAAATCCCCAGTGCCTAGCCCCGTACAGTACAGACTTACTCAAAACAGACTCAGGGAGCAACTGGAAATAGAGAGGGGGTTCTTACTGTGGAAATAAGTATTTGTGGAAAGCGGATTAAACTATATGTTCTAGATGCTGATGAAGTAGTGAACAAAATAGATGCAAGTCCTGATCTCAAAGACCTTACATTCTAGTGGGCTGAAGAGAAGACTGAGAGACAGAAAATAAATAACAAAGCAGGTGGCATACAAAGAGAGATGGGAACTATGGAGAAAAATTAAGTGGAGCAAAAGATAAGGCACTGTAGGAGGATAAGCTGACATTTTCAGTGGGGAAGGCATCATTGGGAAGGTGGTATTTAAGCAAAACAGAGGAGGGGTAAAGAAGCAAACCCACTAGCAATACAGAAGTAACACCCAGGGAGAGAAAGCCATGGGGGCGGGGTGCAAAGCCCCAGTGCACATAGTAATCTCCAGCTTAGCAAAAGTCTTTCAAAGGCTTCCCATTTCACAGAATAAAAGCCATGCATTGACAATGCCCTACCTGAGCTAAATGACCTAGATCACTTCCCCTTCATCTCTCCTCTTGTTCCCAGGTCACCATGTAGTTGGCTCTGGGCTCCCAGAGGGGCACATCCCTGAGTCCTTGCTAGTCTCCACCCATACCAGGCTGGGACTCCTTACCTTGGCCTTGGTGCCCCTTGAGAAGCAGGAGGAGTACAAAGGTGACAGTGTGTTCCAACATTCCCATAGGACAGAGGGGTTAAATGGGCCCCTCTCCCCCTTGGGAGCTCAGCTACGCACAGCAGCCACCAGTCAGCCAGGAAGGTGAGGTAGAGCAGAACTGCCTCACTGCCTGTCCAGCCACAATTTCCTCAACTCAAGGCTGTTCACTTCTGCTGCAAGCTGACAAGGCCACTGAGAAAGCCTCCGTCCCTAGACCTGGTCTTACAGTTTGCTTCAAGTGGGCAAGTGCTCAGAGTTCACAGTGAGTCATAAAACCAGCTTCAAACCCTTATCCCTTGCTCTGCCTGAGCTCCAGTAGCTTCATTCAAAGGGTACCTGCCCAAGAAACATTCCAATTTCCGCCATCCTACTGGCAATACTGAAAGACCTAAATGGGGACCAAACAGCCATCATCACAGTCTGTCCTGAACCAACATACACTGGGGAGGTGAAAGGAAGAGGGTTTGGGAGGGTATAGGCTCAGAAGCAGAGCCCTGGATAAATGCATAATAGTGTTGAAGAAGAGAATAGTGTTGAGTGACTTCTAAGAGACCCAACATTTGGGGTACTAGAAAAATCTAACAAATTGGGAATTCTATGCAAGTTGATAGCAAAGTTTAAGCACATGCAAAGTATATTTTTGCATAAGAATTTGTTTTGCTCCAAGTTTCCTATCTGTGCTTCTATATTCCCTCCCTTCCTCTCTTCCTTCACACAAAAAGGACATAGACTCATTTTTGCTCCCCCTCTCCCTGGTTGTCACCTTCCAGAAAGACCAGGCTGCTTCAGATCTCTTTGGACTCCCATAGAAGGATGAAAACAGTGGCATCTCACCTCTCCCAGAACACTTTGCTTCAAGGTCACACTCCAGGGTCCACTCCTCCTTCTTCTGCTTTTCCCTTGGCAATAAATATTTTCAGTTCCCTCCAAGTCCACCCTTCTCTTTCTCTATGCTTTGATCCATCTCCAGTCACACTGTCTGAAGCAGGGCAAGAACAAGGCAGACTGAGACCTTTGGCTGCCAATGGAAGCAGCAGTGGTGTTCTTGACAGAACACTGGATTTGAAGTCAAAGTCTTAGACTTGAGCTTCAGTTCAGCAACCTACAACCTGTGCGATGCCAACCAAGTTACTCTCTGAGTCTTTGAGATCAGCAATACTTGACTCCCTTTCTTCTCAAAATAGTTCTCAGGATCAATTAACAGCTACCCCAGAGAATAAGCATATGAAACTTTGGTACGAACATTTGATGAACGTTTATGTCCACCCAAAATTCATACCTTGAAATCTAATCACCAATGTGATGGTATTAGGATTACAAAGTGGGTCTTTGGGAAGACAATGCTCTCTTGACTAAGATTAATGCCCTTATTTAAAAAAAAAATTTTTTTTGAAAAGTCCCAGAAAGCTTGCTTGCTCATTCCTTCCAGCAGGTAAGGACACGGCAAGAAGTCTGCATCCCAGAAGAGAGCCCTCACCAGAACCTGCCCATCATGACACCCTGACCTCAGACTTCCAACCTTCAGAACTATGAGAAATAAACTTACATTGTTTATTTGCTACCCAAATTATAATATTTTCTTTCTACAGTCCAAATAGACTAAAGTAAGTTTAAAAAAAAAATAGGCCTGAATAGCTTTTCCAGTTAATCTAATGATTATCATCTCTTTTCTATTTTATCTCCTCCCAAGAGGTAGCCCTCAACCCTTGGGAGTTTCCTCAGAATTGATCTAACAATATCCTTGACTTTGAGAAGTGGTGCTCAAAACATAATGCAAAAAGGGTAAATTTCTGTCATGACCGATGGAGGACAAGGTCCAACCATTGGAGGTAAACAGTGAAAATCTGCTTCAACAATCTGGCCCCACCACTACCTTCATCCTCCCATCAAGCCTGTGGATGACCTGCCATCCTCCAGAAACTGAACTGGGAGCAGCAGTACCACCTGTGTCTGTCTGTCTGTGTTCCTTAAGCTCTACTACTGTTTTTTCTACATACTTCCCTATCTAGCACTGAACACTTCATCATAAAATTGATGTTCCCATTAGCTTAGTGTTTCTAGAGCCTGGTCCTTCATATTGGTCAATAGATCACTAAGTACTCAAAGAATGAATTCTCTAGAGAAGGTACTTCAATTCCTGCTGAGCTGTAACAGCAAGCTCATCCCCAAAAGTCCCTGCCTCGTGGTGTTTATACCTTTCCCCGCAAAGTTCTTGGGGTACTTCCATGCAATTTAGCCCCTTTATCATAAAAATCCAATACCCTACAAAGTCCACATAAATTCAGAGACTACTATAGTTCTATTTCCCATATATATTCCCTAGGTCTTTGGATATCAGGGACAGGGGACTCAAACAGGAGCATTTGAAGGTCATCAGCCATCTAGGAATCACAGGTTCCCCAACCCCTCCCTCTCATCCTTCCTTTTCCTAAACCATGCTTTCACCATGTTACAGTGAGCCAAGGTCATTCTAGCAAATCCCACTTCTGAAGCCAACTGCAAAGTTCACAAGTCCCGAAGACCACTCACCTCTGAGATGATTTGTAAGTTTGGGGTCCCCAAGTCCACCTTCGGTTTTGTTAATTCATTAGAAAAACTCGTAGAATTCCCTGAATGCTATCTATAGCTGGTTAGGGTTTACTGAAGCAAAAAATACAGATGAAAATGAACCATAGGAAGAGGAACATAAGGCCGGGTACAGGAGGCTGCCAAACCAAGAGTCAACGCTCAGAGCTTCTGGCTGTTCTCTCTGGTGGAATTGTGCAGACAGCACCTGCTTCTCCTAGAAATTAGGTGTGACAATACACATGAAGTATTGCCAAGCAGAAAGCTTCCAAGCTTTAGTGTCTAGAGTTTTATACTTGGTCACACACATATGAGCTCACCATGCACATGGCTGACCTTAGTCTCTGGTTCCTTCAGAGGTTGAGATGATGCTACATGGCCCAAAGTCCGCACCAAAAATCATACTGCTAGCATAGACTGTCTGGCATGGCTAAATCAGGACATTCAAAGACTTAGAGACTACCTCCCAGGAGTCAAGGGCAAAGACCAGGCCTCTCTTTGGACAAGGTTAAGCTTTTAACTCTATACCTGGAAAGAAGACATTATAAAAGTAGTCAAAGATGAACCCTTCACAGAGGGCCCAACTGGTCTGGTTTTATAGGTATGTTCAATCAATATTTCAAGAATTCAACAGATAATTGCCATAATGCTAAACACTAAATGAGAAATCATTGCCTTTATTTCTACCCATATGAATATATCTATATTCCTGTTTGAATGAAACCATATTAGTTCATTTTCTGTTGTTATAATGAAATACCTGAGGCAGGTAACATTATAAAGAAAAGAGGTGCTGGAGGTTCAAAAGCAAATTCAAAGAGTTTTCCTAACTTGCAAGGGAAATGCATCAGTGAATTTCCTTATATGATTTGAAGATAATTAAATATAAATTTGCCTTGTACAGTTGCATTTTATATTGTATTAACCAGAATCTGATTTAATAACAAATTACATTCTGAGGTTTTTATGTTTGACATATAAACATACTGGAATGTTTGGCAAAATAACAATAATTATTATTATTATAATGATGTTTTCTAGGTGTCCTGCCACCTAGTTTGTGAATTTTAAAGAACAAAATTGAGGTTTTAAGGATAAGGTGATTTATGTAAGCCAATCTTCCCTTTAATTTTTTCCATTATGCTACACCAGTACCAGCAATGGCTTGGCTCTGGTGATGACCTTACATAGTAGGATGGCCTCACAATGGTGGAAGTTACTATGAGAACAAGTAACCACATCCCCAAATGGGAAGCCACTCTTAGAACTACTCAGGTGTCTCATGAGAGCTACTTTATTCCCTTCTGAGGGTAGCTCCCTCAATGACCTAAGAACTAATAACTAGGTCTCATACCTTAAAGGTGCTGCTACCTCTCAGCATACTAGGGATCAAGCTTCTGACACATGACCCTTGGGGACCACACTCAAGCCACATCCAAACCTCAGCACTGTGACTAAGTTTTTAACAAACACAACTATTCTTTTCTGTCTGTTTCTCAAGAGAGCTAAAAAATTACTTCTCCTTCTGTGTATATGTACATCCCTTGGTCTTCCACTTGTCACAAGAGAGTTAGCCAGCTATTTATTCATTGGCTGTGGTGACTTTCAGGCTCAGGTTAAAGGTGAGAGATGCAGTATTCTCATAAAGATGAATTCTCTTAAAACAATACATGAGGGCTGGAGGCATGGCTCAAGCGATACAGCACTTGCCTAGCAAGAGCAAAGCCCTGAGTTCAAATCCTATTGCCAAAAAAAAAAAAAGACATGGGATGTCAGATAACCTAGTGGGCCTGCATCTGAGTCAATGACCCTGAAGGAAAGGCAGAAGAGTGCAATTCACCACATAGTTCATCTCAGAATTTCAACATGAGGAATCTGCTGCTTCCAGCTTCAGTGTGAGTAAACAGCTCTGAAAAGGCAGAAAACTGAAGCCTGAGGCTGTCTCCCTTAGGATAGCCAAAAAAAAAAGTAAAAATAGGATCAAGCCAGGAGCTGGTGGCTCACACCTGTAATCCTAGCTACTTGGGAGGCTGAAATCAAGAGGATCATGGTTCCAAGCCAGCCCAAGCAAATAGTTCACAAGACTGCATTTCCAAAATAACTGGAGAAAAATGGACTGGAGGTGTTCTTAAAAGGTAGAGCACCTGCTTTGTGAGCTCAAAGCCTTGAGTTCACACCCCAGTCCCATCCATCACACACACACACACACACACACACACAAAGAGGATCAATCACTACTTATTGACTGTAAGATGTCTCCACACAAAAAGCACATTGAAAGAATTTTTCCAACTTGCAAGGGAAATGCATCAGTGAATTTCCTTATATGATTTAAAGATAATTAAATATAAATTTGCCTTGTACATTTGCATTTTTATATTGTATTAACCAGAATCTGATTTAATAACAAATTACATTCTGAGGTTTTTAGGTCTGACATATAAATATACTGAAATGTATGGCAAAATAATAATTATGATAATGATGTTTTCTAGGTGTCCTGCCACCTAGTTTGTAAATTTTAAAGAACAAAATTAAGGTTTTAACAATAAGGTAATTTGTGTAAGCTAATCTCCCCTTTAATTTTTTTCCATTATGCTATACCAGTACCACTAAAAACCTAGTAAAAAATTTGTAATAATAAAAAAGTGTGTATGACCAAAGTTTAGTATCATGATCAGATAAAATAATCACATTAAGTCATCACTTTAATGAGATGGACATTCACATTTAACCTTAAATGAAAATTTTGTTTTCCAACAATGGGATTGGACTATAAGCACATGATAAAAGCAAGAGCACACAAGGGAGGAGTGAGGATAGGTAAGACACCTAAAAAACTAGCTAGCATTTGTTGCCCTTAATGCAGAGAAACTAAAGCAGATACCTTAAAAGCAACTGAGGCCAATAGGAAAAGGGGACCAGGAACTAGAGAAAAGGTTAGATCAAAAAGAATTAACCTAGAAGGTAACGCCCACGCACAGGAAATCAATGTGAGTCAATGCCCTGTATAGCTATCCTTATCTCAACCAGCAAAAACCCTTGTTCCTTCCTATTATGGCTTATACTCTCTCTACAACAAAATTAGAAATAAGGGCAAAATAGTTTCTGCTGGGTATTGAGGGGGTGGTGGGGGAGAGGGAGGGGGCAGAGTGGGTGGTAAGGGAGGGGGTGGGGGGGGGGCGGGAAATGACCCAAGCCTTGTATGCACATATGAATAATAAAAGAAAAAAATAAATAAAACTAAACAAAATACCCCCCAAAAAAATTTTTGTTTTCTTTGGGACTATGATTTGATCTCAGGGCTTTGTGCTTGCAAAGCAGGTGCTCTGCCACTTGAGCCACAACTTCAACCCTTAAATGAGAATGTTTTTACATGGCAAAACTTCATTCTGAAGGATTTTATTCTGTTCCATGCTTCTACTGATCTGCCATGTAGAATCCATAACAGTGCTGACAGATTCCTTGATTCTGTGTGCTGTTAAATGCACCCTGGGGTTGCACAAGACCTCAGAAGATGAACATGCTAGATATGACTTCCTGTTCCTCCAAGAGTTCCCCTTTTTCTTCCCCTATCCTTGCCGCATCCCCCCTCCTTGCCGCATCCCCCCTCCCTACGTGACTTTCCTGTGGGGTTCTCTGTGGTCTTCTGGCACACCCTCTCTCCCTGGGTGCCTCTGACATTGTTGGTTAGCACACGTGTGCTTTCTTCTGGTGATGCCCAGGCCCTTGGGGACTGAGTTGACCTCCCCTTGCTCCATCTCTTCACCAGTGCTTCATTCCTGCCTTCCATTCCAACTGGAGCAACCCTGCACATGCACAGTTAGATGCACTATGGCAGAAAGTTAGAGCCTAGACAGAATATCTAAGCAACATCAACCCAATTCCAACCCATGCACTCAAATTTACAAACACAGCACATACTTCGCTTGCTGTGTGTTTTAATTCTGGGACTCTTTCCCAGTCTACACCAAAGGCAACTTTTAGTCTTGAGCCCTAGAAGTTTTACTCTTATTCTGATCTTTGAGTCTGAAAGATACCACCTCTGACTTTCACATCTACCCTTTTTCTCCATTCTAAATTTCATTCGTTCCTCCTGCTCCCTTAAAATTTCAAGATAATCTGATAGGGAGGGATTGTCATTCTTTCACCCTCCTTCTCAACTTTCCTATGATTCCAAAATCTTTTCAAATGCATTTGTCATATTCATATTACTTTTTTTGGCAGTGCAAGAGTTTGAACTCAAGGTCTCCACTTGCTAGAGCCACACCCATAGCTCTTGGCATATTCATTACAAATAGTTTTATCTAATAATTTCTCTGAATCATCAAAATCACAAAGAACTTAGACTAAACCTCTCTGATAATAAAAAAAAAAAAATTGGGGGAGGGAGGCACTGGGGTTTGAACTCAGGCCTCACAGTTGCTAGGCAGGTGCTCTACCACTTGAGCCACTCCACCAGCCCATTTCCTTTGACTAGACTCAGAGGTGGTTTCTTTATGGTGGAAGAGGTGCTTTGTTTTGTTCTTACAGTACTAGAGATCAAACCCAGGGCCTTGCTAAAATTTTTCACAGTAAAGGCCAGCTATTTTTCAGCAAAAGATTCTCTGCATAGAAAATACCAGCAACTAATACAAACTATAACATCATTCTTACTTCCTAACCCTGTGCTACTCACAAAAGAGAAATCTAAAAAAAAATCTTTAACATTGAGAACTTCTACCTCTCAAAAGATACCATCACTATAGTAAAAATAAAAGATACTCAGTGATAAAACACATAGAAAATAAAAGATTAATGACAAGTAATACTAATTTATAAAGAATTTCTAGTAATCAACAAATAAGAAGATAAAGAAAAGATAAACAACTAATAAAAAAATTGCAGAGATATCAGTGAGGATTTCACAGAAAAAGAAACATATATACCCAATACCCAATAATCACAGGAAGAGATATTCAATCTCACTAAGAATGAGGACATGCAAATCAAGAGCATTTAATTGAAAAAATAATTAAGAATGATAATGCCAAGTATTTGAGAAGATATGAATTAATTGGATCACTTATATACTTGCTGATGGAAGTATAAATTATTATAAAGTTTTGGAAATAAATTATCTTCAAAGTCAAATATTCATAAATCTAATGATCCATCAATATACCCAAAAGAAATTCTAGCACATATGTACCTAGAAATACATAAAATGTTAATACCAGCATTATTCTTAATTTAAAAACAAAAACTGGAGCCAGGCACTAGTGGCTTATGCCTGTAATACTGGCTGCTTTGAAGGCTGAGATTGGGCAGCTCAAGGCACGCCCAGGATAATAATTTGAGAGACTTCAAACTATAAAAATAACCACTTCAAAAATAACCAAAACAAAATGGACTGGAGGTGTGGTTTTAGCAGTAAAGCACCTGCTTTGCAAGCATACAGCCCTGTGTTCCAACCACAGACCCAAACAAACAAACACAAAAAACCACAGGAATTCAAACAAATGTCTGATAATTGAATCATAGGAAAATAAATTGTGGTATATTCATACAATGAAATAGCAATAGAATTGAATAATAATGCATGATGAGCCAAGCGTGATGGCATATGCCTATAATCCCAGCACTTGAGAGGATGAGATAGGAGCATCACAAATTTGAGGCCAGCCTGAAATATACAGCAAGTTTGAGGTCATCCTGGGCTACATATCCTGTCTCAAATTAGAAAATTAATGAATTAATATGCAACAGCATTAGAAGAATAGTAATTGCTTAATGTCACAGGAAAAAAGTATGCCCCAGAAGATAACATATAATAACATTTTATATAATTCAAAACCAAAGAAATTATGCTATGTCATTATTCATGTATGTGATAGATTGAAATAAATTTTTTTGAGATAAGGGCCTGCTGTGTAGGCCATACTGGCCCTGAACTCTCAATCCTCTGATCTCAGCCTCTTGAATGCTAGGATTACACGTGTGAACCACCACACCCATATGCTAACAGTAATTTAAACAACAGAACAAAAAGCACAAATTGAGGTCATGGCAGCACCTGATGGGGAAGCAAGAAGTGGAGTGATGAGAGGAGCACTGGGGTAGGTGTAGGTAGTTCTTAAATTGTGTCACGGGTTATAAGTGTCTATTGCATTATGAAAGGAAGGAAGGGAGGGTGTTGGGAAGGAGGTGGCAGAGCTAGCTATCATGTATCTCAGCTGCTTTTTCCAACCACAAAGAAATGACCACTACTATACAAGAACAAATACAGAATTTTCAACCTGTCGAAATCACCATAAGAAGGGGACTAAGGTAGAAAAAAGAAAAATAGATATGAGCCAATTCAGGTTATAATACACATATACACGGAAATGTCACAAAGAAACTCCCTGTATAGCTATCTTAAATAAACAAAAATGTCTCTCTCTCTTTTTTTTTTATAAAATCGGAGAACAGGAGTGTGGAAAAGGTCCTGTCTGGGGGTGGGGAGGATGTTACCAGTGGGAGGGGGAGGAGGTGGGGAAATTGTGTAGGAGGGTGAATATGGTGCAATACGGTGTACACATGTATGTAAGTGGAAAAATGAGACATGTTGAAACTGTTCTAGGAATGAAGGAGAATGGTGGAGGGGGTGAATTCAAGTATGATATATTTGATACATCGTAAGAACTTTTGTAAATGCCACAATGTACCCCACTCAGCACAATAATAAAAATAAAAATAAAAAAAGAAATGACCATTACTTCATATACTTGCATGAAATAGAACGAAGAAACCTCTTGCAATAACTTTAAGTGGGGCAGGAAGAGGGTTGAGGGAGAGAGACAGTGGGGATGATCTAACCAATGTACAAAATAAGCCTATTCAGAATTATCACAGTGAATCCCCCCGTACAACAAACATATCCTAATAAAAAATTAATGAAAAAAATAAAAAAGAAATGACCACTGACATCACCTCATCATGAAACATTTCAGGTAATCATTAATGTTGTTCACTGTGACTCAATTGCCCCTTCTTCATATACCTATATGAAACAAAACTAAGAAACCTCTTGCAATTGCTTGAAGTGGGGTGGGGAGGGGGTTGAGAGGGAGAGACAATTGGGGCAATGTAAATAATGTACAATATGAGTCTAATCAGAATTGTCACTATGAATCCCCCCTGTAGAATGAAAAAATACTAATTAAACATTTTTTTTATTTTAAAAAAGAAATGTAAACAGAAACATTGAGGGTAAAGCCTTTGACAGAGGCAGGGCACCCATCAACATATTCCTCTTCCTGGTCCCAGTAAATACATAGAATAGGTAGCATTGATGCGTTAGCCAACTTTCTGTCACTGTGACAAAATACCTGAGATAATTTATAAGGAAAAAAGACTTGTTTTGGTTCAGAGTTTCAAGGTTTCAGTCCATGGTCAGCTGGCCCCATTGCTTTGGGCCTGTGATGAGCCGAACATCATGTGAAGAATGTGTAGTGGAGCAAAGCTGCTCACATCACGGTGGCCAGGAAGCAAAGAAAGAGAGAGCAAGCAGTCAGCTCCAAATGCCTTTTCAAGGCTATGGCCCAATGACCTATCTTCCTCCCACTAGACCCCTCCTCCTAAAGGTTCCACCATCTCTGAACAGGCTGGCAATCAAGTCTTCACATAAGCTTTTGAGAGACTTCAGATCTAAATTATAGCAATTGACTTGGTGATAGTATATAGGTAGGGAAGAAGAGGATAGAACAATAGCATCCTGTGAGAGGTAGCAGCGAACCATGTTCAAGCAATTGCCTGCAGGATTTCAGAAGTGTGAACTGTACCCAGTGCATTGAGTGCTAAGGGAAGACATCAGGGGGACAACAGCAACTCTGTGTCAACATATCTGGTAACATATGACAAAAGAGATGCCCTTAGAGGAGAAAAGGGGAGTCTGTTTTGCAAATAGCATTGAAAAGAGTAACTGAATCGGTGTCTTCAACAAGTAAATGTATGAGAAATTTCACTGACAGATAGCCTGCAATAAGAACATACACTAAAGGATACATCAAAGGATTAGAAAAAAGATAACTTGGTTGTACAGGAAGACAAATCAAGAGAGTCTGCAGAAAAATCAGTAGGTGAATAAGTGGATTTATTAAGGTTTCTAAACCTGAAGTCAATGTTGAAAAATGAAATTATATTTTTGTATAATGCTGTGGTGAATTGTCTGAAAAGACGTGTTTTTTTTTTTATGGTGGTGATAGTACTGGGATTTGAACTCAAGGCCTCACACTTGCTAGGCAGGTGCTCTACCACTTGAGCCACACTTCCAGCCCTTTTTTTTGCTTTAGTTATTTTTTTGAATAGGGTCTCAAATTTTTGCCAGGGCCAGACTCGGTTTGCTATCCTCCTATTTATGCCTCCCACATAGCTAGAATGAACAGGTGCATGCCACCACACCCAGCTTATTAGTTGAGATGGGATCTTGCTCAATTTTTACCCTTGCTGACCTCAAACAGCAATCCTCCTGATCTCCATCTTCCAAGTAGCAGAGATTACTGCATGAGCCATCTCACCCAGCCTAAATCAGGTCCTTTAAAAGTTAAAGTATGGGGTGGTAAGGGAGGGGGTGGGGGCAGGGGGGAGAAATGACCCAAGCCTTGTATGCACATATGAATAATAAAATAATAAAAAAAAGAAAAAAAAAGTTAAAGTATGGGTTGAATTGCTCCATAAAAAATAAATGCTGAGGCTGGGTGTGGTGGTACATGTCTGTAATCCCAGCTTCTTGAGAGATGGAGGCAGGAGGACCATGAGTCCGAGGCAGCCCATGCAAAATTATCAAGACTCTACCTCACAAAAGGGGGAGAAAGGTGTACTGGGCATAGCTCAAGTGGTAGTGCACAGGCCCTTGTTTCAATCCCCAGTATTGCAAAGAAATGCTGAATTTCTACCACCTAGTACTGCACAACATGACCTTATTTGGAAACAAGATCTTAGGCAACGAAATTAAAATTAGGTCAAAAAAAAAAAAAAAGAAAAGAACACGCACTATAAAAATCTTTCCATCCATCTACCTCAGCCATCAGCAATATAGATGACATAGTGACACAGAAGCAATCTAGCAGCTGAGAAATATTGTTCCTACATTATATATTAAACTCATAAAATCTGATTTCAAAAAGGTTTTGAAATAAATTTTAAAATTACATTTAGAGTTAATAACCAGATGTTCATCCTTTGAGGGTGCCTTGTGGCTTCACCCTCTGCTAAATATTGATTCTAGTATTTGACAACTGAGGAAATGTGGCCAAAGCATATTCAGTAACTGCCAGCAAAAAAAACTGTGCAATTGCTGAATCAGTCTGCTAAAAGTCCTGAAACCTGGCCCTGGCAGGGAGGTGTCATGGTTGCGAGATAGGTTTGCCATGGGCTCATATTCTGCACTCTTAAGTTTCAAAATACCAGTGTTTGAGGGATAATAACTTTTTTAGAGTTTTTGAAAAATATGAACTCTGAATCAGTATCTTACTATAGATATTCAGACATGTACTCTGTGCTAAAATTAGGAAGGGGGGAGAAATGACCCAAACATTGTATGCACATATGAATAAAAGAAAAAAATTTTTTAAAAACTGAACTTTTAAAATAAAAAATGTTCATCATATCCATCCCTTATTTTAAAATTTGTGATATTTTTTTCCCCAACAAATATGCTACCAACTCAGTATTAAAATTAGCATCGTCCTGGAGTTCTGGAAGCTGGTTTTGTAGCCATAATCTCATAGTGGCCAGCCCAGATTATAGTCTGCTCTAATCCAGCAATTGTCTTTTTTAAAAAAATTCTTATTCCTTCATACTTGAATACTTTCTTTTCTTGTGTTAATTCATCTGGACATATGTGTAATTTATTTCCTTGATGCTTTCAAGTTGAAAGCATTACTTTATCAAACAGGAGATCACCAACTTTGTCCTAGGAATTGCTGTAAAACACAATTGAATGAATTTCTCAGGACCAGAGATGTAGCGTAGTGGCAGAGCACCTTCTAACATTCACAAGGACCTGTGTCTCCTCCTTGCGCCACAAAAGAAGAAATGAAAGAAAATATCGAAATGCAATACAATCCATTATATAACAAAAGCTTACTCCCCGAGATCTGAAAACACAAAGAAGGAATTGGTTGACTCCACCATTGGGAAAGGGAGGTAATTTTCCTCAAAGAACTGAAGAGAACACCCACAGAGTGGGAGAAAATATTTGCCAACTATACATCAGACAAAGGACTGATAACCAGAATATATAGGGGACTTTAAAAACTAAATTCTCCCAAAACTAATGAACCAATAAAGAAATGGGCAAGTGAACTAAACAGAACTTTCTCAAAAGAAGAAATTCAAATGGCCAGAAAACACATGAAAAAATGCTCACCATCTCTAGCAATAAAGGAAATGCAAATTAAAACCACGCTAAGATTCCACCTTCACCCCTGTTAGAATAGCCATCATCAGCAACACCACCACCAACAGGTGTTGGCGAGGATGCGGGGGAAAAAGGAACCCTCTTACACTGTTGGTGGGAATGTAAACTAGTACAACCACTCTGGAGAAAAATTTGGAGGCTACTTAAAAAGCTGGACATCGATCTACCATTTGATCCAGCAATACCACTCTTGGGGATATACCCAAAAGACTGTTACTCCAGAGGCACCTGCACATCCATGTTTATTGCGGCACTATTCACAATAGCCAAGTTATGGAAACAGCCAAGATGCCCCAGCACTGACGAATGGATTAAGAAAATGTGGTATCTATACACAATGGAATTTTATGCAGCCATGAAGAAGAACGAAATGTTATCATTCGCTGGTAAATGGATGGAATTGGAGAACATCATTCTGAGTGAGGTTAGCCTGGCCCTAAAGACCAAAAATCGTATGTTCTCCCTCATATGTGGACATTAGATCAAGGGCAAACACAACAATGGGATTGGACTATGAGCACATGATAAAAACGAGAGCACACAAGGGAGGGGTGAGGATAGGTAAGACACCTAAAAAACTAGCTAGCATTTGTTGCCCTTAATGCAGAGAAACTAAAGCAAATACCTTAAATGCAACTGACGCCAATAGGAAAAGGGGAACAGGAACTAGAGAAAAGGTGAGATCAAAAAGAATTAACCTAGAAGGTAACACCCACGCACAGGAAATTAATGTGAGTCAATGCCCTGTATAGCTATCCTTATCTCAACCAGCAAAAACCCTTGTTCCTTCCTGTTATTGCTTATACTCTCTCTACAACAAAATTAGAAATAAGGGCAAAATAGTTTCTGCTGGGTATTGAGGGGGGGAGAGGGAGGGGGCGGAGTGGGTGGTAAGGGAGGGGGTGGGGGCAGGGGGGAGAAATGAACCAAGCCTTGTATGCACATATGAATAATAAAAGAAAAAGGAAAAAAAATAAAAATAAAGAAATAAGCACGTGAAAAAAAAAATCACCAGACAAATGTGTACCGTATTGAAGGTTCCCAAACTACTATCTAACCATTGCAGCAGGACATGATACATTCCAGTCACTGGCAACAACATAAACAAATATAAAAACAACAATGTGAGTTTCCTATGAAACCAGATAGATTCAAGCGAAAGAGCATACTTAGTCTGTGATAATGTCTTTTCTAGTTTGTTGTTAAAATATCATCTTTGTTAGAAAATGATACTGAGAAGAGATGCTAGATTTTACTTTTAATCTTCAATTGGCAAAATTTTCAAAGTTGATGACTTTATATTGCCACCCTTGGAAGTCAATAAAGTTTTTGGTAAGTTCTAGAATTCTGTGCTCAGCCCTGAGAAAGCCAGAGACGCCATCTTCACTGGGAAAGTATGTGAGCAGAGGAGGATACCACTTGGCTTTCCTCATAAAAGACTCAGCAGTACTCTCCAGAAAGTTTACAAAACAAGCTTCACATTTAAGAGCCAATTCTAGACAGCTTGTGGAAGGAAGTAAAAAAGCTCTTAAGAAAGAGCGTCTCCACCCCTGTTGAAGGAGATGTCAGAGCCTGTTCTTGGTTGATGATGGAGTCTCTCAACACTTTGCCTTTGGAGTTTCATGCTTAGAAGAGAGGAAGGCAAATTAAGGTGGTCATTAGGACTATGACTTTCTGCATCTTGATTTTGTTTTTTCTATGATAATAACCAGATTCTGTGTTCTACTGTTTTTCTTCATGGCCAGAAAAGGCATCAGGGCCCATGAGTCCCTTTCTTAGAAACAGTCATTCTTTCAGTTAGTAGTTCAATGCAGCAGAGGTCACAGTCAGGGTCTCTGAGTGGTGGACAACCTTTAGACAAGTGAAAGACCAAAATGAAACCTATTATGAGTTGAACTATGCCCCCCAAAAGATAATGAAGTCCCAATCCCCGCTACCTCAGAATATGAGATATTCTTATTTGGAAATAAGATCTTTGCAGATTGAAAAGCTAAAATGATGTCATTAACATGGGCCTTAATTCAATATGACTAATATCTTTGTAAAAAGAGGAAATTCACACATCAAAACAGACATACCATGTAACCATGAAAGCAGAAATAGGTGATACAAACCAAGGAATGACAAAGATTGCCAGAAAACCACCAGAAGTTAGGCAAATGGCAGGGAGTGGATTCTCCCCATTGCCCTCGGATGGAATCAAGCGTGCTGATTCCTCCATCGCAGACTTCCAGAACTATGAAACAGTAAGTTTTGTTTTTAAACTACACGGTTAGTGGTTCTTTGTTATAGCGGTCGTGACAAACCAAGATAGGACCTTAACTAAAGAAATTTTAAGACAATGGTTCTCACAGCGTGGTTACCAGACTGGGAGCATCAGCATTACCTGAAAACTGGCCCAAAATGCATACTCCTAAATCCTACCCTATTCCTTCTGAAGCAAAATCTCACTGGGTGGGCTCCAGGAATGAATTTTAATAAATACTCCAGATTAATCTGATGCATGCTTAAGTTTGAGAACATTCCAAGCTCTTGAGATGTGACAAGGACTCTAAAAAAGAGGAATCTGAACCTGGTGGTATTGGACACACCTTTATTCTCAGTGCAGGTGAACTTTAGGACCGAGCATCATGGTTCATGCCTGTAATCCCAACTATGAAGGAGGCATAGGCATGAAGATCTCAGACTGAGGCCAGTGTAGGGAAAAAGAACAAAACCCTATCCAAAAAATAACAAAAGCACAAGGGGCTGAGGACATGGCTCAAGTGGGAGAGCACTTGCATAGCAAGCACAAGACCTTGAGTTCAAACTCCAGTACTGAAAAAAAACACTTTATTGTGGCAAAATACACATAACATACAATTTACCATCTTAACCATTTTAAGGGTACAGTTCAGTGGTACGAAGTAGGATATATTGTGCAACCATCACCACCATCACCACCACTATCCATCTCCAGAACTCTATCTTGCAAAACTGAAACTCTGTATCCATTACATAATAAACCCACC
The DNA here is from genome assembly GCF_047511655.1 of Castor canadensis. Classification (NCBI taxonomy): domain Eukaryota; kingdom Metazoa; phylum Chordata; class Mammalia; order Rodentia; family Castoridae; genus Castor; species Castor canadensis. The sequence continues at coordinate 100,509,109 of NC_133396.1, read as the reverse complement.
CCACCCCCACCTCCATCCTGGGCAACCACTCTCTTTGTGTGTCTATAAATTTGACTACAAATACCTCAGAAAGTGGAATCATACAGTACTTGACATTTTCTTAGTGTTTTATTTCACTTAGCTTAATGGTCTCAAGATTCATCCATGCTATATCTTGTATCAGAATTCCACTTCTTTTTAAGGCTAACTAATATTTCATTGTATGAATATACCATATTTTGTTTAAGTGTCTATCAGTGAACAGTTAGGTTGCTTCCACATTTTAGTTATTAGGAATTCTGCTGTTATGAACATAGGTGAACAAATATCTTTTCAAGTTGCTGCTTTCAATGTTTTTTGGATATGGACCCAGAAGTGGAATTGTTGGATTACATGGAATTCTGTGTTTAATTTTTTTTTTAGGAACATCTGAACTCCTAGACAGTGGCTACACTATTTTATTCTCCCTCCAACAATGCATAAGCATCCCAATTTTTCCACATCCTGGCTAATACCTGTCATTTTCTGGGGAATTTTTAATAGCAACCATCCTAATGGGTATGAGGTAATAACTCATTGTAGTTTTGATTTGTATTTCCCTAATCATTAGTGATGGTGAACATATTTTCATATAGTTACTGGTTATTTGCATATCTTCTTTAGAGAAATGTTTACTCAAGTCTTATGTCCATTTTCAAATTGTATGGTTTGGGGTCTTATTGTTGAGTTTCAGGAGTTCTTTATATATTATAGATATTAATCATTTGTCAAATTTACTATTTGAAAATATTTTGCTCTTACAATTTGTTATTTTATTTTACTTCATTGATAGTGTCTTTTTTTTTTTTCAGTATTGGGGTTTGAACTCAGGGCCTACACCTTGTGCCACTCCACCAGACCTTTTTTGTGCTGGGTTTTTTTTAAGATAAGTCTCAAACTATTTGTCTGGGCTGGCTTCGAACCATGATCCTTCTGATCTCTGTCCCCTGAATAGCTAGGATTACAGGTGTGAGCCACTGGTGCCCAGCTGATAGTGTCTTTAGATGCACAAAATTTCTTATTTCCATGAAGGCCATTTGACCATTTTTTTTCTTTCATTGTCAATGCCATTGACAATGATCCAAGAGATCATTGCCAAATTCAGAGCTATGAAGTCTTTGACCTGTTTAATCTAAGAACTTTATAGTTTTATATCTTACATTTAGGTGAGGCATCATTTTTTTTTTATTCATATGTGCATACAAGGCTTGGGTCATTTCTCCCCCCTGCCCCCACCCCCTCCCTTACCTCCCACTCTGCCCCCTCCCTCTCCCCCCCACCCCCTCAATACCCAGCAGAAACTATTTTGCCCTTATTTCTAATTTTGTTGAAGAGAGAATATAAGCCATAATAGGAAGGAACAAAGGTTTTTGCTGGTTGAGATAAGGATAGCTATACAGGGAGTTGACTCACATTAATTTCCTGGGCATGTGTGTTACCTTCTAGGTTAATTCTTTTTGATCTAACCTTTTCTCTAGTTCCTGGTCCCCTTTTCCTATTGGCCCTAGTTGATTTTAAGGTATCTGCTTTAGTTTCTCTGCATTAAGGGCAACAAATGCTAACTAATTTTTTAGGTGTCTTACCTATCCTCACCCCTCCCTTGTGTGCTCTCGCTTTTATCATGTGCTCAAAGTCCAATCCCCTTGTTGTGTTTGCCCTTGATCTAATGTCCACATATGAGGGAGAACATACGATTTTTGGTCTTTTGGGCCAGGCTAACCTCACTCAGAATGATGTTCTCCAATTCCATCCATTTACCAGCGAATGATAACATTTCGTTCTGCTTCATGGCTGCATAAAATTCCATTGTGTATAGATACCACATTTTCTTAATCCATTCGTCAGTGGTGGGGCATCATGGCTGTTTCCATAACTTGGGTATTGTGAATAGTGCCGCAATAAACATGCATGTGCAGGTCAGGCATCATTTTAAATTAGTTTTTATGTATGGTATTGGTACAGATCAGACACCACTCTTTTGCTCATTCTTAGGTGGATACCTGCATTTGTTGAAAAACCTGTCATTTCCTCCATTGAATTGTCCTAGTAACCTTGTCAAAAATCATTTGATCAGGTGAATGAGGGCTATTCCTGAACTCTCTGTTCTATTCCATTAGTCCATATATCTGACTTTATGCCAGCACCACATTATTTTAATTACTGTAGGTTTGTGAGCATGTTTTGAAATTAGGATGTGTGAGTCCTCTAGCCTTGTTCTTTTTCCTTGTTCTTTTTCCATGGCATTGGCTATTTGGAGTCTCCTAAGATTCGTATAAAGTTTAGGATGAGTTTATTTCTTCAAAAATCATCATTGGACTATGAATAGGGATTACGTTGAATCTCTAAATCACTTTGGGTAATGATGAAATCTTAATAATATTAACTCTTCCAATCCATGAACATAGAATATCTTTCCATTTATTTATGTCTTCCTTCATCTCTTTCAGAAATGTTTTGTTTTCATTGTACAAGTCTTTTTTTTATGATACTGGAATTTGAACTCATTGCTTCTTGCTTACAAAGCATGCACTCTACTGCTTGAGCCACACCTCCAGTGTTGGGAACCAAAAGCCACAGTCTGACAAAGTCACTGTGGCTTAGCAGCATTCCGACAAGGTCAGAATCTGCAGGTGCACCATGCCTCTGTCACGGTGGGAAGGAACGCTAAATGGTTTCCCTTGACTGAAAAGAAATTTATACTTAGTCAAGGACACTGACGGTAAAAAATACAGGATGGCAAAACCAGAAAGGTTGTAACTAAGTCAAAGTGTTTTGATGTTTAAGTCTCTTCCTCTTTTGTATAAAGCTTGCTGAAAAAAATAAAATTTTGCCAGTTGGTCATCAGCCTTCTGGCCCTCTCAATATGTGTTTTGTCATTCCCTTCCTGAGCGAGTGAGACCCTCTGTGTGTCCTGTCTTGTTCATTCCTGCCCTGAGCCCTTTTGGGTCAAGGACCTCTGCGATCCTGGCACTACAGTCCTCATTGTATAAGTCTCTTACTTCCCTTGGCTAAGTTAGTTCCTAAGTATGTTATTAGCTTTGATGCTATTGTAAATGAAGTTGTTTTCTTATTTTACTTTCCATACTGTTCATTGTTAGTGTATAGAAATGCAATGATTTTTGTGTGCTAACTCTGCACCCTGCTACTTTGCTGAAATTGCATATTAGTGTTAACAATATTTAGTGAAATCTTGAAAGTTTTCTACACATAAGATCATATCATTTGCAAACAGAAATAATTTTACTTCTTCTTTTCCAATTTGGATGGCTTTTATTTCATTTTCTTACCTAATTGCTCTGGCTAGAACTTCTAGTAACATGTTGAATAGAATTAGCAAAAGTGCAACCTTGTCTTTTTTCTGATTATAGATGAAAAACTTCATGCTTTGACGTTATGATGTTTCCTTTGGTTTTTTTCATATGGTATTTTCTTCCATTCCTAGTTCGTTGAATGTTCTTATCATGAAAGAGTATTGACTTTTATCAAATATTTTCTGCATCAGTTGAGACAACTATATGGTTATCCTTCATTCTACAAATGTGGTGTACTATGTTGATCAATTTTCATATTCTAAGCCATTCTTGCATTCCCAGGAATAAATCCCACTTGGTCATGGTAAAAATTCATTTTAATATGCTGCAGAATTTGGTTTGCTGTTCTTTTCTTGAAGATTTTTGCATCAGTATTCATGAGGGATATTGATCTGAAAATTTCTTTTCATGTATTGTCTTTAACTGGCTTTGTTTGGGAGTAAAACTAATCTCATACATTGTCCCCTTCTCTTCAACTTTTTGAAAAAGACGTTGATTATCTTCTCTATTATTTTTCTGCTCTCTAATTCATCTATCTCTGCTCTAATCTTTATTATTTTCTCCTTTCTGATAGCTTTAGGTTTCGTTTGTTCTTTTCCTAGTTCCTTAAATTGTCAATTTGGTTGTTGTTGGTTTGAGATCTTTCTTCTTATTTAACGTAAGCATTTATAATTGTAAATGTTCCCCTTAGTACTTCTTTTGCTATATCCCATAAATTTTGAAATGTCATGTTTTCATTTTTATTTGTCTACAAGCATTTTTTTTAATTTCCCTCATGAGTTCTTCTTTGATCCATTGGTTAAGAGTGGATTGCTTAATTTCCACAAGTTTGTGACTATTTCAGTTTTCCTTCTGTATTGATTTCTAACTTCATCTTATTGTGATCAGAGAAGATACTATGTATGATATTTGCCTTTTAAAAACTACTAAGATTTGTGCTGTCAGAATGGATCACGTGGTACCTGCCTAGCAAGGATGAGGCCCTAAATTCAAACCCCAATACTGCCAAAAAAAAAAAAAAAAAAACTACTGAGATTTAAGTTATGGCCTAATGTATGGTCCATTCCAGATACACCTGAGAAAAATATGTGAGTATATTGTGCTGTATGAATGTTAGCAAGGATTTTTTTTTTTTTTTTGCAGTACTGGGGTTTAAACTCAGGACCTCATGCTTGCTAGGTAGGCACTCTTACAGCTTGAGCCATTCCACCAGCCCATGTATGTTAGATACACTTAGTTTATTGTGTTGTTTGAGTCATCTATCCCTGTCTTATCTTCTGCATGATTGTTTCTGTAAGTCTCCAACTATTATTATAGAACTATCTATTTCTCTCTTCAATTCTGTTAATCTTTGCTTCATATGTTTTAATGATTTCTTATTAGATGAGTACATGTTTATCATTGTATTACCTGTTTCCTGTATTGGATTTTATTTTAATATATACTATTCTTCTTCATCAATTTAACTTAAAATCTTTTTAGTTGATATTAGTATAGGCTCCCTTGCCCTGCTTTCTCTGGGTTACTATTTACATGGAATATTTTTTCCATTCTTTCACTCTCGACTTATTTGTGTCTTTGGACCTAAAGTGAGTCTCTTGTAGACAGCATGTGGTTTCATCATTTCTTTTCATCCAAACTGCATTTTGGTAGTGGTGGTGGTGGTGGTACTGGGGTCATGTTTACTATGCAGGTGCTCTATCACTAGAGCCACTGTGCAGTCCTGTTTTGGGTTGGGTTTTTTCGATATTGTCTCTCAAACTATTTGTCTGGGCTGGCTTCAAACTGTGATCCTCCTGATCTCTGCCTCCCAAGTATCTAGGATTTCAGGCATGAGCCACTGGCACTTGGCTCTAATTCTTTTGATTGGAGAATTTAATCCATTTACATTTAAAGTAATTACTGGAAGGGGAGACTTGCTTCTGTTATTTCATTATTTGTTTTCTGCATAGATTTTTGGTTCTTCATCTCCTACATTACTATTCTGTTCGTGTTTACTTCATTTTTTGTAGTAAAATATTTAATTCCTCTCTCATTTTCTTTAAGTATATTCTCTAGCTATTTTTGTGCCTATCAAGAGGATTATATTTTACATCATAAAATTACAATATTCTAATTTGATTTTTTTTCTACTTTGATTTTATACTAGCTTGTCTTCAGTAACATATAAAAACTCTGATTCTTTATATCTCTGTCCCTACCAGGTTCAGTTGTTGATGCCACAGAATTATATCTGTACATTGTGTGCTCAAAAACATATCAATAATGTTTTAATGCATTAATCTCTTAAATTATGTAGAAATCTGTGAAAAAAGAAAAATAAAGTCAGCCTCTGATCCGTACTTCCTATCACAGAGCCCCTAAAATAATTCTAAATAAGGATTCTAGAAGATTCTTTTGTTCTTACATTTAGTCTTTGATCCTAGTCTCTGACACAGAATTCCTACATCCCTTGTAATTTCTTGGTTGATGAGAGTGCCTTTTGTTCAAATCAGGTGATTCCTACTGGACTCCTTGATGAGGGAGGAACATTCACCAAAAAAACCAAAGCTATAATTAGATGTCTAGAACCTTCAACAACATGCCCTCCCCATCCTTCTGGGAGAGAAAAGAAGCTTGAAATGAGTTCAAATCAATCATTCCTACATGAGAAAGCCTCCTTAAAAGTCCCAAAAGAAAGAAGCTCAGAGAGCCTCTTTTACATTTCACATTTATATACCAGGAGGGTGCAGCACCCAACTCCGCAGAGAAAAAACTTCCTGTACTCAATACCCTTCTGAATCTGGTTGCTTGTCTATAACCTTTATAATAACCTTTGTAATAAACTGGCAATAGTAACCTATTTTCCCAAGTTCTATAAACCACTCTAGCAATTTTCTGAACATAAAAAGGATGTCATAGGAACCTATCATTTGTAGCCAAGTCAGACAAAGATGGTGGGTAATCTGAAGACCTACTACTTGCAATTGGCATATGAAGTGGGGATCCAGCTCCCATTAATATTCCAACTTTTAGGATGGAGCCCTTAACCCAATTAATGTCAGATTATGATTGGGTTAAAGGACACCTACTTGGTGTCAGAGAATTGATTAGCATGGTGGGAAAACCCCACACATCTGGTCACAGAAGCATTGACATTGGTGTTGAGTACAGAAGGAAAACGGTTTTATTTATATATAAAGTTTGTGTGGGTGTGTATGTGGCACTGGGGTTCAAACTCAGGGTCTCACGCTTGCTAAGCAGGTGCTCTACCACTTGAGTCATTCTGCCAACCCTGTTAGTTTTCTTTACAAGCAAAAACAAAGTGCAGTCACAGCATTTTAATAATTTTTTACATATATGTCTGCCCCTGCCATACCCCTAACTGCCCCCTCACCCACTGTACTCGATGAGTCTGTGTCTTAACTTTCTTATACCTGCCTTGGAGTTTACAATGTATGATATAATGATCCTTTAGCAAAAATGCCCCAAATTTCTTCTTCCTTAGTGATTAAAATTGAAATAGATTTTTAAACCCTTAAGAATAAAATATAATACTGACTAGTGTGTATCAAGTGGTTAAAATAGCCAGGTACTCTCTTAAGGGATAATACATCTTATTTCATTGAATTTTTTCTGTAAAGCACATGTAAGAACTTTACTACTGCTATCTATATTTACAGATAAGGCAACTGAAACTCTGATATATGAAGATTTATGAAAATTTTTCAAGGGTCAGGTGAACTTAAGGAGCCTGGATTTGGATTAATTTCATCTAACTGCAGAGGTTGGACCTTCAGCATTTTGCTTTGCAGATATGAGGCACAATGAGAACAATGACAGGTAAAAACTTTCCCAGCTCAGAGATTCCTGTGCTCACTCAGGGTTGAAGGAAGAGGAGTTAAGATAAAGTCACCTTCTCAAAGATGTCCTAACATTCCTGGAGGGGACTGTGTTCCTCTGTGCTCCCACAGTTCCCCAGGATGGCCTTATCTGAAAACTTGTCACCTTGCACCAGCATGGCCTGTGGGTTCCACCACCTGCCGCTGTAGAATTGAGTTCTTCTGTCTTTTCTATCATTGTATCCCCAGGACTTATCCAGGAACTGGTAAAGGATCAATAAATATTGTTGGAATGCATAAAGGAACACATGAAAGAGAAAAATGTCTGTCCTACCACTGGTAGGCTAGCAGTGCCTAGCACACAGGAAGTGTGTCATGTACAGGTACACACCAACCAAGCATAAAAGCTCATTCAGATTTTCTATTACCTTTTCTAGTTGGAAGAAGAGCAGCTGAGAGAAATGAAGTGCAGAGACATCTATGTCTTGGGATAGAGAATGAGGAAAAGAGATAAGAAAAAGTCAAGAAAAAAACCAGGTATTTAAAAAGTAAGTTATTGAGGAGGGAGAAAGAAATAGACAAAGGAAGACTATAAAGAGAAAACTGTCACTTTTCTAACCAAGTACCAAATAACTCTAGTTTAAACAAGATAACCCTCTCAGCCAGGCATGGTGCTACATGCCTGTAATCCTAGAACTAGGGAGGTAGAACAGGAGAGTATCAGGCCAGACTGGACTACATAGTGAGATCCTGCCTCAAAACAAATAAACAAAAAAAGATCCTCTCTTCCCCTTTCCATTCCTGCCTCCTTCTTCACCTTCTCCTCCTTCTGTTTCCTAGTCCTTCTTCTAATTTCCACAAGGCCTAAGAATTTTGAACTTCATCCTCTAGCTTGTGGGAAGCAATTGACTCTTGGAGCAAGGGAGAATTGGAAGAGCTTGGTATAATCATATTTACATTCTAAAGGAAAACAAGAAATGTCTAACATTTAGTCATGGGTCAGACTATTGTCGTCCCTATCCTGTCAAACCCAATGAGGATGATTTGGTCATTTGGCTCCTCTTGAACAAACTCCTGAAGATGAGAACCTGGAATGTACCAGATATGGATATTGAATGACTTTTTCTTCTTTGGTGCACCCCCCAAAAAAAAGATTCTTTTCTCCTTCAGATTCTCCAGGTTGAGGATATAAATTGATCAGTTCATATGTGTGAATTCATAAGGGGTGGGATAAATGCCTCCCTCCTGCCCTTTAGTCCTCTAGCTTTTTTAAGGGGCCTCTAGAAAGAAGGCTAGGGGTGGGCATATTCCTCTCTCAGGATTCTGAAGCCTTAACTTTCCAAGTACAAAAGTGGTGTAAGTAGACTCAACCAAAACAGTAGACATTCTTTTGAAATCTCCCACAGTGCTTCATTTCTGCGTGATAATAAAAACAAGAAGCTTTGAATGAACAGGATTTATTCTCCTTTCCTCTACCATTAATACTCTAGTTATAGGTGAGTTGTTCTTCATCCTTGGGACCCCATAGTTAGAAGAAGAGGGCTGGATCCATATCATGAATCTCTCAGCGATAGAACAGAAGTACAGCTGCCTCGATTAACTCCCGGCTACTGCTCCAGCCAGTATGAGTTCCATAGCCATCCCAGTCAAAAGAAGAGAAGTCTCCACACTGCTTAGGATTGCCCTCTGGGAAGTATCCTCCTCCACCAATGCAGTTCTGGGAAACAAGAAGAAGAACAAGAAGCGGTAGTGAAAGATCTGCTGATATTGTGGTTTGGATATGAAGTATCCTCCCAAAAGACTTGTTTATTGAAGACTTAGTCCCCAGTGCAAATGGTGTTCAGAGGTAGGGTTTTGGGGAAGTGACTGGATCATGAGGGCTCTGCCTTCATCAATGGCTAACCCATTGATGGATTCAAAACTTAAGTAGACTGTTGGGAGGTGGTGGAACTGGGAAGATGGGGCCTGGTTGGAGGAAGAAGGTCATTGGGAACTTGTCTTGAAGGATACTTGCCCTGTCCCCTTACCATCCCCTTCCCCCATGATGGTTCTACCTTGCAATGGGCCTAAAAGCAATGAAGTCAACTGAGCATGAATGGAAATCTCTGAAACCATTAGACAAAAAAATTCTTCCTCTTTTAAGTTGATTCTCTCAGGTATTTGTCACAGCAATGGAAAGATAATCCAGTTGTTGAGCCCAGAGGCATCTTAATGCCCAAATTCACTAGAGACTTTGGTCCTCACCAGACTCTCTATTGATGGTGTTGATATATTCCTCCCATAAAAAATCTCTCTTCCAGAGAGATATCTACACAACAACCCATGTTTATAGCAGCACTATTCACAGTAGCCAAGCTATGGACTCAGCCTAGGTGCTCAACAACCAGAAAATGAATAAAGAAAATGAGGTAAATACATGCCATGAGTATTCTTCAGCCATAAGAAGAATGAAATTATGTCACTTGTAGGAAAAAGGATGGAACTGGAGGCCACCATGTTGAGCAAGATAACCCAAGCTCGAAAAGCCAAATATCATGTATTTCCACTCATCATCACCTAAAATGATGATGATAATAATAATAATAGGACTTGAATGTAAAAGGGAGATTGTCTAGGGAGGATCAGTAGGAAGGGGAGGGAAGGGAGAGAGGGTACAGAGGAAAGGAAGGTGAAGTGGATCAAAGTACATTACATATACATATATGAAGACAGCATAATGAAACCCACCAAACACTGTTTGTAAAAGGAAGGAGAGGGGAAGGAAGCTAAGGGAATATAATAAAAGAAGTAAACTTGGATTGTGTGCCCCTCTTTTGCTTCAGTTACTAACAACTTACTAATGGCCACAAATCTCTATTTCCAGATATTTCTTGGGCTAAGAACTTCAAAATCTAACTGTCATCTAGATCTCTACTCAGGCACCTCAAGCTCCACATGACAAACACAGAGTTAATTGCAGCCACGCATCACTGAACAACGGGGATAGATTCTGAGAAATGCATCACTGGGCAATTTTGTCGATGCATGAACATCAGAGGGTATACTTATACAAGCTAACATGACTATAGCATTACTAATCGTTATAGTTTCATGGGACCACTGGCATACAAACACAATCTGACACTGACCGAAGCACTGTTAAGCTGCAGAGTAAAACTAAATCCCTCATTGACCCCAAACTGTTCATCATCCAGACACCTGACTAAATAGCATTCTTTCACCAAATGAAAACCATAAGGTTATTCTAAACTTCTTCTCTTCCTAACCTCTATATTAAACGTTATAAATTTAAAATCTTTGGAATTCATTACCCCCCATTCCAGGTCATTGCCATGGGCACTGTCCTACTCCAGGCCTTCATCTGAACCGTTGAATTTACCTAAATACTAGATTCCTTGCTTAATCTCTCTCCAGTAGAATTTGTCACCAGTTTGTGACCAGTGTGAGCTTTGTAAAACATGAAGATGATCCAGCCAATTTTCCCTTTAAAATGCTTCAATGGCTCCCATCACTTATAGCATAGTCCCAAATCATTGACACGATGTGAAAGTCTTCCTTTTCCAGCTCCAGCTCCTGCCTCTACAGAAACTGAAACACAGCTGCTCCTTCCTCATCACCACATGCTCTCTGAAACATTAATGATTTTGAACATACTAGTCACTCAACCTAAATTGCACAGATACCTCATAATCTTCTATCCATCTCTTAAGGCTCACTTCAGAATTTGCCTTTTCTGGAGTCACTGTCCCAACTCCCTTAGCAGATTTAGGTACTCATGTACCCCTTAGTTAAGTTTTAGTGCTTTTTTGTTTTGTTTTGTTTAAATTTTTAAATTTTATTTTTGAATTATCATATACTAATAATACAAGGGGGTTGCATTGTGGTAATTCCATACATGCATAAGTATACATTGAATAAATTTACTCTTTCTACTTTGTTTTGTTTTGTTTGTGGTGCTGGGGATCAAACTCAGGGCCTCTTACATAATAGGCAAGTGCTCTTCCACTGAACTATTCTCCCAACCCCCTAGTTAATATTTCAATTATTCAGATGTATCAGATAATAATTACATCTTGGTGTGAATGTCTGTCTTGCTATATGCTGAGCAAGACAGACACCAACTTCATGTCTCCTGTACCACTACCGTGTAGGTGCTTGCTGCAAGCTGTACTAAGTAATGCACAAATGCACACTATAATACACATCCTTTGGGCCATGGCTGGAAGGTGACTTGGGAGACAGGTTGTCACAAAGATACCTGCCTTTCAGTACCCTATTGTCATCATATTCCATCACAATTCCAGGGTCCTCCTTGACAATAAAGCTGCCTTATCTTGACTGGGAAAAGGATAAGCTGGTGGCTGAGGAATGAAAGAAAAATGAGCTCTTCAAGGTCCCCTGCCAGCAACTGAGAACCCTTTTCTCAGAATGTTACTTTGGGGAGGATGGGGTCCCTAGAGAACATGCTTATTCTTGACAGCTCTCATTCTGGGCAGCCCAAGGGCTCCATCCTCATCCTGCCTTTGCCCTGGCTTAGGGAAACATCAAGGCTTCTGCAGGTGAGAACCAAGTACACCTGCCCTGTCAGTCAGTCTACATGGTAACCTTTGGCCAGAGAAAGTGCCTATGGTAGGGAGAGGGATGGCCTAAGTGAGGTCTAGCAGAAGATGTCAGGGACTCTCAGCAACCCCTCAACACAGTGTGCATCTACGCAAGTCCTGAACAGGGCTGGGAAGGCCAAGTTTTACTCTGAAAACTAAACCTCAGGTGGAGAATAACAATGTCTGCTATTTCTCAAGGCATCTGCACACCAAAAGGCTTCTAGAGAACATTCCCGAACACCAGCCTCTCCCTAACTCCAGGCGCCTCCCAAAGGCTGAGCATACAACAATGGTGCATTTGAAGTCTCCATCCTATATTTTGTTCCTCAACAGTACAAGATGCCTATACCTTGGCACAATGTCCCATAGCCTAGTCCCTGAGACCCAACAAAAAGCAAGATGATACTCACACACACACACACACACACACACACACACACACTCACACTACAGTATTACCACACTCAACACATACAGAATAACAAACTTCACTTTACTCAGAGGTCCCTTTTGTCCCAAAAAAGCCTCACCGTCTCAGTGTTACATCCAGTGACTCTTACTCCAGCACATAAGGCATTGGCTGCTCTCTCGTTATTAAATACTCTGAACTGGACAAATCCTGCAGTGAATTCCTCTGAAAACAAGAGGCAGAAAACAGCATTCAAGGAAGATGCTAGAAATAATTTCCTTATAGCCCAGAGATTGTCTATGCCAGGCTCCATCTCAAGTTCAATGTTGGTGGAGCCCAGCACCACTGTGACCAATGGCTGGACCATCCCAGCTCCAGATCTGGTTATTTTTCCAACCCAAAAGCCCAAAAGCTTGTCCTCAGAGAGCCCCTGATCTTCTACACACTTGTATGAAGAAATTCAATAATACTGGAAGATCACCACTGAACAAGCAGCTTGTTGCAGCAATTAGCAAGTACTTTCACTCTGATCTTGTTTTCACCTTTCTTAGTCCCTTTAAAATAAAAGAGTTACATCCCAAATGTAAATAATAAAAGCTTTGAATTGTAAAGCTCAGGCTCAGCCTCTGTGAAGGATATGCTGCCAAATTCAGATTTATATTAAACAAACTAATAATTACCCCTCACATAGAAATATAACTTTCCCCCATTGTGTCTGTTGTTCAGCCCTGCACACATGAATCTGGTCTGGTCCTAACAGGTTATTGAGGGGATGATAATGCAATGCTGTTGCTAGAAGAAGAGTCTGAAGCCAAATTTCCCCAGTCCAAATGCTGGTTCTTCTATCTATATCCAATGATCTGAGGCAAATTCTCAAACCATCAGTACATTTGTTTCCTCATCTGTAAAATGGGATTGGTGACATCATGGGTAATCATGCAAATTAAATGAGACAACACATGCAACATTCATAGAAGAGGATCAGGCTGTAGTAAGTATAAATAACTTCTCCCTATCATAACCGAATTTATCATCTTTTCTACAAAGAATCAGAAGAGCATTAAAGACTCACTCTGGCCATTGGGTGAGTAATAAGATGCTGTTTTCTGGGCATCCCCAAAATCATAAACCACAGGTATTGCAGGGCCATTGTCAGTCCAACACTTTCCTTCTCCATATTTCACTGGATATTTCTACAAGGAACAAAAGAATTTATTGACTAAGGACTATAGCTTCATCTCTGACAAGAATGCTACCATTCATAGAGGGAAAAAAGTTTTCTCACTAACTGAGATTATTTCAAACTAGTTAAAAAAGAATCTTTCCCTTGTGTTGTGCTTCTCCAACACTCTAGGCCACTTGCAGCTCCCTTTCTTTCTTCCCTCTCTTCTTCCCTTTCACCCTCTTCTTCCTCCTCTCCCCCACCTCCTATCTCTCTTGCCTTCCTTGTCACAGAATTCCTCAGAGAAGCGGCACAGAAACCATCAGTAAATTATGGTTAGGGGGGACATGGAAGACAAGCCCACAGAAAGATGATTCCTGTCCAACCTCAAGCACCTGCTCTCTACACCCATGAAAAACAGCCCCAGCCAGCACCCCTGTGTACCTGGTAGAGGCCAAACAGATTATGTCCTACATGCTCCAAGAAGCCATTGAAGGTGCGGTACCTCAGCAGGGAGCTGTTCCTCCAGTTCTGCATGGGACTCTTGTTGGGGACATGCCAGATGCTCAGGTCCTGGGCTTGGATGTCAAAGTAGCCAGGGTTCTAGAAACCAACAAACATTGAGCCTTTTGCTGGGCTTCTCCAACACCCTAGGCTACTTTACCCTTGTCCTCCTCCTATCTCTATGGATATGGTGCAAATTTAGATTTGCATTCAAGAAACTAGTAGTTCCCTCTCACAATAGAAATAAGACTGTCCTGCTGTTTTGTCTGTTGTTCTGCCATGTACATATGAATCTGGCCTGGTCCTAACAAGTTACCTTGGGACTAAGACCAAAGGTAACCATGAGGAAAAAGACCCTCAGCTGAGCTGACAGCTCTGGGTTCCAGGAGGGGAGATGGCCAGCCAAGCTTAGACTCTCCCACTCCAGCAGATGATGGTTTCCCACCACCACCCAGGTCCCTCCTTGTTGGGAGGAAGGTGAAATTCAAGACATGTTAGTAGCTCTCTCTTCTTCTGCCCTGTCTCTACAACCCTCCTTCCAACCTTCCCTCCTACATGCTTGTGGCCCAGCCACACTCAAGTCCTCATCCTTTCCCAAGTTGGTAGAGAGTGGCACTAACCTTATAGTCATCACTTGTGGCGGCCTCTGCAGACCCAAAGGTGTTGTAGTTGGCCCAGTTGCCATCCCCCTCTGGGTAATCTGCTCTGTTGCCCTGCTGACTGGACCAGCGATCACCCACTGTGCACTTCCCATACATGTTGTTCTCGTGCACACTGGCCACCAGAGTCCAGCCACCACCCCCAGAGGTCATGTCACAGAAGGTCTGGTAGATGGCACCATTGTTGGTGCGGAGGAAATACAGGCCATCTGTGGAGAGAACCAGCTCTGAGCCTCCCTCTCCGTGGGCTAATGGTCCATCTCAGACCCATAACCAGAACAGCTCTAGGAATGAGAAACATGGCCTAAAGCCTCCTCTTCTAAGGCTATTTCTGTGTCTCTGGGGGACTGGAATCTCCTTGAGATCAGAAGCCCATGCCCCTGCGAATGAGGCAGAACATAGAATTAACCAAACTCGCAGTGACGTATCTCATAAAGTTAAACAAAGAACGATCATATGACCCAGCAATTCCATTCCCACTCAAAAGAATTGGAAACAGGAACTCAGATATTTGTATACCAATGTTCATTGAAGCTTGTCCCACAAAACTCAAAAGATAGGAACAACCCAAATCTTTCTCAACAGATGAATGAATAAACAGATGTTGTTTATGTATACATACAGTATATGTAACACATATTTCATGTATTTTGCATCATTCATATTACACAATGGATAAAAGGGAAAGTGTTATCCATACTACCATGTATATAACCTTGAAATCATTCCCCTCAGTGAAATAATGTAGACACAAAAGGGCAAATACCTTATGATTCTAGTTATAAGCAGTAACTAGGAAAGGCAAATTCGTGGAGACCGAAAGTAAGAGAGCAGTCACCAGGGACTCGGGGGAAGTTGCTTCACAACTATGCAGTTTCTATTTGGGGTACTGAACAATTTCTGGAGATGGATGGTGGTGATGGATACACAACACTGTGAAAGTAATTCATGCCACTGAAATGTACACTTAAAAGTGGTTAAAATCCAGTCAGGCATGGTGGCTGACACCTATAATCCCAGCACTCAGACTGAGGCAGGGGGATTACAATTTCAAGACCAGCCTAATAAAACACTGTCTCATGAAAGGAATATGAGGTCTCAGCGGGCCCCAACCCCCTTGTTGGAGAAACCAGTACCAAACATCCCATGTAGATAAGATAAGCAATGAGGCAGGGCTCAGTTAGGGCATATAGAATGTGAGGAATGCAAGATGTGAGATACGAGCAAGATGTGAGGTACGAGCAAGATGTAAAGTACGTGCAGGATGTGCTCTGCCTGCTTGTCTAATGTTGATAACAAAAATATGCACGCCACTGCAGTCTATATAAGATTTCCCCCTAAGAGGCTCAGGGTCTTGCTTTCCTAACCGGTCCTGCGTGTCCGTGTGGGAGCTCGACCCTGGCTAGCCAGTCCAATAAACTCTGCTTTGTTGATTGCATTCACGCCTGGCTCTCTGTCTCTCGGGGGAATAGGATTCCGGGTCCTAACATTTGGAGGTTCCACCGAGATTTCATTTTCTCGAGAGACAGAACCTGCCTGCGAGAAAGCAGGGGCGATCCCAAGTCCTAGGCGTTGGGAGGGGATCCCAGACCCTCATTTGGAGGAACTTGAGTGTTCCATTTGGGCCGCGGCGGGGATTCGGCCAATCCCCAGGGAGATTCATTCTGGGAATCTCGCAAGGAGGACCACAGGGTCCTATTGGGAGAGGCTTTCCTCTCATTTGGGCTCGAGCATTTTAGAAACCCTGGCGCCAGGTGAAGAACTAATTGAGCTAGTCGACCGACCACCCGTCAAGTGGACGCCTTTCGGCCTGATATCCCAGTTGGACGGTGAGGAGGTTAAATGGGGTGCGCACCAGTGTGAGAGAAGGACCGGTCCGAGCGAGTGCTGGAGAGTGTTGTGTGTGTGTGGAATTATTGTTGCCTTTACCCTTTTTGTTCTATCTCTCTTGGTGTTTGAGTCTCCTTCCACAATGGGACAGGGACAAACAACCCCAAAGTCTCTGATCCTTTCTCACTTTCCAGAAGTTAAAGAAAGGGCCTTAAATGCGGGTCTGGTCATCAAGAAAGGTAAGTTCGACACCTTTTGTTCTGCAGAGTGGCCCACCTTTGGAGTCGGGTGGCCCATTCAAGGTTCCCTCTCCCTAGACCTGATCACTAAGGTTAAAGCAGTCATTTTTCAGCCAGACAATCGAGGCCATCCAGACCAAGTTTCTTACATTTTGGTTTGGGAGGATCTGGTGAGGAACCCTCCCCCTTGGTTAACAGTTTTTCTGACCCACCCCTCCAGTTCGGCCCCCGGGGCTAAAACCCCAGTCACGCCCGCCTTGGTCATAAAGGAGGAGAAAAAACTTCCTCTTCCCACCTTGACCGGTCCTCAAATTAGGGCATCTCCTTCACCATCTCCGGTCTTACCAGAGAGTTCCCCCCTTTACCCATCCCTCGCAGGGGCAGAGGAAGATCAGCCGCCTCCATACGTGACTCCCCCTGGCCAAGCCAGTGCCCCGGAGGAGGAAATTTCCTCATCCTCCTCAACAGGACTGGCAGCAGGAGGAGGAATGGGTCAAAGACTTCGCCCCCGAGGGATCCGGGAAAGGGAGGGGGAAGACGGGCCCCCCTCATCAACACAGGGGGAGGAAACTGTCCCTACACTTCCAGTCCGGATGGTGGGCCAAGGGGGACCGGGAGGAGGGCAACAGTTTCAGTACTGGCCCTTCTCCTCCAGTGATCTATATAACTGGAGGACGCAGAACCCGCCCTTTTCTGAAGACCCCAAGTGTCTCATAGATCTCCTGGAGTCCATCATGCATACACACCGCCCCACTTGGGATGACTGTCATCAGCTGCTCAATACTCTTTTTACGACGGAGGAACGAGAGCGCATCCTCAACGAAGCGAGGAAGAATGTCTTGGGGGATAATGGGAGACCCACAACTCTCCAACCGGCCATAGACGAGGCTTTTCCCCTACGCCGGCCTGATTGGGATTTCGGGACCGCAGAAGGTAGGGAGCGTCTTCGGATCTACCGCCAGACTCTGATGGCCGGTCTCCGAGCGGCCGCTAGAAGGCCCACCAATTTTGCAAAAGTAAAAGCAGTCATTCAAGGGGAAAACGAAAGCCCAGCCGGTTTCTTAGAGCGCCTCTATGAGGCATACCGTCAGTACACCCCGATTGACCCTGAGGCGGACCTCCACCGGTCTGCTGTGGTACTCTCATTCATTAATCAGGCAGCCCCAGACATTAGGAGAAAACTCAATAAACAGGAAAACTTAGGAGAGATGACTATAAGGGAAATGCTACAGGTAGCAGAAAAGGTCTTTACCGCTAGGGAAACTCCAAAAAAAAGGGAGGAAAGACAGAGAAAGAAAGACAGGGAAGCCCAGGAGAAATTGAGAAAGGAGGACCGGGAGTTCCAGGCTAAGGAAAACCGAAAGCAACAGAGAGAAATGGCTCGTATTTTCCTAGCGGGTGTCCGGGACCAACCCAGAGGAGGGGGCCACGCCAGGACCCCGGATAAGGAACACTGTTTTTACTGTAAGGAAACGGGGCATTGGAAGAGAGAATGTCCTAAGTTAAAGGAAAGAAGAGGGTTTGGAAGGAGACCGGGGGAAAACAGGGAAAGGAAACGAGCAGTAGAGCAGGCCAGAGTCCTACTAGCCGGAAAAGAGGACTAAAGGAGACGGGGCTCAGACCCCCTCCCCGAGTCCTGGGTAACAATGCATGTGGAGGGGAAGCCGATGGGGTTCATGGTGGATACCGGCGCCCAATATTCGGTTTTAAACAAGACACATGGACCTTTGAACAAGGCACGAACAAGTGTTGTTCAGGGGGCCACCGGTACGCAGTTATGTACATGGACTACCAAAAAAAAGGTAAACTTAGGAAAACACCAGGTCACACACTCCTTCTTGGTCGTCCCTGAGAGCCCCGCTCCCCTGCTCGGACGGGACCTACTCACCAAAATAGGGGCCCATATCCATTTTAAACCAGATAAAATAATTGTGACTGATCGAGAAGGGAGCCCGATTCATGTCTTGTCCCTATCATTGGCTGACGAGCATCGTCTGTTTGAGAGTCAACAGGAACCAGGAGGGGACATGACTCATTGGGTAAAAAGATTTCCCACGGCCTGGGCGGAGACTGCGGGAACCGGCCTCGCCAAACACCTCCCGCCCGTAGTTATACAATTGAAGGCTTCTGCTCTCCCCATTCGGGTGAAACAGTATCCTATGCCTGAGGAGGCCCAAAGAGGCATAGCCCCTCATATCCACAGGCTAATAAAGGAAGGAGTACTGCGACCTTGTCAGTCTGCCTGGAATACTCCTCTGCTCCCCGTCCGAAAGCCGGGAAGCGGGGACTATAGGCCTGTACAAGACCTACGAAAGGTAAACGAGCGGACGGAGGACATTCATCCCACCGTTCCAAATCCCTATACCTTGCTCAGCCACCTACCCCCCTCGCAAGTATGGTATACAACCCTTGATTTGAAAGATGCTTTCTTCAGCATTCCATTGTCAGAAATTAGTCAGCCGCTATTTGCTTTCGAATGGCAAAAAGATGGGGGCCAATCCGGACAGCTCACTTGGACCAGACTGCCGCAAGGATTTAAAAACTCTCCCACCCTGTTTAATGAGGCCCTGAGCCAGGACCTGGAACCTTTTCGTCGGAGCCACCCACGAGTCACTCTATTACAGTATGTTGATGACTTACTGTTAGCGGCAAAAACCCGAGAGGAGTACATCAAGGCTACTAAACACCTGCTAACGGAATTAGGTGAGCTGGGGTATCGGGCAAGTGCCAAAAAAACTCACATCTGTAAAAGGTCAGTGACGTATTTGGGTTATCGGATTGCAGATGGGGCAAGGTGGCTGACTGATGCCATGAAACAGACTATTCTGGCTATCCCATCCCCGACATCCACTAGGGGGGTGAGAGAATTCCTGGGCTCCGCGGGGTTCTGTAGACTCTGGATTCCAGGATTTGCGGAAATAGCCAGACCCCTATATGAGGCCACCAAAGAAGCTCCAGATTGGAGTTGGGGAGAGAGAGAACAACAGGCCTTTGATCAGCTAAAAGACGCTCTTTTGCAGGCCCCTGCCTTAGCCTTGCCAGATCCTACAAGACCATTCACTCTGTTTGTAAATGAAAAAAAGGGGGTAGCCAAAGGAGTCTTGACCCAACAGCTAGGTCCCTGGAAGAGACCAGTGACATACTTTTCCAAAAAATTAGACACAGTAGCGGCAGGATGGCCCCCCTGCCTCCGCATCATAGCGGCCATTGCCGTGCTGGTGAGAAAAGCCGATAAACTAACCTTTGGACAGGCCCTCTGGGTAACGGCCCCTCACCCGGTGGAGGGAATCCTTAAACAACCCCCTGGGAAATGGATGACGAATGCCAGGCTCACCCACTACCAGGGGCTCTTGTTGGATTCCCCTCGGATCACATTCACAAATCCCGTAATCCTGAACCCTGCCACCTTGTTGCCTAACCCGAAACTGCAGACACCTGTCCATAACTGCAAAGAATTCCTCTCCGAAGTTACACAGGTACGGGCTGACCTAAAGGATACCCCCCTGTCCGGCTGCAAATTAAACTGGTACACGGATGGAAGCAGTTTTTTCCAAAATGGAGCCCGAAGGGCAGGGGCAGCTGTAGTCGACCAAGAAGGAAATACGGTATGGAGCAGCGCCCTCCCACCCGAAACATCAGCCCAAAAAGCGAAATTAATTGCCTTGGCAGAGGCCCTGGAGAGGGCAAAAGGAAAGCGAGTCAATATCTACACCGATAGCCGCTATGCTTTCGGTACCATCCATGTCCACGGGGCCATCTATCGCGAAAGAGGATTCCACACAGCAAAAGGAAAACATCTAAAAAACCTAGCCGAAGTCCAGCGTCTATTAATGGCAGTGGAAAAACCAAAGGCAGTGGCAGTGATGTATGTCCCAGGCCACCAGTCTGCCAAGACGCCGGAAGCTGTCGGTAACAACAGAGCAGATCAAAAAGCAAAGAGAGTAGCAATGGTGAGTCCTCCCATGGAGACAGGGCAACCTTCCACGGTTGCGGCGATAGACGTGCCGGTCCCAGAGCTCCCTCCGCTACCCCCCCGACCAGAATACTCCACAGAGGATTTCACTTGGATGAGAGCCCACTCCCCCTTTAGAGAAGGGAAAGACGGATAAAAAAGCGACTTGGAAGGCAAGTTAATTCTGCCTAAAAAACTCGGACGATTCCTGTTGGCTAACTTACATAAGTCCACCCATTTGGGGCGGAAAAAATTACTAGACTTGTTGACATCTGCGCAGCTCCGATTTCCAAACCAGACCATAGCAGTCCGCCAAATTGTAAAAGATTGTGCCAGCTGCACAATCATAAAACCAGGACGAAGGGAGGGGCACCATACAGGTACTCGGGAACGGGGGAGGGCTCCGGAAAGAAGTTGGGAAGTGGATTTTACTGAGGTAAAACCGAAAAAGTTTGGGTACAAATATTTGCTGGTATTCATAGATACCTTTTCAGGCTGGGTGGAGGCTTTTCCTACAAAGAAGGAGACGAGTCAGGTAGTGGCAAAGGCTTTGCTAGAGAAAATCATACCCAGATATGGGGTGCCCGAGGCAATTGGGTCAGATAACGGTCCGGCTTTTGTTAATAAGGTCCTACAGGGACTAGCCCAGACTATGGGGGCCAATTGGAAGCTACATTGTGAATATAACCCCCAGAGCTCAGGGCAAGTAAAAAGGATAAATAAGACACTAAAGGAGACTTTAGCCAAATTGGCCCTAGAGACTGGCGGTAATTGGGTGACGCTCCTTCCCTTGGCCATCTTCCGAGTCCGAAACTCCCCCTATGTCCATGGGCTAACTCCCTTTGAGATCCTGTATGGGGCTCCACCCCCCATCATTCAGAGGACCTTAAGCCCAAAACTAGGTGATCTGGCCCCAAATTACCTGACCATGTTGCAGGCTTTAGCTAAAGTGCAACAACGGATTTGGCCCTTAATTCAAGCATACCACGCTGTTAAGAGGGACCCGGCTCCGGAACATGGCATAGTCCCGGGTGACATGGTATGGGTTAAAAGGCATCAGTCCAAAACCCTAGAGCCTAGATGGAAAGGACCTTATGTTGTACTGTTTACTACCCCTACCGCCCTCAAGGTTGATGGCATCGGACCTTGGATCCACCACTCCCACGTGCGTCGAGCCAATCATCAAAAACAAAAAGGGGTCAAGGAGTGGACTGTACGGCGACACCCAGACAACCCATTAAAGCTAAAGCTTTTGTGGCCCCGGAAACATGCAGAGCCTTCAGGAACAGCCACGGATGGGGTGGCTGATCGCTCTGATCTTGCTCAATGCCCAGAGCGGGAGCCTCGCAGAAACCAACCCTCACCAGCCCTATAAGCAAACCTGGATACTCACCGATGGGGAGACTCATACCACCCTCAACGAGACTACTCGCACTGCCCCCATAGAAACTTGGTGGCCGGAGCTTCAGTTCTGCTTCAGAGACATCAATCCTGCCTACAAGTCTACTGCCCCGGAGTCAGCCCGACGTTATGGATTTTATGCCTGCCCCGGCCACAAAAAAAACCAGGAATGTGGGGGGATACAATACTCCTTCTGTAGGTCATGGGCATGTGTCACATCCAATGATAGTAAATAAAAATGGGGGATATCAAAATCAGACCTAGTCAAATTTGCCTTTGTAAATGGGATATTAAGGGGACACAGAATTCCAATACCCACCCATAAATGCCAGCCCACGGATCTAGATAAAATCAAGGTCACTTTCACTAAAACTGGCAAGAAGGACACCCCTGGGTGGATACAAGGTAAGGTATGGGGACTTGTATTTTATAAATATGGTAGACATGCTGGCTCGACCATAGTGGTCAGATTAAAAATTGAGCCCATAGGGCCACCGTCCACAGCAGTAGGCCCCAATAAGGTACTTAGGCCGCCCAATGTAAAGCCATCTCCCCAACCTTCCACAACTCACCACCTTCCCTCAACCATAGCTCGGGCTAATGTTACAACTCCAAGACCATCAAAAACCAGCCCTCCCCTGGTGAGGCCCAGTCTCATGACCGCATCTAAAGACCCCCTCTGGGAGCTAGTGGGTGCTGCCTTCCTGACGTTAAACCACACCAACCCTAACATGACTAACTCCTGTTGGTTATGTTATGATGTGAGGCCCCCATTCTATGAGGCAATAGGGCTAAACACCACTCACGATACCTCATCTGAGGAAAACCCTAGTCAATGTTCCTGGGGAGACCGTAAGAGAGGTCTGACCATACAGCAGATAAACGGCCAAAAAACCTGCTTAGAAAAAGTGCCAAAAAACAGACGGGACTTATATACTGTTATTAACGCCAGTTCTACCTGGGGAAATGCTATTAAATGGATAATTCCAAAAGACAATGGGTGGTGGCTATGCTCGCGGTCCGGACTCACCCCATGCCTATCAACTAAGGTGTTTAACAGCTCTAAAAAATTCTGTGTTATAGTGGTTGTGCTGCCCCGCATCCTCTATCATTCGGAGAAAAGTCTATATTCATACTAAAATATAAAAACAAGTAAAAAAAAAAAGAGAGAGCCTATTTCTACACTAACCATTGCTACCCTACTTAGCCTAGGGGTGGCTGGGGCAGGGACCGGCATAGCCTCCCTGGCTACTCAACATAAAGAGATGTCTTCGCTGCGCGCAGCCATAGATAAAGATATAAAAAAAATAAAAACCTCCATTAGCCACCTAAAAAAATCCCTCACTTCCCTGTCTGAGGTAGTACTTCAAAACCGACGAGGTCTGGACTTGTTGTTCCTCCAAAAAGGGGGACTATGCGTTGCTCTAGGAAAAAAATGTTGTTTTTACGCTGACCATACCGAAGTTGTTCGTGACTCCATGTCTAAACTCCAAAAGAGCCTAAAACAAAAAAAACAAAAAAAAGAGACAGGGAAAAGCTGGTTCGAGTCTTGGTTTAACCAGTCCCCATGGTTGGCTACCCTTTTATCTGCACTGGCAGGGCCAATAATAATCATCCTACTGCTTGTTACCATAGGACCCTGGATTCTAAACCGACTTATGACTTTTGTCAAAAGTCAAATTAATACTATCCAACTTCTGGTCCTCCGCCAACAATATCAGGCTCTTCATCCTCTCGAGGATGATTCCTCAATTTAGGCCATAAGAAAGGGGGGAATGAAAGGAATATGAGGTCTCAGCGGGCCCCAACCCCCTTGTTGGAGAAACCAGTACCAAACATCCCATGTAGATAAGATAAGCAATGAGGCAGGGCTCAGTTAGGGCATATAGAATGTGAGGAATGCAAGATGTGAGATACGAGCAAGATGTGAGATACGAGCAAGATGTGAGGTACGAGCAAGATGTAAAGTACGTGCAGGATGTGCTCTGCCTGCTTGTCTAATGTTGATAACAAAAATATGCACGCCACTGCAGTCTATATAAGATTTCCCCCTAAGAGGCTCAGGGTCTTGCTTTCCTAACCGGTCCTGCGTGTCCGTGTGGGAGCTCGACCCTGGCTAGCCAGTCCAATAAACTCTGCTTTGTTGATTGCATTCACGCCTGGCTCTCTGTCTCTCGGGGGAATAGGATTCCGGGTCCTAACACTCAAAAGAAAATTGTTTTGGTTAAAATGGCAAATTTTACTCAATATGTAGTGTGTATACACTTACCATATTTCCTAACTAAAAAAAAAACTCTCAGAGACCTGAAGCATGATGGCCTGGCCAGGCCCTTTAACTGCTCCATCACTCACCACATGCACTCTGGTACTTCTGTTTGACTTCCTTGCAGCTTCTGGGCAGAGATGGAGACAAAAACTTGGTCTCTTTCTCTAAATCCATATTGGCCCCAGCTGGAAAACATGCAGTTTTATCCTTGTTGCTGGTTTGACACAAAACCCAGCCTCTCCTTGTCACTAATCCCAAACTCATGTCCCCACTGTGACAGAGCCTCGCTGCCTGGGTTGAAAGGCCCTGTGGGAACCCAGAACCTCATCCACTGCGCCCAGCATCCAGCACAGGCTTACACATGCCTCCCTCCCTCGCACTGGGCACAGGCTCTGGGCATTCAGAGAAATCAAATATTTCCCCTAGAACTTATCTCGAGAGGGAGTTGCTGACCAGTCAACAGAAAACTGCATAGAGACGAAGGAATGATTAAACCCAGGAGAACAAAAGGACTGCGAGGTGAGAATTGAGAACAGAGAAGCCTGACTGGGGGTTAAGAGGTATCTGAAGTAGGATGTCTTAGTCACAGAGGCCTTCTAGTCCAGGTGACACCTTAGCTTATTCTGAGAGAATAAACATGATCTGTCATTAAGAGGAAAAAAAGAATTCAAAGCAGGAAGAACAAGATGTCCAGAGGCCTGGAGGAAAGAATGAAGCAAAGTCCAGGCATTATAGGAGTTTAGCTAAACAGAGGTAAATTCTATTTAGCTCAATGTGGCTAAAACATAGTCAATACTGAGACTCTGATCAGGAGATTCACAGAGGCAGAGAATGAAGAACCTTGTAAGCCAATCACAACCCTGCAAACTACTCTGAAAGTCTAGAGGAATGGAAACGATCACAAGCTTCAAGGTCAGAGGTATTCATGTGTAAGCAGCTCAATGCTTACAAGTGTCCTTGGATTTCACTTACCCTATCTGAGCCTCAGTTTCCTTATGCCTAAAATGAAGCTAATAGTGACTGTCTTTGTGAAAGTCACATAAGATAATATGTTTTTCTCTTTAAAAATAAATAACAATAAAGAGAATGCAGACTGTAAAATGCCATTAAGTTCTTCTTGTAAAGAGGAAGACTATGAACATTCTCTGGATATAAAGCAGGCATGCAGTTGCCATGGAAGTCCAAAGGCCATAGGAGTGGGAACAGGACACAGTTCTTACTGGAGTCCCCTCAGGGCCATGCAGAGGCAACAGAGCCTGGACCCATGCCATGCCTTAGCCACACTCTCACTGCGACAAGCCAAATCCCTCAACATACTAGAAATCAGCTCTCATCCTACATGCAAGGAAGCCTCTGCATCCCAAAGATATCCTCTCTGTCCCAGGGGAAATCAGAATCCCAGAGCAGCCCAGCCTAATTCTGTTTTCTTTGAACCCTATAAATGACCTGAGAGAACAGGCTATGGGCACAACTCACCTGCACTGCACCTTCTGGTGGCCACAATGAGAAACAGCAGGAAGCTAAATTGGGTCATTGTAATCTAAAGAAAAGCAAAATGAAGGTCACTGTCTTGACCACCATTCTCTCTGTATCCCCCTCCTGACTCCTACCTAGTCCTACAAAGACTCAGAGCCCCCTTACCTTTTTTTTTAAACTCCCACATCTCTGAAACCTAAACCAGACCTGAGATGAAACCAGGGTTACCCTAACTCACAGATAGCATCCTCTTCTCTCCACACCAGGCCAGGAGCTGAGAGCTTCCAGCTGAGTAGGGTCTGAGAACTTTCTCTGCAGAGGCTCCTGATGTTGAGTGAGGCTCTGATCTCTTTATGGAGGAACTCCAGTGGGGCACAGCCTAGCCTTCCAGCCCAACCCTCCCCTGGCACCATGCCCAGTGGAGGTGAGACTTCTGGCTGTTACAGGAAAAGTTCTTTATGCAGTGTTGGTTTGTAGAATTAGCAGGCTTTAAAGAACAAATATCAAAGGATGACTACTAGCATTGTTCCCAGGATAGGGATTCACTGATCTGTGTACTTTCAAAAAAGAAAATAGATGAGACTAACCAGGGCTGGTGTTGGTTTTGGTTTTGGTTCTTTGATACTTGTTTAGTTTAGGTCTAGATCAGTTATTGCACGTATTCAGCTACATAAGTAAATAGATCACCTCCTGAAATAAGAAATCTAGGAAGGGAATAGGCTCTGGGCTTCATTGACTCAGCAGCTTCACTATGACTTTAAGACCTTAGGCTCTTTCAGTCTCTCCACCTTCATCCTATGACTGACTTTGAGATGGTTACTGCTGTTTTAGGCATTATTTACAAGACAAGGGAGAGGAGATCATCTCTTCCTGTGCTTCTTTTTCAGGAAAGAGCAAGTGTTCCCAGAGAACCCCAGAATGCTTTTCCTTATCTCATTGGCCAGAAGTGGGCCCACACTGTGCTGGTTCAATAGAGCCTCCATAAGAAAATATCACAGATTAGGTGGAGTAAACAATGCGAATTTATTTTCTTGAGTTTCTTGGAGACTAGAAATCCAACATAAGCATGTCCGCAGGACTAGCTCCTTCTGAGGCCTCTGCTTGGCTGGGAGATAGCCACCTTCTCCCTGTCTTCACATGATCTTTTCCCCATGTACACACATCCCGTGTGTCTTCTTTTATGTCCAAACACCCTCTTATAAATATATTGGATTAGTGTCCATCCTAATTACTTCATTTTATTTATTTAAGAATTTTTTTGGTAGGATTGGGGTTTGAACTCAGGGTTTCACACTTGCAAAGTAGGCGCCCTATTATTTGAGCCACACTTCTGGTCCATTTTGCTCTGGTCTTTAAGATTAAGTTAAGTTGGGTGCCAGTGACTCATGCCTATAATCTTAGCTACTTGGGAGCTGAGATAGAGAGGATCATGGTTCAAGGCCAGCCCGGACAAATGGTTCTCGAGACCCCATATCCAAAATAACCAGAGCAACAATAAAAGAAATAGTCTCTAAACTAAAGAGACCACCCACAGAGTGGGAGAAAATATTCACCAGCTACACATCAGACAAAGGACTGATAACCAGAATAGATAGGGAACTTAAAAAACTAAACTCTCCCAAAATTAATGAACCAATAAAGAAATGGGCAAGTGAACTAAACAGAACTTTCTCAAAAGAAGAAATTCAAATGGTCAAAAAACACATGAAAAAATGCTCACCATCCCTAGCAATAAAGGAAATGCAAATTAAAACCACACTAAGATTCCACCTCACCCGTTAGAATGCAACACCACTAACAACAGTTGTTGGCAAGGATTCGGGGGAAAAAGGAACCCTCTTCCACTGCTGGTGGGAATGTAAACTAGTACAACCACTCTGGAAAAAAATTTGGAGGCTACTTAAAAAGCTAAACATTGATCTACCATTTGATCCAGCAATACCACTCTTGGGGATATACCCAAAAGACTGTGACACAGGTTACTCCAGAGGCACCTGCACACCCATGTTATTGCAGCACTATTCACAATAGCCAAGTTATGGAAACAGCCAAGATGCCCCACCACTGACAAATGGATTAAGAAAATGTGGTATCTATACACAATGGAATTTTATGCAGCCATGAAGAAGAACAAAATGTTATCATTCGCTGGTAAATGGATGGAATTGGAGAACATCATTCTGAGTGAGGTTAGCCTGGCCCAAAAGACCAAAACTCATATGTTCTCCCTCACATGTGGACATTAGATCAAGGGCAAACACAACAAGGGGATTGGACTTTGAGCACATGATAAAAGCGAGAGCACACAAGAGAGGTGTGAGGATAGGTAAGACACCTAAAAAACTAGATAGCATTTGTTGCCCTCAACGTAAAGAAACTAAAGCAGATACTTAAAGCAACTGAGACCAATAGGAGAAGGGGACCAGGAACTAGAGAAAAGGTTAGATCAAAAAGAATTAACCTAGAAGGTAACACACATGCACAGGAAATCAATGCGAGTCAACTCCCTGTATAGCTATTCTTATCTCAACTGGCAAAAACCCTTGGCCCTTCTTATTATTGCTTATGCTCTCTCTTCAACAAAATTAGAAATAAGGGCAAAATAGTTTCTGCCGGATAGTGAGGGGGTAGAGGGGGAGAGGGAGGGGGCAGGGGGCTAAGGGAGAGGGTGGGGAAGGAGGGAGAAATGACCCAAACATTGTATGCACATATGAATAAAATAAAAATAAAAATAAATAAATAAAATAACCAGAGCAAAATGGACTAGAATTATGCTCAAGCTGTAGAGCGCCTGCTTTGTAAGTGCAAAGTCCTGAGTTCAAACCCCAGTCACACACAAAAAAAATAATAAAGGACAGTATGATCTCACATAGGTATCAATATACTTTTTTCTTAAAAAATGAAAGATAGGAATGTAGAACAGTTCCTGTTGGTGGGGTTGAGTACTAGTTAGAGGGGGAGGGTGAACACAGAGGGTGATGAAAGGTGAATATGATCGATGTACTTTCTATACTTATATAAAAATAGAACAATGGAATCTGTTGAAATTGTTTTAAGTGGAGGAGAGAAGATGAGGAGGTGAATGAAGGGGGTGAATCCAACCCAGGTACAATGTAAGCATATATAGAAATGCCGCAATAAAACCCCTCTGTACAACTAATATATGATAATAATTTTTTAAAGGCAAGAAACGAGAACAAAAAAATAACATAAAAGAACTACAGCACTTCCTTAGTATGCACAAGGTTCTAGATTTGATCCCCAACATCACAAAAAGGAGGAGGAGGAAGAGGAGGATAAAAAATACATAAAACTGCTTTTGATGGAATGTTGCCTTTAGTGGACTTAGATTCATCCTCAAGGTTTGGGGGCTTAGCTCAAGTGGTAGAGCACTTTCCTAGATTCATCATCAACAGCCAGTCCATGTCCAAATAATTCAAAATGTACCTCAGGGAGAAAATGGACCGTATGTGTGTGCACTGGGAAGAAAGCCCCTCCCTCCTGGATCACCTCATTCCCAGCCATCTGCACCTCTAAGTGACTTGGTTATGCTTTACTGTTTCAAAAAAAGAAGGCTTTACTGTAAATTTTTTTAACGCACATATGGAAAATGACATGACATAAATACAGAGTTTAATGAATTACAAAAAGGTAAATACCTGTGTAATTATCATCCTAGTCAAGAAATAAAACCTTGTCAGCATCACAGGAGCTTCCCACATGCTCCCTCCAGATTACAAGCTCCACCCTTGTAATCATTAGCCCAGTTCTTATTGCAATCAGATCCTTGTGCCCATACCACATGATCAAAATTATTTTGGTTTTTGGTGGTACTGGGATTTAAACTCTGGGCCTCATACTTGCTAGGCAGGCGCTCTACAACTTGAGTCACTCCTCCAGTCAAAAATCCCATAATTTATAAAATGTCTCAACATCCAGTACTGCAAGGTCTCTCACCTATTCTTCAAAAATATCTTGGTTATCTTTAGCCTCTACATAAAACTTTTTATAATTTTTAGTAAGGATTTATTAAAACTTTTGAAATAAATGAATTACACACACATGACACACACAAACCCCTGGGATTTTTATTTCAATTACATTGATTCTGTTCTATAGACTATTTTGGAAATAATTGAGATCTTTAAAATAATGAATGTGGCATATTTTGTGTTTATTTGGATTTTTATTGCTTCCTCATAAAGACACCTTACCACTTTTCTGTAAAGATTTTGTGTATCTGACTTGCAGCACTAACTCTCTGTTAGCTCAGATTGGCCTTGATCTCACAACCTTCCTGTCTCAGCCTCCTGAGATTATTCAGTACTTAACTTTTTTTTTTTTTTTCAGTACTGGGGCTTGACCTCAGGGTCTACATCTTAAGCCACACCACCAGCCCTTTTTTATGAAGTTTTTTTTCGAGATAGGGTCTTGAGAACTGTTTGCCTGGGCTGGCTTCAAATTGCAGTCTTCCTGATCTCTGCTTCCTGAATAGCTAGGATTACAGGCGTGATCCACCAGCACTCAGAAGTATTTAACATTTTTGGTGATATTATAAATGCTACCTTTTCAAATTTCATCTTCTGTTCAATTTTTTGCATACAGAAATACAAATTATTTTTCACACACTTCTCTCTTATCCATCATGATCATTTATCTGTACATTATTTTGAATTTTCTGCATAACAATTGTATCATCTGAAAAATAATAACTATTCTTTCTTTCTTGTCACTCTCCATGCCTTTGTTTCTTTTCTCCTGTGTTACTGCACTGTGGTTACCTTCAGTATTATGTTGAACAGTAGAGAAGAAAATGAATATTGTCCTTTCCCATCACACAAGGAAAGAGTTCGGTATTGCATAATATGATGTTGCTGTATATTTTTTTATGAAGAACTCCAATAAAAACTCATTCTAGAGTGGTACTGGTCCCCAGACTGTATTTTGAAATCCCTGAATCAGTACACACTTCCTCTGATGTCTCAGTACCTGCTCCATCACTCCTGTTCCAGTGTCATTCCTTAGTTCCTTGAACATAACTGTTACACCCCTCTGGAATTCTTATCAGTAGAATGGATGATCTCCTCCTAGAATTGCTGTTAACATGCCATGTTGTCTTAGGGCGATGGCATGTCCGCTCCATTGTTTACAGGTCTTTCACAGCAGTTCTTAGGAAAGGGTTTATAAGATTCTATATTTATAAAACCAAAAGTACAAATATCATAATTGGTTCTGTTCATTATATACTGAATATTGATCTATCTTGCATTTTAGTGGACATTTTCTTTAAATATTTACCAACTTTTTAAGGCCTTCTAAAGCCACTTTTGAAACAAATAATGTTTATTTTGGCATTAAAATTTTGAAAGGATTCACTTTTTACTTATGTTAAAACTATACCATTTAACTGGCTGTTTATCATTGTATTACGACAATGTTCTTCAATATTTTGATATATGTGTTAACATGATAATATATAATGTACAATTTAAAAAAAAAGATTCTATATTTATTGAGATTGAGTCAATACTTCCTCGTAGTTCCAAATATATTAACAAGAGGGAAGAGAATTATAACTGGGTCTGATTCAATATTAAGATAAAATTTATACTTCTGCTGTCGGAGTGGCTTAAATGGTAGAGCACCTGCCTAGCAAGCATGAGGCCCTGAGCTCAAATGCCAGTATCACAAATATTATTTCTGATATTGAATGCACTTCATTCAGTGAATGAACTGATCTTTACTCATCCTAAGTGTGGGCTAGCAGAATGGGTCAAGTGGTAGAGTGCCTGCCTTGCAAGTGTGAAGTCCTGAGTTCAAACCCCAGTACTGACAAAAAAAGAAAGAGAGGACAGAGAGAAGGAAAGGGAGAGAGGGAAGGAGGAAGACACTGCAACAGAAACATAGGCCTTTCTCTCTACGAAAAAAAATTTATTGCTATAATAGATTCCAAGACACAAATGAACTCTACTTTGGTATGGAAACTGCTTTTTTTAAAAAAAAATCAAGAAGGCTCTGGGCACCAGTGGCTCATGCCTGTAATCCTAGATACTCAAGAGGCAGAGTTCAGGAGGATCACAGTTTGAAGCCAGCCTGGACAAATACTTCACGAGACCATGTCTCAAAATAACACTTCATAAAAAAAGGGCTGGTAGAATGGTTCAAGGTGTAGGCTCTGAGTTCAAGCCCCAGTACTGCCAAAAAATAAAAATAATAAAAATCAAGAAGGCTGAAGGACTGGCAGAGTGGCTCAAGTGGCAGAGCACCTGCCTAGCAAGCATGAGACCCTGACTTCAAACCCCAGTACCACAAAAAAAAAAAAAAAGAAAGAAAGAAAAAGAAGAAGAAGAGGGTGCAGTAGAAGAAGAGCACTGGCTTAGGCTGCATGAGGCCCTGTGTTCAATCCCCAGCACCTCCAATAAGTAAATAAATACTAAAATTGAAAAATCAAAAATAAGGCAGGAGGAAATAAGGTTATCTCACATAAAAGAAGGCTATATAAGAACTTGGGGGTTATATGTGATCACATATCACTTGAAGAACAGCAAGTTGGTAAGTAAAAGGACCCTTTGATGCCTCTCTTTCATTGGCACCCCATATGCAC
This sequence comes from Castor canadensis, assembly GCF_047511655.1. Classification (NCBI taxonomy): domain Eukaryota; kingdom Metazoa; phylum Chordata; class Mammalia; order Rodentia; family Castoridae; genus Castor; species Castor canadensis. The sequence continues at coordinate 100,476,856 of NC_133396.1, read as the reverse complement.
TCCGTCAACCCTACCTTCAAAATAACTCAGTCCCTCACACCTCCATTGCTCTCACCATAGTGTCACTAGCATCAACTGCCTATTACACTTGTCCCTCACTGCTCTCTGCTTAGCCAACTCCAATACATCCTCAACACAACAGCCAAAGCAATCTTGCTAACTCATGCTACTCTGCACTCAAACCTCTCCAAGGGCTTCCAGTCTTGCCCAGAAGACACACAAAACCCTACACAATCTGACCCCATATTACCTTTCTGACATCATCTACATCTGCTCCCTTCCTCACTCATTCAGCTTCAGATACACAAGCAAATATGCTCCCATTTTGAGGGCTTTGCATTTGCTGTTCCTTTTGCCTGATACATTGTACCCCAGATAACTTTGTAGCTCAGACCCTCTCAGTGTTATATTCAAAGTTGCCAACCACCACTCTTACCGCATCTAAGTCTCTTTTTCTCTATACCACTTACCAAAGCTTGCCATTCCATTTACTTCATTTGTATTCTGTATTTTTCAGTACTAGACCATGATCTCCAGGAAGAAAGAAACTGTTGCCTGTTTTGTTGCTTTTTCCCCAACATCTAGAATATAATTTAACCAGACACCCTTGTCCCCTCCCCCTTCTGGCTACTAAACAGACTGCTCTCCTTTTTTTGTTTCGTTTTATTTTGTTTTGTGGTATGGACTTTGAACACAGGGCCTACACCTTGAGCCACTCCACAGCCCTTTTCTTTTTATCTTTTTTTTTTTTTTGTGATGCAGTTTTTTGAGATATGATCTCTCAAACCATTTGCCCAGGCTGGCTTGGATCTCTGCCTCCTGAGTAGCTAGGATTACAGATGCGAGCCACCAGTGCTTGGCTCTTTCTAGCGGTGTTGGCCACTTTTGCTGAAAAAAACAAGTAGCAGTGACAGTAAAGAAGCTGCCCTGGCAGCAGGGCCACAGCAAGGCCAGTAAGCTGAGAAACCAGGATAAAACTGACCAGAGCAGTAGGAGCAGGCAGCGACTTATGACAGAGAAAGTAAAACTGATGGCAACTTGTGGGGATCAGCTGGCTGAGACCCCTCCCACCACAACAGCTGTAATACTGAAGGCCCCAAACCCTGTGTGGCCAACCTTAGCTGCCAGGGCCTTAGGCCTCAGCCTTGAGGCCCAAACTCCGTGCCCCTACCCTAGCTGCCAAAGGCCCAGGGCTGACTGCTGAAAGGAAAATGAAGAAGCAAGGGAGAAAGAGAGACCAAGAAAGAATCTGCAACCTCTACAACCAGCAGGTCTTTATTAGGGAGAGGAGGCCTGAGAGGGACCCTCGGCCATCAGAGTAACCCTCTGATGGGAGCAGGAGCACGCCTCTCTTACAGGCTGGGGATTTTAAGCATCCTGTGGTGGGAAGAGGGAGGTTGGAGGGGGATGGGCATTAGAAAAATGACTGCGAAGGGGGAATAGGGGAAGGTGCTAGACATTATCAGGAAGGTCATTGGGGCTGGACAGCTGGCCATACGTGTTGTTTTTCTCTGACTCTTTTATCAGAGATAGCCATGTTTGCATTGTTCCAGTGTTTCTCAATATTCCAGCATTCCAGGCTTTTTAATTATGTGTGTGTGTGTGTGTGTGTGTGTGTTTGATAAGGGGTGTCACCAGTCTTCTGCTACTTCCTGCTGGCCAGGGACAATGTAGGAGTTGTTGAGCCTGGAGAATTTTTAGAAGCATGATGGCTTTAAATTGCTCCCCTGTAGTAGCCCAAGAAATGGCACTAATACACTCCTGCAAAAATCTTTGGAGGATATAAATAAGACATGGTAGAAACATTAAAGCCAGACAAACAAGGATGAGAGGAACCACCAATGTAATGAGCCATGGGTACAAGGAGGAAAGGATATCAGTAAGCTGTTTTGCCTTATCTTTAAGGTTTTTTTACTCCATCTTTAACTATCCCAGATTTATTGGTAAAGAAACAACAATCCTCCCCTAAGAAGAGGCATAGCCTGCCTTTTTCAGCTGTGAGATCTAATCCCCTCCTATTTTGTAGGACCAGTGCTGCTAACGAGTCTATCTGATCCTGGATTGCAGAAATCTGTAAGGCAATATCATTAAGGCTTTCTTTTACAGCTGCGGATAGTTTTAAGAACTGGCTGATTTATACCCATAATCCTGGGCCTAGTAGTGGGCCCAGTGTCACTACTGGGTGGTGGGGGGAGGCCAATATCTCTTTTTGTGTGTATAAAGCTGACAACAGGGACAGAAATGATTTCTGAGTCAATAGTATAGGAGACAGGAGGAATTGGAAAAACAAGGGTATAAACTCCCATCCAGTTAGTAGGTAGACATGTGTGCGAGGGACCTGCACAGAAAGAAGATTCCTGCAGAGGGGGAGAGGCATCCCATTAATTCGAAAGAGAGGAGGGGTTCTAGCCGTCTGCATTTTGTTCTCTTTCATATGAGTGAAAGGAGATAGAGAGGGAGGCCATTAAAAGGGGTTGTAAGAGAGGGAAAGAAGCACTAGTGGGTGTGGAGGATTCCATGATAATTCAGTGGGTTGGTGGATAGAGGAAAAGCCAGGAGTGAGGTGTGAATAATGGTTTGTAGTCACTTTTGGAGAAGGGATTTGGGTGGAGTCCTGGGATATTAAAGACTAGCATGCCATTGAGGAGGAGTCTCCCATTACAGAAGTCTGTCTGACATGGCTGTAGTGAAGTTACCCTGGGAGGAGAGGATGAGAAGTAGCTAAATGAAATTTTATTGTCCTTTTTCTGTCTACCTATCAAAAGGCAGGTATGTTGGGGTTAACAATAAGGACAGCCATGTTAGGAGCAGACTCCCTCCCCCTTTGCAGGTGGCTTACTGGAAACTCCCCACCCAAGCCAAAGACTAACAAAGGGACAGTTGCTAACCTTCATCTCCCTGGATGAGTGTCAAGGACAGTTGGCCAGACAGTAACCTAGCTACAACTTATCTTTCTTGGTTGCCCAGCAACAGTATTCCTTAGTGACCTTTCTGGTACTTTTTTCATTAGCCCCTGTATCTATCCCAAGCCTGTGTGTGACAGTGGGCTCTAGCTCTCTTGCCGGGGACACCCTCCATAGGGCTCCTACCTGAGCAATAAACCCTGTGCTGGGTTTATTAGGAATCCAGATTCTAAAATATCCAGTTAGTCCTAGGAAAGAAAGGATGTCCCTTTTTGTCTTGGGGGAAGGAATTTAGAGTGTGGTAGGGGTGTTATGCTGGTTGTGTTTGATATGCCATCTACTCAACAACAGGGAAGGAGGCCTTTTTAAGGGGACCTGAATATTTGGTTAAAACTGATCTGGATGCCCCAGTATCAAGGAAGAAAGAAATATGTTTTCCCAATACCATCCCAGTTACCCATGGATCAATGGACTCACCAGTGGCAAGGGCTTTATGATCTGGGTCTTGTCATCTCCTAGTGGAAACATTCGTATTGGATCCTTAGTTGGGAGGCTACCAGGAATTTGAGGCTATATGCAAGGAAAAAGCTGTTTTTCCTGTGGATAGTCCATCCTGCAGTGTCCCCATTGTCCATGTTGTGGGCAAGGCCTTATTGGTGGATGTGAATTAAGGCAAGATTTTCCCCAGTGTCCCTTGTTTCTGCTTTGGAAGCAGGCCTCAGAAGACTGCTTTGGGGCGGTATGGGGTGTCTGGTTTCGGTTTTGGAGGATGAGGCCAGCATGTGGTATTTTGTGCAGGTATTTTTGTCCCTTAATTGTTTGGCTTCCTCATCCCTACTGTTAAAAACCTTAAAGGCTGTGTTTATTAAGATTTGTTGGGGGGTCTGGAAGCCCTCTTCAAGTTTTTGGAGCTTTCTTCAAATGTCTGGAGCTGACTGACTGATAAAGTGGAAATGTAAGAAAATACGGCCCTGTTGGGAGGTGGAGTTTAAATTAGTGTATTTAATCATTGCCTCCATGAGGCGATTAAGAAAGAGGGCAGGGTTTTCATCTGGATTTTGTGTGATTTCTTTGATCTTATCATAGTTGACTTGTTTACAGCTATTTTTGTCCAGGCCTGCCAGTAGGCAGGAAATCATATGATATTGGGACTTTGATCCTGGGTCGCCATCCTGATAGCTCCATTGAGGCTCAGTCTTAGATACTGCCTCAGCAGTGAGGGGTGGCTATTGGGAGGTAGTTGGTCAGCATATTGTTCCGCTGCCTTCCATACTCTGTCCTTTTCATCCTCTGTGAGGGTGTCATTAATAATGTTATAATGTCACCCCATGTGAGGGCATGGGCGCAAGTAAGATGAAAGAATTCCTTAAGGTATCTTGTTGGATTGTCTGAAAGGAGCCCAATCAATTTGGGAGATATCTAACATAGAAAAAGGGACATGGACTCTGACTGTTCCTTCTACTCCTGCCAAGTCTTGTAGGGGAGAACAGGGGTTGGAGGGGGGTGTGTAGATGTGGGTAGCTGTAGGAGTGTGGGAGCATGGGTTCAGATTAGGTGTGAGGAGGAGACAAAGGAAGGGAAGGGGCCTCAATTAAGGAAGGGTTTTCTAGGGGGAAGAAAGAGTCTTCCAGTTGGAGGGGGGCTGCAGTTTCAACAAAGGAAGGTTGGGACTTGAGATAACAGGAAGCCTGAAGATAAGGGGCTTTTACCATTTGCATTTCTCACAATAAAATTATCAAGATCTCAGAGAATATTGGGATCAAAAGTGCCAAATTCTGGCCATTTTGGAGAGTTATCTAGTCTATATTATGGCCAAATTTGTGTGGAAAAACAAGTGAGGTTTGTTTGTTTTAAATCACCCTTTATGCTAATTTTGTGAGGTTATGTAAGAGACAGCCCAGGGGTGAGAATGAGGGAAACTTAGAGCGGAGGAAGTTTTCTCTAGTGCATCTCCCAGAGAAAGCTTACAAAACTGGAAAAAATGAACCTGGGGCAGTAGACCAACATCTCTAACGTACATAGCCAGGGGCCAGACTTACTGGGCCAAATGCTGGAGGGAAATAGGGAGGGGAAGAGACAGGAACAGCAAAGGCAAGAATGGCAGGAGCCTGATACCGAGTCGCCAGGGAGTGCCAGACAGAGAGGCCAGGTCTTACCCATCTCTGTAGAAACTGGAGCCGGTATTGAGCCTGCAGAGCGAATTGGCGAAGGAGGTCGCAGAGGAATGGAAAGTTAGGGGCTTATGCATGACCAAAAGGTCAGGCCCCAGAGCAGTGTAGCTATTAGATAGAAAAAGCCAACTAACAATAACTTTTGGGCTCGAGTCCACTCAGAAGGGGCAGATCCCCTAATCCTATGCCCAAAAGATCTGTCAGTATGATGTGGAGGCTTAGCAGAAAGTATAATAGTAATAGAGTCATATAGAAGACAGTGAGGCGGGAAAGAAGGGAGACAAAGAGAGTTTTGGAGAGAGGTCGGGCAGTTTGGGGATGGAGATGGGCACCAGCTGTGTCCCCCTTGGGAGCTTAGACACCTCTTAGCCCTAGTGAAACTGTATAAGCCCTGGATCAGAGACCCTGTGGGGTGCACCATTGATCCTATAAGGATTGCCACAGAATGTCAGAATCTCAGGAGCCCAAGAAGGGAAACTCTCTCCAGGTTTCAGCAGCAAATGACAGGAAAATGGAGAGAGAGAGAGAGAGAGAGAGAGAGAGACAGACACAGAGAGAGAGACTGAGAAAGAATCTGTGACCTCTACAAGCAGCAGCTCTTTATTAGGGAGAGGAAAGAGGGACCCTGGCCATCAGAGTAACACTGAGAGGGGCAAGAGCACACCTCTCTTACAGGCTGGGGTTTTTAAGCATCCTGTGGTGGGAAAAGGGAGGTTGGAGGGGGATGGGTATTAGAAAAATGACTGCGAAGGGAGAGTGGGGGAAGGTGTTGGACATTATCGGGAAGGTCATTGGGGCTAGGCAGCCAGCCACATGTGTCGCTTTTCTCTGACTCTTATCAGAGATAACCATGTTTGCATTGTACCAGTGTTTCTCAATATTCCAGCAATTGCTGCTGCCTATTGTTATGCCCTGCACTGCTCGCTAACAACTGGAAGGACCCAGAATAACTGAAGGAGCTTCTCCTCACCTACACAAGATTTCTGTCTGGGTAGAGCAAAAGAACCCCAGCTGGTTTGTAACAGAAGCAGCCCTCACCAAACCCCAAATCTGCCAATGACTTGATCTTAAGACAGCCCAGCCTCCAGAACTGTGAAAATCTGTTTATAAGCTATTCAGTCCATGATATTTTGTTGTTGTTTTTTAAAAGAAACTCATCTGCATTCAACATCTTTTAAAGCAGAATGTGGCTTGGGCACAATATTTCTATTCCTACACATTGCTGAGAAACTTTTTAAATGGCTTGACGATGCACCTAGGGAAGTTTATACTTTTGTTCCTCTAAACAATACTTTTCTTTGTAAAACAAGCTCTGTGGAGAGTTCCTCCCCTCAAGTTGTTTCAGCTAGAGGACTCGTGCTGCAGACGTACAGAAGGTGGAAAATTTTAAAAGTGGATCCTGCAAGATGAAACAAGCCATTTGAACAAACATTTTTCTTTTATGCATCAAGATACAAATGAAGGGGAGATGGAGGACAAGTCCTTGGTCTCGCTGAAGAAAGAATTCAGGGGCAGACCTACGGAGAAGTCAGCGCCCTAACCCCCAGTCTTAGTATCCTTCTGGATAGGATTTAAAGAATATACTAATGATATGTGCATAACTGCAGTGTTTTCCAAGAAATGGAAGAGCATTTCCAAGAACAGAGAATGGGCAGTGGCTTACCTGATAAGGTATCCTTAGAACCAAGATGGCAATTTGAGGAGAGGTGCATGCATGAAATCACAGCTATAATGAGATGTAGACGAGACCTCTAGCTAACCTCTAGAGTTGGGAAAGTCCTTGTTGGGGTTGTTGCTAGGGACCATTGGCCACTATACCAAGAAGTGGCTTCAAACACAGTCAACCATTACTTCAGGACAACAGTAGAGCAGGATGTTTGATAAAATGTACCCGGATACAGTGATACACCTGTTCCCTGGTTTTGTATTATTATCATTCCCTTTCTACCTGCCTACCCCATAATAAGGCCATTTCAAAGACGAAAGATTTCATTGACAAAACACATGGCTTTATAGCTAAACAATTTAGACTACAAAGTCAACAGATTACATTACATTTTACACCAAACATTATCTCAACCTGTTAAAACAAACCAATGTAAAACTAGAAAAAGCATTACTAGCTCTGTCTTAGGCCTAAAGTATCACAGTATCACTTAAAAGTAGAAAGAAATCTTATCTTTCTCTTAAGCAGTTTATTATCATGCCAAATAGATTTTTTAAATACTAACAAAATTAAGAACCAAAAAAAAAAATTCCTGGAAAAGACACTATGAGAGGGAATGAAGGTAAAATATTGAACACCTGTACAACTCATTCTTCTGGTGAAACTTTATCTGCTTCTTCTAGATCATCATCTCCTTTGAGGGGCAGTATTTCTTTCTTTTTTTTTTTTTTTTGGCAGTACTGGGGTTTGAACTCAGAGCTTCACACTTGCTAGGCAGGCGCGCTACTCCTTGAGCCACTCTGCCAGCCCTTTTTTGTGAGATAGGATCCTGTGAACTATTTGCCCAGGCTGACCTCAAACTGCAATCCTCCTGATCACTATCTCCCAAGTTGTTAGGCATGAGCCACCAGTGGCCAGCCAAGGGGTAAGGCATTTCTTTAGTTACAGCAGCACTGGAGTCATCCTCATCAACATTTAAGCCAAGTTTGATCGTCCCATAGATCCTGTTAGCATGTGTCTGCGAATCTTCCAGACAAGCCAGAAGACAGGAATCAGTTTCATAAAGCAAGATGGTCAGACCCTTCAGACTTGGCATTCTTGTCAGCCTCTGTCTTTTGCCATAAGGTCTCTACAATGGAGTAATCAGGATTTATCACCAGGTTTTCTTTGCTGCCATGTAACCCACTGTTGAGTGGCCCCTTAGGCCTTGAGCTTTCTTGATTCTTTCCACATTTGCCACCCAGCCATATGTGCTTGTGAGGATACAGCATGGGGATGTGACCAGTCAATGTGATATGACCATCTTTTCAACTTTTTCATCCAAGATATGTCAGGATTTTGCAGAGTTGTTTTTTGGGATTTTTGTTTGTTTGTTTGTTTTGACGGTACTGGGGGATTGAATTCAGGGCCTAGAGCTCCTAGGCAGGCCCTAGTCAGGAGACCACCCCCCTCCAAAATAATCAAAGCAAAAATGGACTGGAGGTGTGGCTCAAAGGGTGGAGCACTTGCTTGCAAGAACAAAGCCCTGAGTTCAAACACCAGTCCTGCCAAAAAAAATAAATAAATAAAACTAAAAATAAAAACCATCCAGGTAACAGTGTTATCAAACACAGACTTTTGTATTTAATATGTTCAAAGCAATAAAAGAGAAGAAGAAATTTTTTTTTTCATTTTTCTTTTATTATTTATATGTGCATACAAGGCTTGGGTCATTTCTCCCCCCTGCCCCCACCCCCTCCCTTACCACCCACTCCACCCCCTCCCTCTCCCCCCCCTCAATACCCAGCAGAAACTATTTTGCCCTTATTTCTAATTTTGTTGTAGAGAGAGTATAAGCAATAATAGGAAGGAACAAGGGGTTTTGCTGGTTGAGATAAGGATAGCTATACAGGGCATTGACTCACATTGATTTCCTGTGCGTGGGTGTTACCTTCTAGGTTAATTCTTTTTGATCTAACCTTTTCTCTAGTTCCTGGTCCCCTTCTCCTATTGGCCTCAGTTGCTTTAAGGTATCTGCTTTAGTTTCTCTGCATTAAGGGCAACAAATGCTAGCTAGTTTTTTAGGTGTCTTACCTATCCTCACCCCTTCCTTGTGTGCTCTCGCTTTTATCATGTGCTCAAAGTCCAATCCCCTTGTTGTGTTTGCCCTTGATCTAATGTCCACATATGAGGGAGAACATACGATTTTTGGTCTTTTGGGCCAGGCTAACCTCACTCAGAATGATGTTCTCCAATTCCATCCATTTACCAGCGAATGATAACATTTTGTTCTTCTTCATGGCTGCATAAAATTCCATTGTGTATAGATACCACATTTTCTTAATCCATTCGTCAGTGGTGGGGCATCTTGGCTGTTTCCATAACTTGGCTATTGTGAATAGTGCCGCAATAAACATGGATGTGCAGGTGCCTCTGGAGTAACAGTCTTTTGGGTATATCCCCAAGAGTGGTATTGCTGGATCAAATGGTAGATCGATGTCCAGCTTTTTAAGTAGCCTCCAAATTTTTTTCCAGAGTGGTTGTACTAGTCTACATTCCCACCAACAGTGTAAGAAGGTTCCTTTTTCCCCGCATCCTCGCCAACACCTGTTGTTGGTGGTGTTGCTGATGATGGCTATTCTAACAGGGGTGAGGTGGAATCTTAGTGTGGTTTTAATTTGCATTTCCTTTATTGCTAGAGATGGTGAGCATTTTTTCATGTGTTTTCTGGCCATTTGAATTTCTTCTTTTGAGAAAGTTCTGTTTAGTTCACATGCCCATTTCTTTATTGGTTCATTAGTTTTGGGAGAATTTAGTTTTTTAAGTTCCCTGTATATTCTGGTTATCAGTCCTTTGTCTGATGTATAATTGGCAAATATTTTCTCCCACTCTGTGGGTGTTCTCTTCAGTTTAGAGACCATTTCTTTTGATGTACAGAAGCTTTTTAGTTTTATGAGGTCCCATTTGTCTATGCTATCTCTTAGTTGCTGTGCTGCTGGGGTTTCATTGAGAAAGTTCTCACCTATACCTACTAACTCCAGAGTATTTCCTACTCTTTCTTGTATCAACTTAAGAGTTTGGGGTCTGATATTAAGATCCTTGATCCATTTTGAGTTAATCTTGGTATAGGGTGATATACATGGATCTAGTTTCAGTTTTTTGCAGACTGCTAACCAGTTTTCCCAGCAGTTTTTGTTGAAGAGGCTGCTATTTCTCCATCATATATTTTTAGCTCCTTTGTCAAAGATAAGTTGCTCATAGTTGTGTGGCTTCATATCTGGATCCTCTATTCTGTTCCACTGGTCTTCATGTCTGTTTTTGTGCCAGTACCATGCTGTTTTTATTGTTATTGCTTTGTAATATAGTTTGAAGTCAGGTATTGTGATACCTCCTGCATTGTTCTTTTGACTGAGTATTGCCTTGGCTATTCGTGGCCTCTTGTGTTTCCATATAAATTTCACAGTAGATTTTTCAATCTCTTTAATGAATGTCATTGGAATTTTGATGGGAATTGCATTAAACATGTAGATTACTTTGGGGAGTATCAACATTTTTACTATGTTGATTCTACCAATCCATGAGCATGGGAGATCTCTCCACTTTCTATAGTCTTCCTCAATCTCTTTCTTCAGAAGTGTATAGTTTTCCTTGTAGAGGTCTTTCACATCTTTTGTTAGGTTTACACCTAGGTATTTGATTTTGTTTGAGGCTATTGTAAATGGAATTGTTTTCATACATTCTTTTTCCGTTTGCTCATTGTTAGTGTATAGAAATGCTAATGATTTTTCTATGTTGATTTTATATCCTGCTACCTTGCTATAGCTATTGATGATGTCTAGAAGCTTCTGAGTAGAGTTTTTTGGGTCTTTAAGGTATAGGATCATGTCGTCTGCAAATAGGGATATTTTGACAGTTTCTTTACCTATTTGTATTCCTTTTATTCCTTCTTCTTGCCTAATTGCTCTGGCTAGGAATTCCAGTACTATGTTGAATAGGAGTGGAGATAGTGGGCATCCTTGTCTGGTTCCTGATTTTAGAGGGAACGGTTTTAATTTTTCTCCGTTAAGTATAATGCTGGCTGTAGGTTTGTCATATATAGCTTTTATAATGTTGAGGAACTTTCCTTCTATTCCTAGTTTTCTTAGAGCTTTTATCATGAAATGATGTTGGATCTTATCAAAGGCTTTTTCTGCATCTATTGAGATGATCAAGTGGTTTTTGTCTTTGCTTCTGTTAATGTGGTTTATTACGTTTATTGATTTTCGTATGTTGAACCACCCCTGCATCCCTGGGATGAAGCCTACCTGGTCGTGGTGAATAATCTTTTTGATGTGTTGCTGAATTCGATTTGCCATTATTTTGTTGAGGATTTTTGCATCAATGTTCATTAAGGAGATTGGCCTATAGTTCTCCTTTTTTGGAGGTGTCTTTGCCTGGTTTTGGGATAAGTGTAATACTGGCTTCATAAAATGTGTTTGGCAGTTTTCCTTCCCTTTCTATTTCATGGAACAGTTTAAGGAGGGTTGGTATCAGTTCTTCTTTAAAGGTCTGATAGAATTCAGCAGAGAATCCATCAGGTCCTGGACTTTTCTTTTTGGGGAGACTCTTGATTGCTGCTTCAATTTCATTTTGTGTTATAGGTCTATTCAGGTGATTAATTTCCTCTTGGTTCAGTTTTGGATGATCATATGTATCTAGAAATCTGTCCATTTCTTTTAGATTTTCAAATTTATTTGAATATAGGTTCTCAAAGTAGTCTCTGATGATTTCCTGGACTTCCATGGTGTTTGTTGTTATCTCCCCTTTTGCATTCCTAATTCTACTAATTTGGGTTTTTTCTCTCCTCATTTTAGTCAGGTTTGCCAGGGGTCTATCGATCTTGTTTATTTTTTCAAAGAAACAACTTTTTGTTTCATTAATTCTTTGTATGGTTTTTTTGGTTTCTATTTCGTTGATTTCAGCTCTTATTTTTATTATTTCTCTCCTTCTATTTGTTTTGGGATTTGCTTGTTCTTGTTTTTCTAGGAGTTTGAGATGTATCATTAGGTCATTGATTTGGGATCTCTCAATCTTTTTAATATATGCACTCATGGCTATAAACTTTCCTCTCAAGACTGCCTTAGCTGTGTCCCATAGGTTCCAGTAGGTTGTGTTTTCATTTTCATTGACTTCTAGGAACTTTTTAATTTCCTCTTTTATTGCATCGATGATCCATTCTTCATTAAGTAATGAGTTATTTAGTTTCCAGCTGTTTGCATGTTTTTTGTCTTTACTTTTGTTGTTGAGTTCTACTTTTACTGCATTGTGGTCAGATAGTATGCATGGTATTATTTCTATTTTCTTATATTTGCTGAGGCTTGCTTTGTGCCCTAGGATATGATCTATTTTGGAGAAGGTTCCATGGGCTGCTGAGAAGAATGTATATTGTGTAGAGGTTGGATGAAATGTTCTGTAGACATCTACTAGGTCCACTTGATCTATTGCATATTTTAGATCTTGGATTTCTTTATTGAGTTTTTGTTTGGATGACCTATCTATTGATGATAATGGAGTGTTAAAGTCTCCCACAACCACTGTGTTGGCGTTTATATATGCTTTTAGGTCTTTCAGGGTATGTTTGATGAAATTGGGTGCGTTGACATTGGGTGCGTACAGATTGATGATTATTATTTCCTTTTGGTCTATTTCCCCTTTTATTAGTATGGAATGTCCTTCTTTATCTCGTTTGATCAATGTAGGTTTGAAGTCTACTTTGTCAGAGATAAGTATTGCTACTCCTGCTTGTTTTCGGGGGTCATTGGCTTGGTAAATCTTCTTCCGGCCTTTCATCCTAAGCATATGCTTATTTCTGTCGGTGAGATGAGTCTCCTGTAAGCAACAAATTGTTGGATCTTCTTTTTTAATCCATTTTGTCAAACGGTGTCTTTCGATGGGTGAATTAAGTCCATTAACATTAAGCGTTAGTACTGATAGGTATGTGGTGATTCCTGCCATTTAGTTATCTTAGTTGTTTGAAGGTTTGATTGTGTGTACCTAACTTGATGTTACTCTCTACTGTCTTGCTTTTTCTTATCCTGTGGTTTGGTGCTGCCTGCCTTTTTCATGGTTAAGTTGGGTGTCACTTTCTGTGTGCAGGATCCCTTGCAAAATCTTTTGTAATGGTGGCTTTGTGGTCACATATTGTTTTAGTTTCTGCTTATCATGGAAGACTTTTATTGCTCCATCTATTTTGAATGATAGCTTTGCTGGGTAGAGTATCCTGGGGTTGAAGTTATTTTCATTCAGTGCCCGGAAGATCTCACCCCACGCTCTTCTTGCTTTTAATGTTTCTGTTGAGAAGTCTGCTGTTATTTTGATGGGTTTACCTTTGTATGTTACTTGTTTTTTCTCTCTTACAGCCTTCAATATTCTTTCCTTAGTTTCTGAACTTGTTGTTTTAATGATGATTTGTCGTGGAGTAGTTCTATTTTGATCTGGTCTGTTTGGTGTCCTGGAGGCCTCTTGCATTTGTATGGGAATATCTTTCTCTAGATTTGGGAAATTTTCCGTTATTATTTTGTTGAATATATTACGCATTCCCTTCGCTTGCACCTCTTCTCCTTCTTCGATGCCCATGATTCTCAAGTTTGGTCTTTTGATGGAGTCAGTGAGTTCTTGCATTTTCTTTTCACAGGTCTTGAGTTGTTTAATTAATAGTTCTTCAGTTTTTCCTTTAATTACCATTTCATCTTCAAGTTCTGAGATTCTGTCTTCTGTTTGTTCTGTTCTGCTGGATTGGCCTTCCGTTTTGTTTTGCAGTTCTGTTTCGTTCTTTTTTCTGAGGTTTTCCATATCCTGGCAGTTTTCTTCTTTATTGTTGTCTATTTTTGTCCTGAGTTCATTTATCCATTTATTCATTGTGTTCTCTCTTTCACTTTGGTGTTTATACAGTGCTTCTATGGTTTCCTTTATTTCTTCTTTTGCTTTTTCAAATTCTCTATTTTTATTGTCTTGGAATTTCTTGAGTGTCTCCTGTACATTTTGGTTGACCCTATCCAGTATCATCTCTATAAAATTCTCATTGAGTACTTGTAGTATGTCTTCTTTTAAATTATTCTTGTGGGCTTCATTGGGTCCTTTGGCATAGTTTATCTTCATTTTGTTGGAGTCTGGATCTGAGTTTCTGTTCTCTTCATTCCCCTCTGGTTCCTGTACTAATTTTTTGCTGTGGGGAAACTGGTTTCCTTGTTTTTTCTGTCTTCCTGTCATTGTCCTTGGTGTTGTTACTGTCCCTGTACTGTGTGTAATTAAGTATTTTCTAGCTTGTAATAATAACAATGGTAATATTGAGAATGGAAGAGTGAGCTGAGATGGAAAGCAAGAAGTTAAAGAAAAGGGGAAAACAAATATACAGACAAGAGGGAGAAAGCAGAACAAGGTATCAGACAAGAGAGTTTCAAAGGTATAAACAGGGAGTGTTAGCGTACTAATCGACAGTAAGCTGAACAGACAATAGAGAGAAAGAGAGAGGATTGAAAATCAAAGATAAAAAAAATAAAAAATAAGTATATGAAAGTAATATCTATATATAAAAATGAATTAAAATAAAATGGAAAATAGAAAATTAAAAAAAAAAAAAAGCCAAAAAACTTCCAAGTTTATATGCAATGCAATTTCAGTCTTAATAATTTGGATGTCCGTCTCAATCTCCAGTCCTGGATTTGGTGCCTCAGATGTTGTTCTGTAGTTGTCTCATCAAAGGGGATGCATAAAGTAGAACAAAACTACACTCACACACACACAGAAGAGAAAAAAAAAAGCCCCACCAAGTGTCCCCAGTTCCAATGCAATACAGTTTCAGTAAGTTTTTCAGCTTGCAGGTGTAATTCGGTTGTTCTCTCATCAAAGGTAGGGAGAAAAAGAAAAAAAAGCATCTGGAGGCAGTTCTGAGAGTGGTATCTACAACTGTGGCTTGCCTGGCTGCTGCTCTCAGCCTGTAGCTGGCGGAGTTATTTATGCAGATCTCTGGGGTGAGCTAGCACTCACCTGGTCCCACAGGCTTTGTTTGCTCAGAGTTCTCCTGTGCGGGGGCCTCTGCTACAGGCTTTCCCCTTTCCAAGCACTGGGAAAGGTGACACTGCCCCGCGTTGTCAGGCCTGCGTGTTTATTTACAGTTCACGTGGGAAGTGGGTCTTCCCTCCTCTCACAAGCTTCAGCGTCCCGCTCCTGGTTGCTGGGCGCGTCCCGCTCCCTCCCGCCAGAGCCTCTCCAGCCCACACAGCTTGTTTATTTACAGTCCCGGGAAGGATTCCCTTCCCCCAATCTTCAGCGCTCAGGGCGCCCCACCCTCTTTCCAGCGTGTCTTAACTGTTCTTATTGCTTAGTACTCAGTTTCTCTTTTTTTCCCGGGTGGAGGTCAGGCTGTCCAGGGGGCTATGCTGCTCTGGCCAGGCTTGTCTGTGGGGCTACCACGGTACCGTGAAGCTCACCTGGTCCGCGTCTTCCCAAGCCGTATGGGCGCCGGCCACTGGCGGCCCCGGGGGCCCTCCTCATTTCTCCGTTTAACGTGAAGTGGAGATTCTCTGCGCCAGCTGGAGATGTGGAGGGGTCAAAGTTATGCCTTTTCTCGGTGATTATGCCTGCAAAGTGTGTCTCCAGCGTCTCTCCAAGATTTCACTATAGGAGGGTCGCTTTCTGCTTCCTACCTCTAGCCGCCATCTTGGAATTCCTCAAAATTTTTTTATAAATAATTGAAAATTATGTTTAAAATTGAATTTTAGAATTTGGGGTTATAGTGAGGTAGGGGATTTTTTGTTTTGTTTCTGTTTTTGTTTTTGCAGTACTGGGACTTGAACTCAGGGCCTTCACCTTGAGCCACTCCACCAGTCCAATTTTTTGTGAAGGGTTTTTCAAGTTGGGGTCCCTGTGAACTATTCGCCTGGGCTGGCTTGGAACTGCAATCCTCCTGAACTCTGCCTCCTGAGAATTATAGGCGTGAGCCACTGGCACCCAGCATATAGTACAGTGTTTTTAAGAGTACTGTTTTAAGAGGGTTTTTAGTGCCGTGTTTTAAGGACTGATGCAACTTAAAGGAGAGTTAGAGACTTTTAAAATGTGTAAAATCCATAATGGCCCGTGAAGCAATAGAAACCTATCTCTGGATCATCTTAATTATTAAAATTGAATTAAGGTGATCTCTAAGTACTAGCACCTCTGAGCACCTGCCAGGAACAAACACCAGTTCTCCCTGGAAGACAGCATTAGTCTGTCTGAAATTCCAATTCATTCCCAGCTGTTTCAATGACACACAAGAAATTCCTGCTCAGAACCCTCTTCCACTGCTGGTGGGAATGTAAACTAGTACAACCACTCTGGAAAAAAATTTGGAGGCTACTTAAAAAGCTAAACATTGATCTATCATATGATTCAGCAATACCAGTCTTGGGGATATACCCAAAAGACTGTGACACAGGTTACTCCAGAGGCACCTGCACACCCATGTTAATGCAGCACTATTCACAATAGCCAAGTTATGGAAACAGCCAAGATGCCCCACCACTGACGAATGGATTAAGAAAATGTGGTATCTATACACAATGGAATTTTATGCAGACATGAAGAAGAACAAAATGTTATCATTCGCTGGTAAATGGATGGAATTGGAGAACATCATTCTGAGTGAGGTTAGCCTGGCCCAAAAGACCAAAAATCATATGTTCTCCTTCATATGCAGACATTAGATCAAGGGCAAACACAACAAGGGGATTGGACTTTGATCACGTGATAAAGCGAGAGCACACAAGGAAGGGGTGAGGATAGGTAAGACACCTAAAAAATTAGCTAGCATTTGTTACCCTTAACGCAGAGAAACTAAGCAGATACCATAAAAGCAACTGAGGCCAATAGGAGAAGGGGACCAGGAACTAGAGAAAAGCGTAGATCAAGAAGAATTAACCTAGAAGGTAATACACATGACAGGAAATCAATGTGAGTCAACTCCCTGTATAGCTATCCTTATCTCAACCAGCAAAAACCCTTGTTCCTTCCTATTATTGCTTATACTCTCTCTTCAACAAAACTAGAGATAAGGGCAAAATAATTTCTGCTGGGTAGCGAGGGGGTGGAGGGGAGAGGGAGGGGGCGTGAGGGTAAGGGAGGGAGTGGGGGAAGGGGGGAGAAATGACCCAAACATTGTATGTACATATGAATAAAATAAAAATTTTTTAAAAATTCCTTCTCAGGAGGAAGGTGTTGAGAGAGGTGATGGGGGCAATGAAACTAATGTACACTATAAACCTAATCAGAATTGTCATTATGAATTACCTTCTGTATAATATATCATAATAAAAAAAATTTTTTTTAATTCCTTCTTCCATCCCCTCTTTGATTTGGTCCCTATGTGCTAACATCAGACTCATTCATTCTGCCCCACCGGTTAGAATCAGATTCTTATATTACCCTGATATTCTTTTATACAAGCCTTGAAAGTATCTCCTAATGTTGTCATGACAAAATCTGTTGCTTGGGCTGGGGGCATAGCTCAAGTGATAGAGTACCTGCCTAGCAGGCATGAGGCCCTGAGTTCAAATCCCAATACCATACACACAAAAAAAAGTCTGTTGCTTACCAAAACATACATTATGAAATTGTTATAGAAGAAAAATTCATTGGCCGTCCTCCCTCCACCTGGGTGATCACAGGTGAAGGATTACCTTGCCTTGTTTCATACATACCTTGACCTCAAGCTCTGACTCATTACTACCCCAAAATCAAATACTGTGAGAAATATTAGGATTGAGTGAAATACAAAGGATATTCCTACCATAAAGAAGTAGTTGTGGAGCCGAGTGCTGATGACTCACATCTGTAATCCTAGCTACTTGGGAGGCTGAGATCAGGAGGATCACAGTTCCTGGCCAGCCCATCTCCAAAATAACAAAGAGCAAAATGGATTAGAGGTATGGCTCAAGCAGTAAGCATCTCCTTTGCAAGCGCGAAGCCCTGAGTTCAAACCCCAGTCCTGCAAAAAAGAAAGAAAAGGGTATAAGAATGATCACCTCTGGGGCAGGGCTCTCTATTTATCTCTTTTTTTATACCTTTGGAATATTTTACTACATTCACGCATTAGCTAATGAAAACAGTTTAAACTATGTTTTTCAAAAACTGGAAATAGGCTTGCTGACCATACTCCAGACATCTGGAATTGGTAACATAGGTGCTTATGTTTAGTTTTTTGCATCTGTACTCTTGCAGCATCACACTGCCCTTCTACATCAAGCCTCAGAAGTTCGGAAGCCTTGAGATTAATCCACCCATCCCATGGTGTGCTGCACATCTGACATACACCAGACTGCCACTTGATGGCGCCAAAAGATTCTGCTTCCTCATAACATTTCCTGGGGCCACCTCCTCCCAAAATTATTTATATATGAATGTCTGGTCTGAACTTTCACTCTTGTTTGTTTTGATTTTGTTTTCATCTTTGTTTTGAGACAGAGTTTTTGTTATGTAGTCCAGTAACATAAGAAGTGACCAGAACACAAAAGTAAAAGGGGACTTTGAGATGATAGAAGTAAGACATGACTAGCCCAAAAATCTTCCAGGGTAGCTCAGAGCTGCCTTATTTTCCAAGTTTATAAAGTACACAAAGCTGCTAAAAAAAAAAAAAAAGAAAGAAAGAAAGAAAGACAGCTCATTGCCTCCTTGAAGTCCACTGTAAATATTCAGGTGGACTGTATTCAGATAACACAACACTGTACATATGAAAATATCTGAGTACTGATAAAAACATATTCAGGAGCATAAAAGCATATCTAACGAAAGACTAACTCCCTTACTGTCAGCAACAGGCTTCAAAAATATTTTATTTACAGATTAGGATGCATTTGTCTAGCCATAGAGTCTGACACACAAACTAGATAGACTACTTTTTTGTGTGTGTGTGATAGGGTACTTACTGTGTAGCCCAGGCCAACTCCAACTTTGTGATCCTCCTGCTTCAGCCTCCCCAGTGTTGGGATTACAGGTGTGTGCCACCATGCATGGCTAAAGTACATTGGTAAGGAAGTTTGTAAATATCTACAGATTCAGCAACACTGACATTGTCCATATTACCAAAAACTAAGGCTATTTTATTTGCTTTCTTCCTTGCACTATTCCACTTTTGTATTTTGTCATAATATTTTCTGGGGCCACTGCCCACAAAAATATTTATGCATGAATGCCTTGCCTGAACATTCACTTTTGTTTGTTTTGTTTGTGTTTTGTTTTTGATCTTCTCTGTTTTGAGACAGGGGCTTGCTATGTAGTTCAGGCTAGCCTTGAACTTGTGATCCTCCTAACTCCCAAATGCTGTAATACCACAGGCATGAATCATTACAGTCAGTCAAACTTTGACTTTTGGAGGAAGCCTAATTAAAACAAGCCTTGATATTTATTAGTGTAAGTTCTCTAAATTTGTTTTCTTCTTCAAGAGTGACTTTACTGTTCTTGACTTTTGCATTTAAATATAAATTTTAGAATTAGCTAGAATTTTAATAATCTGCTTCAATTTTGATTAGGGTGGCACCAAATCCATGGACAAATTAGGAGAATTAACATCATTACAATATTAAAATGTCAAATCTATAAAAAGGGATACTTTCTTCCATTTATTTATTTCCTCTTTAATTTCCCAAACAGTGTTTTATAGATTTTTTTCTAGAAGTATTATTCATCTTTCATTAAGTTTATCCTTGTAGTTAATTATTTTGATGATATTATAAATTGTGGGGCTTCTTTTTTCTTCTAGTTGTTCTAGTTTCTAGTGTGTATTGATATTTGAGTGTTGACCTTTGACCTTCCTAAATTCATTTACTAATTCTAAAGATGATAGTCTTTTGGATTTTCTACATTCATAATCATATCTTTTCTTTTTCTTGCCTTCTTTCACTAAGTTCTCCAGTAAAATATTGGCTAGAGTTGGGCATGGTGGTTCATGTCTGCAGTTCCAACTATTAGGGAGGCTGAAGCAGAAGGATCACTCAAGCCAGGAGTTCAAGGCCAGCCTAGGCAACATAGCAAGACACCATCTCAAAACATAATTAAATAAAAACAAAATGACACCTCCACCATAGAATTATAGTGAGGATCAAATGAGATCACCTATGTAAAAGCAATTTGTAGAGAGTGAAGAGCAAAATGAAATAAAATATTATTGCTATAAAAACCTACTTGAGTCTTTACTCCATTTCCTGTGTGAGAAACAGGAAGTATTTCTCCTTTTTTCCCCATTTCTCCACACTTTTATCCTGTTATACTAAATTCCTTTCCTAATAAACTTTATTATTACTTTCACTATAGGAAAAAAAAAAAAAAAAACCTGTGGACTAAAGTGGTGTTATCAGCCGCCTTTACCTAGTTGCCAACATCTGAAGTTTTCAGTTTCTCCGTGACATATGGTTTTTGTCTGTTGTTTGTGTGTGTGAGACAGAGCCTCACGACATAGCCCAGGCCAGCCCTGAATGTCTGTTCCTCCCGCCTCGGCATCTCAATGCTGGGATTGCAGGCATGAACTATTATGCCATTTTTAGCAGATTCTTTACACAGCTATACGATCTTCTTTCTCCCACTCTTTCATTCTGTTAGTGGGATCTGATACATTGATTGACTTCTTGCATTCCTGGAACAAACTCAACTTTATTATGATGTATTTTTAATGAATGGATTAGATTTACTAGTATCTTAGATCATTGACTATATGATCATAAGAGTAAAAAATGTCCTGAAGAGAAAAAGGAAGAGAAGATAATTCCCTGTATGACCTTTGAGGAAGAACAGGGCGGCGGGGGTTCTTTTATATGGATGGGTCCTATGGAGAACCCTTGATAAATTTAAAATAACCCAAAGAAAAAGAGGTCACATTTTTGGTGGACTCTGGGCTAGCCAGATCATCCCTCACTATGGCCCTCCAGTTCTGTCTTGTCTCTTCAGAACAGCTCTCAATTTCCAGAGTAAAGAGAGAAGAATTCAATGTTCCTCTTTTTGAGTGCACTCAAAAAGAGTGATTTCCAAGATAGGGTAACATGGATCAGCCTCCTTTTCATTCCTGAGGCTAGAACCAACCTTTTGGGAAGGAATTTAATGTCTGAATTGGGCATAGGAATAAAAGTGTCTAAAGAGAATTCTGAGATTTCTTTCAATTTGATGACTTCGAAAATTGAGAGCCAACTTCTTCCCCAGGTCTGGACTAAGGATGGAAATAGTGGGGGGTTACAAATTTCCCCGATCCATATTGATTTAAAAAAAAAAAAACAATGTAAAAGAACAGAGAAGTCAATTCCCCATTCCCCTAGAGGAGAAGTTAGGTCTGAAACCTATAATTGAAGGATTATTAAAGGATGGCCTTCTAGAACGTTGCATGTCCCCCATTAACACTTCTATCCTACCAGTGAGAAAATTGGATGGATCTTATTGGCTAGTACAGGCTCCCGGGGCTATCAAACAAACAGTTCACAGCAAACACCCTGTGGTCCCAAACCCCTATACACTCCTCAGCAGGATCCCTCCCGATCACCAGTGGTTTAGTGTGGTACATTTGAAGGATGCATTCTGGGCCTGCCCTCTAGCAGAGGATAGCAGGGACATCTTTGCCTTTGGGTGGGAGGACCCCCAATCTGTCAGGAAACAACATCAATGGACAGGCCTTCCACAGTGTTTCACAGATTCTCCCAACTTGTTCGGCCAAATTTTGGAATGTGTACTGGAAGAATTTGTCCTCCCCCCAACACCAGATAAGTTTATTACAATATGTGGATGATCTTCTGTTGTCTGGACTCACTGAAAAAGAGGTGACTGATACCACAGTCGGTCTTCTAAATTTCCTGGGCCACCAAGGACTAAGGGTCTCAAAAACTAAATTGCAGTTTGTAGAAGAAGAAGAAAGATATCTGGGACACCTGATCAGTGAAGGGAAATGTAGACTGAGCCCTGAGAGGACAGAGGGGATTACTAGCATGTCTCTATAACTAAGAGGGAGCTTTGAAAATTCTTAGGATTGATGAGGTATTGTAAGCTTTGGATAGAATCCTATACTCTTAAAACTAAAACATATTCCAAACTGCTGGGAGAGAAGCCTGATCCCTTAGTCTGCAAACCAGAAGAAATTCTGATAATAGAAAACCTCAAACAGTCTCTGGTCACCACCCCTGTGTTAGCTTTACCCTCTCTGGAGAAACCCTTTCACCTCTTTGTTAATGTAGATAAATTGCACTAGCCAATATAACAATCCTCCATGTTAATGCATGGAGTGCTGTGGGGTGGACAACAGACCCAAAAGGGAATGCTGCACAAGCAGCTTCTTGGTATTCTGGCTATACAATTCATCCTTTTTGGAAATATGTATTGCCAAAAATGCAAATCCATAGGGTCATGTCCCTTCTACTGTCAGCACCTTCAACATAACCCCCTAATACTGATTACCAATGGCCCTTCCTCTGTGACCACCGAGCCATCTATCTTCAGAAAATATGGGTTAGGAGTTCACAATGCATATAAAAACCCAATAGGTATGTTTCTTTTAGAATTGCTTCCAAAAATCTCTTACCACAACACTCCCTGATGTTCAGCTCCCAACACCGTCTCCCAAACTCCACCCTAATCAGACAGGAGTAACTATAGTGAAAGTCAAAGAGTTAAAGCAGACTATAGCCATCGAGACAACAACCAGGCATTAAGGGGAAATAAATGCCTGGTTGTAATGGATCAAATATTTCATCCACACTCTAAACAAAATTGATTGCTACACATGTGCAGTGGGGAGACCAGAACCCCATGTCATCCCCTTTCCCCTGGGATGGACCACAGACACTGCTGGAATGGCACGTATGATTGCCCTCTTCCAAGAAAGGACAGTCTGGGGCAATAGGTCTTACAGGACCTTGTCACTACTGTTCCCCTCAATTAATGACCCTGAAAGGCTAAGACCACCTCGGTCAGTCAGAACCCCCTGCCGCCACTTCAAAACTCTAACTACACCTTGTACCTCTCCAGGTGGGAGGAGAAATTGGAGTTTCTGTGGAATGTGTAAGGATGCAGTGAAGGCTGATCCTTTGTAGAGGTACCCAATAAAACCACTCTAGCTGTTGCCAGGGCAGACCTCTGGTGGTATTGTGATGGACATTTACTTGAGGTTCTTCCGGTCAAAAGGAGTAGATCTTGTACTTTAGTCCAACTGACTATTCCTTTCACGTTGGCATTTCGAGACCCAAAATCCTCTCTGACTAAAAGAAAACAGAAATGAAATCTTACTTCCCCTAGAGGGTCATGTGACTCACATTTATATAGATCCACTGGGGTCCCACAAGGAGTTCCCAATGAATTCAAAGAAAGAAATCAAATAGCTGCAGGCTTTGAATTAGCATTGTTTTGGTGGTCTACTATCAATAAAAATGTAGACTGGGTTAATTACATCTATTATAATCAACAGAGGTTTGTTAACTACACTCTAGATGCAATGAAGGGAATTGCAGAACAGTTAGGCCCCACTAGTAAAATAGCATGGGAAAACTGAATGGCTCTTGACATGATTCTAGCAGAGAAGGGGGGGGCATGTGCCCTAATTAGAGGTGAAACACCCCTAACAATGCATCCCCAGATGGAACTATACACAAGGCTCTCCAGGGCTTGACAGCCTTGTCAAATGACCAAAAGATTCAGGAATAAATGTCCCTGGTTTGGAACAGTGGTTTGGAAAATGGAAGGGAGTAATGGTCTCAGTTCTAACATCCCTCTTTGTTGTAGCCAGAGCCCTCACCTTAACTGATGAGGTATTATTCCCTGTATATGAGGATTGACAGTTCGGCTCATAGAAGCTGCTCTAGCTAAACAAACACCTGTGTCACACCAGCTGAATTCAATAGTCAATTGACGTTAAAAGAGTTTGAAGAAAAGAATATGAAGTAAAGGGAGGGAGCTGTGAGAAAATAGTCTTTTCTATCCAAGTGTGTGTTGCCATTTTAATTGCCTGTATTTCCAGCTTCTTTGTCTGGATTCCTGCTGAGCTCCCTTTGCCCGCAAAAATTGCCCACTCCATGGTGTATCTTAACACTTTCCCCAAGTAGGGATAGAATTTCAGCTAGTCAAGAAGATTGTGAACTTTTCATCTGGACCAATCCAAGTCAAGAGGCAGCTTCATCATGTCAGAAATACAAGGTGGTATGGAGTGCCTGCCCCCCTTTTTGCTGGTTTTGCCCACGTGCATGCTAGTACCCTTCTGGTCAGAAGTAAAGTTTTGTGTTGCTGAGAAAATTCTTTGTCCCCATGTCATCAATTGGAATTTTCACTGCTAACAATGGTATCCCACCCAACATTGCCTCCAACTAGGGCCACATTTTATGGAATCCATCATCTTGCCACAGGCCCCACTCTCAACAAATGACTTGACAGATGGTAGGCCGGGGCTAAGATGTAGTTCAGTGGCAGAATACTCGCCTAGCATGTGCGAAGCCCTGGCTCAATTTCCAACTCCATGGGGAAAAAAAGTTAGAATTGGCTGCTCACTTTTATCCTTTCAAGGTGATAGTACTGTCCTGCCAGATATGTACAATACATGGAACAAACATTTTTTACACCCCCAACACCTCCCAAGTAGCATGAATATACAGGCCTGGGAATTAAGGGAGCAGAAGTGAAGTAGCTCCTATCACAATTACACCAAACAATACACCGAGGAAATGTTTGTTTCTCATGCCCACAACTTTGGATTCAATAGGCGTGCAGGTGTCCTAAGTGGTTAGTGAGTTCTGAGGAATGCTTCCATTAGGGAATGCAATCATGGCTCTTTCAATTTAGAATTGAGACAACTCCCTGGCACTTCTGGGTCCCTCATACTAATGCACCAATAGGCAAAGAAGGGCTCACTGTACAGGCTGGGCAGATTGAGCTTGGTTTCCCAGGGGAAAATTCATTGCTGCTACACAATGGAGATTAGGACTATGTCTTGAACCCTTGACCAATAGTTCTGACCAATTAAAAAAAAAAGTGCAACAATCCAATAAAAGTAGAAACACAGATCCAGCAGGAATAAATAATTGGGTTTGCTGGTGGAATGGTGTGTGCCTATAATCCCAGCTACTCAGAAGACTGAGGCAGGTGTTTAAGGCCAGTCTGGGTAGCATAGGAAGACCCCATCTCAGAAAAGGAAAAAAGAAAGAATTGGGTTAAAGAGCCCTGTCCAATCAAGATGCTAGAGGAAAATGAAAGCACAGAATGAGTGCTTAATTAGTAAGTCCTAACCAGTTACAAAGCAACAGCTATAGCAATTAGGTTATGTTCATTAATTTTTCCCCTATTCCTTTTCCCTGCTACCTCATGTGATGACCACTGATAGTGCCTAATGTATTGGGTTTCTGATGTGACTAAATTGATATCTCTCACAATGATATGAAAGCTAATGGGATGATTGTATGTCCTGTGGATTAGACTCATAAATTTTTCATCTGGGCAAAGGAAAAAAAAAATAGGTGCACCAGGCACCGGTGGTTCACGCCTGTATTCACACCCTGTAATTCTAGCTTTTCAGGAGGCAGAGATCAAGAAGATTGAGGTTCAAAGCCAGCGTGGGTAAATAGTTTGCAAGACCATACCTTGAAAAAACCCACCACAAAAGAAGGGCTGGTGGAGTGGCTCAAGGTGTAGGCCCCGAGTTCAAACCACAGTACCACAAAAAAAAAAAAAAAAAAACAGTGCTTATGGACAAAAGAAGTGAACCATGCTAGATATTTTTCATTTTCCTTCCAGATCCAATCTCCACCCTGCTTTGTTGCTTAGGAGGCTGACATTTATGGAATGCATTATCCTGTGGCACTAGGCCTGGACTTGGCTCAAGTGGTAGGGCACCTGCCTGGCAAACGTGAGGCCCTGAGTTAAATCCCAATACCACCAGGGCAAAAAAAAAAAAGATCACATCATATGCTCTGATTTCTAACTGGGTGCATCCAGGGAGAGGCACCAATGCTAGATTTGAGGGTAGAAGGATAATAAAAATAATTATTCCCCACCTCCCTTATGCTGGATCACCTTGATTTGACTACATCCCTCAACCAAAGAGTAAGTTCTGGCAGAATTCTTCTATACCTACTCTCTCCTGGAACTCCGGTAACTGCTCTCTTCCCTTACCCTTCAGTCCTAGGGCTGGTAACTGCTCCCTGCTGTTAACATGTAGTGACATGGTACCACAGACCAGATTTGTGCCTGATCCCAAGCTCTTAAGTGCCCCCAGCTAGTAGCCCTGTGTCCTGGTAGAGGCCAAATGGATTATGTCCCAGTTGTCAGAATAAGTCAGTGACAGTGTGGCACTTCAACAGGGAGCCACTCCTCTGATGCTACAGGAGGCTGCTGTTGGCACATGAGAATGCCCACATAAGTCTGGAGTAGTTGGGACTCAAAAGACTCAAAGCAATTGACACACCGTGACCAAGCCAGACATCCCATGGAGTGACAGACACATTCATGCAGCCTTCAGCTGAGCTGCCAGCTCTGGGTTCCAGGAGGGGAGATAGCCAGCCATCCTCAGACACCCCCACTTCCAGCAGATGATGGTTTCCCACCACCACCCAGGTCCCTCCTTTGTTGGGAGAAAGGTGAGATTCAAGACATGTAAGCTGCTCTCTCTTCTTCTGCCCTATCTCTACAACCCTCCTTCTAACACTTCCTCCTGCATGCTTGTGGCCAGCCACACGCAAGTCCTCACTCTTTCCCAAGTTGGTTTGAATGGTACCAACCTTGCAGTCGCTGTTTGTGGCGGCCTCTGCAGCCACAAAAAAAGTGTTGTAGTTGGCCCAGTTGCCATCCCCCTCTGGGTAATCTGCTCTGTCACCCTGCTGATTGGACCAGAGAGCACCCACTATGCACTTCCCACACATGTTGTTCTTGTGCACACTGACCACCAGGGTCCAGCCACCACCCCCAGAGGTCATGTCACAGAAGGTTTGGTAGATGACACCATTGTTGGTCCGGAATACAGACCATCTGTAGAGAGAACCAGCCTAGAGCCTCCCCATCTGTGGACTCATGGTCCATCTCAGATCCATAACCAGAATAACACTGGGGCAACATTTGGGGGGGAGGGTAGTAGTGGGATTTGAACTCAGGGTCTCACCCTTGCTAGACATGTGCTTTACCACTTGAGTCACTCAACCAGCCCAGAATTGCACTGGGAAGTCAAAAGTATACTCCAAAGCCCAACATGGTCATACATGCCTGTAATCCCAGCATTTAGAAGGCCAAAGCAGAAGGATCTTAGGTTCAAGGCCACTCTGGGCTACATAGGTCTCAAAAAACAAACAAAAATAAAGTATATTCTGAAGGCTCCCACGCACACACCCTTGTTTGAAAGATAATTTTCCACAAAGGTCTCATGTTTCTGCACTTCTATAAGCAGAGGAACTGACTCTCTTTGTTCTATACTACCTTTCCAAAGATCCTTAGAGAAGAGACAGAAGGCATCTCCCTCTAGATAGTGCCTCCCTCTGGCCAGGAGGGGCCAGAAATCAATAGGCATCCACATCTGAGTCTGCATCAGGATGTGACTCATGAACATCTCAGAGAAATGGCTCCTGCCCATTGACGCCAACTCCCTAAACTCAGAGCCTCTCTTCTCTCCACAACCATGCCGGAAGTTAGCTCCACCGTGGCACCCCAATAACCTTGCAGTTCTGTATGGGCCACACAGACAAGATTAAGCACAACTGATCCCAGCCTTGTCAGAAAGCCTGGGATAGCCCAGAACACGGAAACACAGGGGGTCTGTGAGGTGCTGCTGCAAGGTCATTTCTCATCCACCTCCCTGACTTTCATGGAGGCTGACCGCTGTCGTAACAGTTCTCATTGCCTCCAGATTCTGATGAGGTCTGAGGCTTTTGGCCTCACTCCATCCCTACCTCCCTACTTAGGGTTCGGCCACAGCCTGTGAAACTGCTTAGCTGCAGCCTAGATTGGCTCCTTGGCAACAGAGCACCCAGATGGCGTTGTCATCCAGCCTCTCATTTCTGTGCCATCCTGTGGGACAAGGAATCAGAGAAGTTAGCACCTTTTCTTATCTTGATTTCGCTGTCTCTGTACTAAACTGTCTGGCTCTACAAAAGGCTTATTGTTTCTCTACTATCCAAGTTTATCAGACAGACCCACCACGTGCAGATGTCACCTGGCCCAGCACAAGGAAACACTGACACTCTGGTTTCTGCTATTTCTGGGACTAATCAAGTTCTGTGTCTCCACCTCAGGAATCTCATGCTTTCTTCCAGCACCCATGAACTTGTGGCAGACCAACTCATTAGCTTACAAGTGGCAGAAAGTCTTAGGCCATCACAGTTCTCGCTGTCACCCAAAGTAACACCAGGAATGCTGCATTTTCCCTGTGTTCAGATCATGTGATAAAACATGAACACTTCGTCATTTCACTGGAAACCTCCCTGGGTAGAAGCTGGAGCCCAAACAGACTCTGTTGGATGCATTCCTTCTGATTTCCACGAGTGGGCTCTGTTCAGCTAAACGGTAGTTTTAAGGAGAGAATACAGGTTTGGTTCATTACTCACCAGCTGTCTATGGCAAGTTTTCTTTTTTTTATTTCTTTGCAACTTCTAGGCCAGGAAGAAAAGAAAGAGGCACAGACTTTGTTCTCCCAGCACATCTCAGGAGAATGGATCACTGTTTGAAAAGGTGAGAATAATTCTCATTAACAGGTCTGGCGCCATTGAGACCATCTTTCTCAGTCATCAGCTCTCAACCCCTGCCCACTGCATCGCTCATCACTATGTTCTTTTTTTTTTACTCCGTCATTAACAGCTTTGTTTTTATTTTTTTTAATTGTTTATACATTTATTCATATGTGTAAACATTGGGGTACCTCTCCCCCTGCCCCCGACCTCCCCCTCCCCCATCCTCCTCGCTTCCAGGAAGAACCTGTTCTGCCCTCTTCTCCAATTTCGTTGAAGGGAAAACATGAGATAATAAGAAAGACATACAGTTTTTGCTAGCTTGAGCTAAAGACAGCTACAGAGAAATCCCTAGTATTGCTTCCATGCACTTGTGTATTATCATCACTATGTTCTGAAGTCCCAAGAGGTCAGGGATTCTTTCTGCTAACATATCTGATCCAGCCTTGCAGAGGTGTGCATGCCTCTGGTCCCAGCACTCAAGAGGCTGGGGAAGGAAGATAATGAGTTTCAGGCCAGTCTGTGCTAGATAGCCAAACCCTATCTCAAAAAAACAAGAATAAGAAGGAGAAAGAGAGAGATTGATCCAACAATTAGTATAGGCTGAACATGGAATCTCACTTTCAACTAACTTTACACGGTGCACATGTAAGACCATTTGACACATTCCTTCAAGAGATTACATTCTAGAGGGAGGAAGTGAAGTAGGCTAAGACAGGGAGAGACCTGGACTCTTAGGACTTAATATTATAATTTAGATTGAACATTTTTTTTCTCACTCTCTGAATCTTTGAATTGCAAACATTTTTAATAGCTTCTGAGGCTCCTTTCAATTGCAAATGTACACAGATTGTTCACACCTCAACCTAGAGACAGCTCAATCCACCACCCTAGCCCAGGAACCACCCAAACCCCTCCCCATTCATTGATCATTGGTGATCAAAGTATGGCCAGGTTTTTCCTCTCCCATAGGTTAGCACAGGTTTTAAAGCACCTAGATACAGAAAACACTCTCTCTCTCTCTCTCTCTCTCTGCTTCCGCCTCACACCTGACCATCATAGCCTTTTGTAACTTTTTTCCCTAACTTTTAATAAACTTTTATTATCACCCTCACAACACCTACATCCTGCTGGATGCATCCACGTGGGATATAAGAATCTCAAGTTTCTATTCATCAGTGACTATAACAGAAGCACATAAAGAGGGAACCAGTGGAGACTGGGTAAGGAGAGTTCCACAAG
Organism: Castor canadensis; assembly: GCF_047511655.1. Lineage (NCBI taxonomy): Eukaryota > Metazoa > Chordata > Mammalia > Rodentia > Castoridae > Castor > Castor canadensis. The sequence continues at coordinate 100,447,224 of NC_133396.1, read as the reverse complement.
GAGGAAATAGAAACTGGCAACTTGCTGGAGAAGGGATCAGAAGTAATTCAGAGAAGGTTGACACTGATAGGATGAAAAGGAATTCTCGACAAGACATGAAGGAAAGGGGAGAGATCACTCCAGAAAGGGAAGAAAACACACAAGATGGCATAAAGTGGTAACAGAGCACAGTACAGCCTACTGAAAACCATAGGTCAGTCGTGTGCCATGCCCAGAACATATTTTGTAATGCTGGAAGAAAGGGTGTTAAAAAAATAAAGTCCAGCCAGGAAATTAATGGAAGTTAGTAATTGAAAGGCCCTGTACATTGATTAAAAAGCCTAAAAATTATTCCAAAAGTCTGACAGAGTTGGGGGGAGGGGAGCCCACATTAGAGATCCAGACAACCCCAATAGAGAGCTTTCTTGGGTACACACTTGACATTCTAATCCTCCCTTTCTTCATCTTCCTACTCTTGGGGATCAAAGGAAATGGTATATGCAAATTTGTCTTTTAATAGGTGAGCTGAAATAAATAATAGAACCAATAATCATGGAAAATATCATCATCCTGCCTATTCTGAGGAATGGAATAAGGGTGGTGACTAGAGGGGGATGTGCCTGACACAGCAGTGCCATCAGCTCCCTCTGGAATCCTGAGAGCAAGGCCACAAGAGTGAGAGTGGCTGGGAAGGGACCCAGTTGTTACTTCTCACAGCCACAGAGACACAGAACGGGCCACAGGATGTGCCTCACTTAGCATCCTGACTGCTTTGACCCCAGGAAGGAGCAGAAACCCTCCCCAATTCACGTCTCAAGCTGGCTGCCGAGTGTGTTTTCTATGCGTCTCCAGGACTCCTCTGTCCCAAGACTTCAGAACCCACCCAGCTCTACTTCCTGGGCACCCCACTGCTGGGCAACCCAGTGGGCAGCTGAAGGAACTGCACCACTGGGAGTGATTTACCTGCACTGCAGCCTTTGGTGACCACACTACATATCTACAAGTGTTTATTCCCCACTTAGTACATTTCTTTGTAAATTCTGGAATTTGTAATTTTTCATGTTTAAATACCTTAAGCTGCATATCCTTGTTTGCTTTTTGCTTGCTTATTTTTAACGGTCTTTGAATATGTAAAACCATTTTAGCTCACTGGCCATGCAAAACAGGCGTGGGCCATAGTCGGCCAACTCCTAATCTTGAAAACAAGATTACAACATCGGTGTTATTCCCGTTTTCCCATCCACTTGCCTCCTCCTGGGATCTAGCATATGACCTGACCTGCAGTGGAATCTCAGTATAAGTTTGTTGCAAGAATGCATCTGGGAGATGTGACTTATGCTTTGTAAGCATGAAACCATGCTTTTTTTTTGGTAGGCAGTCCTACCAAAAAAAAAAAGAATCTGAGGAGCACAGCATGGTGGTGCACACCTATAATCCCAGCAGTCAGGAGACTGAAGCAGAAGGATTAAGAATTCCAGACATAGCAAGACTCTGTCTCAAGAAACCTAAATGAATGAATGAATAAATAAACAAATAAAATGAATTTGATCTCTGCTAAGTTAATTCTCTACTTGCCAAGGTGAATTGTTCCACTTGGGACTCCTTTGAGTATAAAAATAAATCTTACATTCTTTTTTCCTAAATATCTATTCCATTGGAAGCTTTCCAACTGTCCCACACCTACAGATGCTGGCTGTAAATACCTGCTGGAAGTCAGATGGGAGGAGATACGAGGAGGTAAGTGCCTAAAGTATAGCTACTTAGGTCTCCAGAGGCTATTTTAGAGCTGGACAGAAAGAGGGAGGGAGGGAGAATGAAAGTTACCCTCTCAGGTCTGGGTAACTCACCCCGGGGGTGGAGCCCAGTGGTACAGCCTGTGCATAGCACACAGAGGCCCTGGGAACCTCTCCACCACCTGCTACACTCATATTCCCAACCTGCCCAAGAAAGAGCCGTACACGCAGGAGGCTGTCCCCTTAGACACCTTGGTTTCCTCATGGCTAAAACAACAATAATAATTTAAGTCTATAGTTCTTTATCCAAAACCCAGCACCATTTTAGAAGTCAAAAATTTAAGGATTTTTCAAAAGAAATAGGTCAAGCATACCATAGCTAGCCTAATATCTCCAGCAGAATCTAAGGCCGTACTCACAGTTGAATATGGTACTGCTCTTTTTTGAATTTTAGAGTTGTGAATAAGGAATTGTTGACCTCCAATAAGGAACTGACCTCACAGGGCTGTCATAAGGTTCAAATGGAGATAACTCATGGCCATGCACTATAAAACACTGAGAAAACATTAGGTCATGTCTACTTCTTTGTAAGTGTTGGCCTCACCATCCACTTCCTAACGTCTGCTCCACAAATAGTGTGGAATCAAAGGAAAGCCAAAGCAAGCCCTCCTGGAAATGTCTTTTGTGTCAAATAACCTATGGAGTTGGGAGGAAGAGGGAAGGGCCAGACAACAATAAAGTCTAGGGAAACCACCACTGGCTGTGTGTAACAAAGGCCCTTTTTCAAACCTAGTGTGGTAGCACACACCTATAATCCAGCACTTGGAAGGCTGAGGTAGGAGGATCGAGAGTTTAGGGCCAGCCTGCGCTGCATAGTGAGACCCTGTTTCAAAAACAAAACAAAACAAATGCCCTGTTTCCAGGAATCACCTGCAATCATTGGTCCCTTAAGTTTGCAAAATCCATGCCTTCCCTTGACTGTAAATTATCATGATGAGGTCAGTCTAAATTTCTAGGTAGTCCTCTGGTAATAAAACAAAAATTTTAATAGGGCTCAAAATTCCATGTAGTTCTGCAATATAAAACAATTTTTAAAACTGAAGCGATAGCAACTGCATGAAAAATAAGTAAAAATTATTAAAACATGCACATAAGTTTTTATTTAGCAAATTTATGATTAAATATGCTCCAATACCACCTCAATATTATTGATTGATTTGCATATCTGTGACAAAACTGGGAAATCCTAATTGTTATATTATTAATTTTGCTCTGAAAATTCAATAACTAGAATCCATTCCATTACCTTCAGAACAAGAATCATCATGAAAATTCATTCTACCTCTAATTTTTGTGCATTTCCCTTGGACTGGGTTGGACTGAGAAGAGATGCCTTGGGAAAAATATTCATCTAGCTGATTACAGGAACCCAGAGTGGTCATTTCACCTCTGTAGGTATCATTATTCTCTCCTCTTAGGTAGAGAGACGGGGGTTAGTGAGGAATATGCAAGAGTAATCTGCAAAGATATACTAGGGAACCCAGGGACAGAGTGTGTCATTGATGTTTTCCCAGGAATCCTTGTTACTCTTATGAAAGAAACATCTTAGTGCATTTGGGAGGCACATTTTCAATTTTCACTCCAATTTGGAAGAGAATGTTCTCTGCCAAAGATCTTTAAAACCCACCCTAACCCAGAGCACAGCAGAGCCTGCAGGCACCTAGCAGAGGGCCTTGATCCAGCATCAAGAGCAGCTAAAACACTTGCTCCTAGGCTAACAAGCAAAGGAAGACCCAGACTAAGAGGCCCTCTGAGTGGCCACATGGCAAGGATAGACCCAGGAATAAAGGCAGAGAAGCAAGAAGTGGACGGAGACAGTACTGCAGCATGGTTAGAAAAGCAAACCCTTACCTCCCTTTGGGGAAGTTCCCATTCTTCAACTTCCAAGTGAGGATATCAACAACTCTCCCAGGGATATCATGCACATCAAATGGGACAGTTTACAAGTAACACTTGTGTGCTGTACAAACACTACCTATGTAGTTAACTTCTTTGGAGTTGTGGAATGTACTCTCTGCCCCTATTGCCTACTCCCCAGATAATGTGGCATCTGAATGAAGACGGCCTAATGAGCCTTCGTGTACCCAGTGGTCCCTAGGTTTAGGAGAAAGAGGAAGGGAAACAGACAAGACACTGAGACGAGAGGTTCTCCAGGGTCCTAGGCTATTCTTTGTTATCAAAAAAGTTCCTGTTTCCAGGAATTACTTATTGATCCTTGTGTTTGCTGATTAATGCCAGATCCTCACCAAAATTGGAATTGGGGTAGGGGGTAAAGTGCTGGAGGAGTGGCTCAAGTAGTAGAGCACCTACTTTGCAAGCATAAAGCCCCGAGTTCAAATCCCATCCCACCAAAAAAGTAAAATAAAAATTTGAAAAGGGGGGGTAGGTTTATATACAGTTTATATTTGTTCTCCACACTGTAAGATTCTTCTCACCAAAAATCCTTCATGTATTTCTCCTTGGACAATGACTCCTGAAGGCCCAGAACCTCAGGGTATAAAGCACCACTACTCTATGGGGTAAGGAGTAAAGAAACCCCAAGATCATGACTGAAGGCTGAGCAAACACACAGACCAAGGCTCAGAGCCCTGAAGCAAGAGGTAGTCAGTACAGCCACTGGTTAGGACAGGCAGCTCTGGAAGCAGATTCTGGGGTAGGGTTGGGGTGGAGGGTAATACAGTGAGCTCTGGCGCTAACCCCTTGTCACTTGAGTGGCCCTGGATAACTTACTTGATCTCTCCATACTTCAGAGAGAGAAAGAGATAGCAGTACTACTGACCACATCAAATGCAAAGCACAAACACGAGGCAGGTAAAAACAATGCTGGCATACCATAAGCTCCAACTGGTACCATGACAATGTTTAACACTTTTTAGACAATTCAGTGTAGACTTCTTGCTGGTTGGTTGGTTGGTGGATGCGAGGGATCAAACCCAGGGCCTCATTCATGCTAAGCACATGCTCTATCACCGTGCTACACCTCAAGCCCAAACATTTTAGTTATTAAGCACATGTCAAAGTTTTATTAAAATTGATATAAAGGGCTGGGGATTTAGCTCAGTGATTGCACATGAGGCCCTGGGTTCAATCCCCACACCAAAAAGAAAAAGAAAACTGGCGTGTAAGGCCCTGGGTAACCATTTCAAAGATTCCTCTTCTGTAGGAATATTTTAGAAGAAAAGAGAACACTTAAATAGTTTTAAAAGAGCCAAAGAGGGCTAAGGAAGCAGGTCAATGGTAGAACACTTGCTTAGCATGCTCAAGGACCTGGGTTCGATCCCCAGCACCACAAAAACTAAACAAGGAAAAATTAAAGTTTAGCCCCCAGTACCACAAAGAGTAATAATTATGTTGCTAAATTCTTAGGCCAGGTGTGGTAGCTCAGGCCTGTTATCCTAGCTTCTTGAGAGGCAGAAATCGGGAGGATCACAGTTTAAGCCCAAACCAGGCAAAAAGTTCATGAAATCCCTTCTCCCATGTGGAAACACAAATAGGAAGATCTTGGCCCAGGTATAAAGCGAGACCTTATTTGAAAAACACCAAATGCACAAAAGCCTGGCAGAGTGATTCAGTGATGGAGCACTGCAGAACGCCCTGAGTTCAACCCCCAGTACCACCAAAAAAAAATTAAAAGTCACTAGATTCTTAACTGACAGACCTCTGGAGAGTTGGGAAACATTTTCCCAAAATAATCCTTAATCCCCTGAAGTTCATTGGAAGACCATTTAAACATTTTGTCAAGAATGTTAATTTTTCCCGAAAGGATTCTGCCTTCTAAATTTCACTTAGTCTTAAACCTTTCTCTCTCCATTCCCTGCTATCTCTGCCCTTCCTTCCCTTCACAGATATACATCATACTCCAAACTCTTTCTCAGTGTCTACTACTAGAGAAGCCAAAGGGAAACACTAGCTAGCTCCTCCTTTAAAATACAGGTTTTTAAAATTAGAGATAAGGGCAAAATAGTTTCTGCTGGGTATTGAGGGGGGGGAGCGGGAGGGGGTGGAGTGGGTGGTAAGGGAGGGGGTGGGGGCAGGGGGGAGAAATGAACCAAGCCTTGTATGCACATATGAATAATAAAAGAAAAATGAAAAAAATAAATAAATAAATAAAAAATAAAATACAGGTTTTTGTTATGATTAAGGTACAGAAAGACTAGTAGATCAGGAGATAACTTCCATAGAAAAGATATTGTTATATTCATGGTTCCCAAGAGGAAGGGATGTGCTCTGCCAAGGAGGGGAGGGGTGGATAGGCCATATTTATATAACAGGGACTCTTTTACAATAGGGGCGTTCCAGCAGGGTATGGTGGCACAGGAGTTCCATTCCAGCCTGGGGTATAATCAATCAATCAATAAAAACTGGGGGATTTAAAGGAAGACCCAGTCATTGTATTGACTAACTCCAGTTTCTTCCTCTAACCTGGGTCATCAAGTTATTTCTCCATCCTATTTTTCCTGCAGGCAATGATCCTTCACATACTGGAAAGGGAAGCCCCTCCCCAACGCCAAAGCCCTGTGCCAGAAGGATGCCAGGAAGACCCAACCAAAGTCAGGACCCCTGACTAAGCTGGCTATGTGCGTGCATACCTCTTCGCTCCCCACTTTCATCTTTTCGTTATATAATCTTGAAGCAATTGTCTGAAAGGGGAAGATATTTTTCTAGACCACCTCTCCTTCCAGTCTAAGCAACCAAAGATGAACTCCTTTGCTGCTTCACCACCTCTCTCTCTCTCTCAGCTGAACTCTAGAAGCATAGGTGGTTAAAACTGATCTGTAAAGATCCCCAGAGTGAGGCCTCTGGCCCAGGACTCCTGTAACATGGGGAAGCACCAGGAGGCAGAGAGAGCCAGGAGGAAACGTGGGCTGGAGTCTTTGTTGTGGTTTCCACAGGAAGGAACAGGCACAGCAGGGTGAACACGTTTAGGATTGGCTAGTTGGAACCATTTCAGTAGGCTTTGGGGCATAGGGGCTATCCCCAATCTGGTATCTGGCCCTGGGTGACTAGAGTAGGTGGATAGTGGCCCACAATGTAATTCCAATAGAGGAGGTGTTTGGGGTATGGACTCCAGATGACAGATGAAAGGTATGCTGCCAGGCAAGTTGTTTGCTATCTCTAGGAATTGATTAGCCCTGGGAGGGGCAATCTTGTCTCCTGTCCAGGGTCAGCAAGAGCCCAAGATGTCAAAAAAAAAATACAAAAAACAAACCCAGTGGTTAATAGAGCCAAATTCCCATCCCCATACACTAAATTAGGGCACCCCAAATACACTTCTATCACCAGATGTATTGAACTCTGTTGTACAATAGTTTGATGGTATTTTGCCTGTAAGACTGAATTCTGTGCTGGATCTCCCGGTGGCTCACACCTGTAATCCTGGCTACTCAGGAGGCAGAGATCATGGAGGATCATGGTTCAAAGACAGCCCCAGCCAAATAGTTTGTGAGCCCTACCTTGAAAAAAACTCATCACAAAAAAAATTTTAAAGGCTGACAGAGTTGCTCAAGTGGTAAGAGCACCTACCTAGCAAGTGTGAGGCCCTGAGTTCAAACCCAAGTACCGCAAAAAACAACTGAATTTCGGTGCGTAGGGATTCTGATTCCATGTTTGTATTCTTAGTTCACAGTATGGGGCCTAGCCCAAAGCTTCCAAACTCATGTATCATAGCACCCTAGTATGGCATAAATAGATTACAGGTGTCCCAGGGATGCTGATGGTAATAAATTTTTTTATACTGACACATAACCCAAAACTGTGTTTTCACAACCATTTAAATTTTTACATCAGTTAAAATTTTATTTGAGGGGCTGAGGATGCAGCTTAGTAGTAGAGCACAACTAGACCCTAAGTTCAAGCCTCAGCACCACCAGAAAAAAGAAAAAGAAAAACAATATTTGAACATAACTTACATGGATCCTTCTATATATTTTCTAAATTCAGTTCTTATCATCTTGACAAAAGACTTTAGACAAAACACTCACAACCAGAGAGCATTTTTTATTGGCTACACCAAGGAGCACCACTCCCAGAAATACCAGGCAAAAATAAACCTTTTATATGTGGTATATGATGCAAAGGTTTATAGGCATTAGTCTAGCAGGATTTAAAAAGAGGGTATGAATTAAATCACGTAAGATTGCTTGAATGGATCGATGAATGAAACCAAAATACTGGCTTGTCTCTTAGTCATTACAAATCACCAGGCTCTCTAAGACTTGCTTTTCAAGCTGGAAAGAGAGAACAATGCTTATCTTATAGGATTATGAGGATTAATAGGCAATGGTGTAAGTGAAAGTTCAGCTGTAAAGCTTTATGGAAATCTAATTACTACCACCTTTGCGGTAAACAACTGGACTACCACTTCCCTAACTGATCTCTCTTCAACCTCACCCCTCTGCCATAGATCCTGTTCTCATCAGCAAGTTATTTTTCAAACGCCTCCAGATTGAAATCACTCTCCAAATTAAAAGCCATAGGCAACTCCCTTTGCCTACTTGGCCACAAGAACCTTTAATTACCTGGTTGCAAGTTCTCTCTGATCTCTGTGACACGTCCCAGGGAGTGCCCAACACCAACCTAGTAGGTTCACCAGCCACCAGAGCTGTGAGGTCCCAGCGCCAAGCTATACCAGGCAAAAGTTTACCCAGGGAAGGCAGAAGCAACAGCACATACAGGCAAGTTCAAATGAGGCAGGGAAGCAAAACTGAGGTTTAGGGGCAAGGTAAGGACATAAACCACGTGATTTGATGAGGTTGAGCTGATTAAATTATGCTGCCTTAACAAACTTCAAAACTCCAATTAGAGCCAGGTGCTGGTGACTCACGCCTGAAATCCTAAACTACTCAGGAATCAGAGATCAGGAGATCACAGGTCAAGCCAGCCCAGGCAAATAGTTTATGAGACCCTATCTTGAAAATACCCAATACAAAAAAAAGGCTGGTTGAGTGGCTCAACTGGTAGGGAGCCTCACAAGCCTGAGGACCTGAGTTTAAGCCCCACTAGTACTAGAAAAAAGATCACATCTCTGTGTTTTAGAATAATAAATAGCAACGTCTTGGCTACTCAGAACCATTGTTTAATGATTAAGGGTTGCTAGACAGCATGACCACATGTGTTCCCCCAGCTTAGAACGTATAAAGACCACAATAAGAGGCAACACTTTGAGTCTTTACTCTCATTTGCTGCGGGGGGGGGGGGGGGGGGGGGAAGGAAATGTTTCACCCTTCTTTTTTTTTTCATTGCTCCCTACTTTTATCCTGTTATACTAAAATAAATCCTTACTAAAACTTCCACCTTGTGCAACTCTCCATTTTGTGAGACTCCTTGAAATTCTTTTCATATGTGGATCTCAAGTTCTGTGGTTTCCAGCTGCTCAAGAGGTAAGGCATAACAACCTTGTTTGGATCCCACATGAGCAACACAGCAAGATTTCACTTCTTAAGGAAAATAGATATGCCTTGGTGATAAAGCATTTGCCTAGCACTCATGACTCCGTGGGTTTGATCCCCAGTGAAAGGAGGAGGAGAAGGAAGAGAAGGGGACTGGATACTAGAATATGCCTCTTTGACATAAGGATTTATTAAACCAAAATTATGGGAGACCATTGCTTTGGACTGAGCACCACTGGCCCCAACAAACTAGATTAAAAAAAAAAAGAGTTATAGTAAATACTTCATAATCAAACTGAAACTTAAGGAAGCAGATAGATTGCAAAACAGACCAGTTTTTCCTGCAATTAGGAGATTCCAGTTACCTGAGTCAGCATCAAAAGGAAGTACCCTCTGCTTTAATCCCTGCAAACAAAGTAACCTGGTGTTACCAGTCAGGTTTTTTCTTTTTTGTTGTTTTTTGGGGTTTTTTTTTTCATTGTTTCCTTATTACCTCCTCACAAAGCCTAGCAGCTCTCATTCTGTTTTGTAGAGTGGACGCTACCATAATTCATGAGTTGCAAACAAAAGCCAATTAAAGGCTTTTCAACCCAGAGCAAAAAAATAAATAAATAAAGATTAAATTACAAAAAAAATCAGTTATAGATTCCACAGGCCCTGGCCGGAACCCAGGGCCTTGCAAATGCTCAGTGTGACCTCTACCACTGAGCAACACCCCCAGCTGGTTGGGATTTTGTCTTTTGACAGGATGTTTTGACCTGGTTATTTGGAGAAATTGCTCTGAAAACAGAATAGAAATTACCCTTTTGTAAGGAAAATTTACATCCAAGAAGGAAATCTCTACTTGTGTTAGTGTCTCTGCTCCTGGAACAGAAGGATGACTAAATCACTAGACTCTTATCAACTGAGAAGTACTGAGTTAAATCTACATAATAAATCTTACCCTTAGTCACCTTGCTATCTCATCTTCAGCCACCCCCACAGTGTCCTTTTTTCTCCCAGTGTAACAGGTACTTAAAAGCTACTTTTGCTAAAAAGCACTGACTCCTTACTTGGGCCCAGGAATGAAGTGAAAGTGCTGTCAGTGGGGCAGTTTGATCGGATTTCCAAATTCCTGGTGTCCCATGGGAAGTATCCAGGCAGCACACGTGGGTGTAGTAAGAGAGGTGATGGCGTTTATCCAGGATTAAGGAAAGGTGTTACAAAAGGCCACGGTGGGCCAGGTGGAAGCCAGAAGCAGTCTTTCTCTTTCCAGATGTTTTTAAAACCTACACTAACCTAACCACCAATAATCAATGAGTGGGGCGGGGGGATGGGTGGTCTCTGAGCTGAGGTGGGAGTGGTTTGAGTTGTCCCCATCCCAGGGTGTGAATAACCTACACACATTTGCAATTGAAAAGAGGCTCAGAGAAAAGAGAAGTGTGTTCAACATGAAATACAGTATTATGTCATTTATGTTTTAAGAGTCCAGAACTGGGCTGGCAGAGTACCTCAAGTGCCAGAGTGTCTGCCTAGCAAATGTGAGGCCCTGAGTTCAAACCCCAGTGCTGCCTAAAAAAAAAAAAAAAGTCCAGAATGTTCCCTAAGGCTAGTCTGCCTCAAAAACTGGATAAAAGTTGGACATCCTAGCCTCCACTTTGTGCCTGTGTCCTCTGCTCTGAGCCATTCTCTCCTGCAGTAGCTTTGCAGCCCTGTTGGAGTCCTGGAAGGACTGGACTGATGGATAAACATCCTATGACAGGAGACAAAGCTACCCCTGCCAGGCAGCAGAGACTTACTGTAACAAGGGCCACCTGACCAGCCCTGAGACCATGAGCTACCAGACCACCTGTGGCCACCACCTATGACCACCAGAACACAGCTGCTACTGGGACTTTTGAATAATTACGCATATCTCTTCCCTGTCACCGTTTCTTCCTCCTATTTGAACCTAAAACAGGTTGGCAGAGGATCCAAGTGGTAGAGTGCCTACCTGGCAAGTGTGAGGCCCTGAGATCAAACCCCAGTACCTCAAAAAAAATTTTAAATTTAAACCTAAAACAAATGTCCATACGATGAAGACAGATTGAACTGCTACCTTGCCTCCTTCCATGGTGTGCCCATGCCTTGTCGATTGAATCTCCTTTCTCTGACCGCCACAGTTCCTTCTTTATTTGACCTATTGGGGCGAGTGGCTGGACCTGACCTCTGGAACCCAGGAGTTTAGGCCTGGGGCCCAAAGCTCCTATAACATCAGCTGAAGATGGTGTTTAAAATAACCTAAATTCAAACTAAGTAAATAAATAACTTGAATTCAAAGCCACCTGTTGGACATTTTCTCATTTCTCTGCCATGGACACAGGAAGTACACAGTAACCCTTGCCCCCATCCTTGGTTTCACTTTCTGAAGTTTCAGTTACTATGGTTAACCACAGTCCAAAAATATTAAGTGAAACTTTCCAGGAATGATCAATTCATGAGTTTTGAGTTCCATACAGTTCTGAGTAGCATGATGAAATCTCATATCATCCTGCTCCTTCCACAGGGACCCGAAGCATCCAGGCTGTGTACACTTCCTACACTTTGTCACTTAGCTGTTGTGTAGGTTATCAGATCACCTGTGCCATTGTAATGGAGAAAGGGCTCACCGCCCAACACCCAGAGACCAGTATCATGGTGGTCTACCCCCACGGACATCTGCTTGCTTTCTTAGGAGCCAATCCTCAGGAGACAGGAGACACGAGTGGGCAAGAAGAAACTCAAATTTATCCAAGGCCCAGAGAAGGTGGGGGACGCTATCATCACCTAAAAAATACCATGTTAGATTATATGCATGTATATAAATATCACAATGAAACTCTGCTTTACAATAAAATTATGCTAGTGTATGTATATATATATGTATATATATATAAATTTTATTTATTTCTTTTACAAAAGACCATCTTAGAGAACTCAGGTAAGAAAAAGAGCTTAGCTAGAGAGGGAGAGGAGGTGCAGGGGGCAAGAACCACAATGCTGGGCAGGGTCTGAAGTCTTCTGGGGCAAGTGTCTTTTTTTTTCTCTTTTTTTCCCCTCCTGGCTGGCTTATAGCAATTGACCTCGACCTTCTGGAGTTAATTCCTGTAATTCCTTAAACAAACACTTTTCTGCAAACTAAACATCACAGGATTTACAGACTTTGTGTTACTTAATACACAGAACTGAAGTATATGGAGGGGCATTATACATTCTGATTTTATCTGAAGGTCACCGGATGTTTTGAGTCCTAGAAGTCTAAGGAAAGATTATTTAGCAATTAACATCTTAAACATTTAGGTGTAATTTTCTTTAGAATTTAGAGTGCTGGAAGCTGGGGGTGTAGCTCAGTAGTAGAGCACTTGCCCAGCATGAAGCCCTGGGTTCCATCTCCAGCACCCCTGCCCCCAACAAAATCAGAATGCTGGTCAAAGGGAGGGTAAGTAACTGCAAAGGGTAAATCCCAAAGGAGTGGCCAGTGTTACTCTTTGACACTAGATTTTTGTGAAAAGCTTTATTGTGCAGTCAACCAGCAAAGAGATCAGGAGTTACAAGCTCAAATCTGCTTCCTTGACCAATTGGTAGTGGGGGAATTTATAAGAAGTGAGAGAGAAAAGTTAACAGGATGGTGAGCAGCAGGTACACACCTGTAATACCAGGCTGGGGTACATAGAATAACCCTGTCTCAAAAAACAAGAAAAACCCTGATAACCCTACTATCAGTTTTTGCCCCCAAACTAGGTCCTTTTTCCCTCTCAGAATTGTAGAGCCAGTGACAAGACTGTATACCAATTGAGCGCAGAAGCAAGCAGACATTTATTCTTGGCCAAAAATAAGATAATTATTTCTTTTCCTCTCTCTTTTTTTTTTTTTTTTTGCCTATATGACATTTTCCACATAGATATAACCATGAAATGGATGCCATTTTGGTTTTTTGAGGTGGGGAGAGCAGGGTAGGGCTGCTCATTCTGTACCCCAGGCTGACCTGAAATTAGCTGTGCAGCTTAGGCTGACCTAGAATTTGGGTTCCTCGTGCATCAGCTTCCTGAGTGCTGGGATTACAGGTGTGTACCACTATGCTCGTCTTGTATTCTCTTTTTAATTATTAGCTATAGGTCCAAAAGTCATAAACATTTTTCATGTTTCTACAGGTTCCTCATAATTATCTCTTTTAATAGCTGCATAATATTCCATTGCCCTATGTGCTCTAACTTTACAGTTTGCTTATTGTTGAGAATTTGGTTTCTTTCCAGCTTTTCACTCTCACAAGTCATGCTACAATGAACATCTTTTACTTGTATATGTATATGACCTTTTGGTTTTGTTTAATTATTTCCTTAGGGCTTATTCCCATGAGAGGGATTACTGAATATTGGAGTGTGAACAATTTTATGGCCATTGAAATATGCTACCATAGCATGCTCCAAAAAGGGTTGTGACCATTTGCAGTCTCTCCTTTTTTCCATAAGCTTTCTGCCTTAGTGATAGAGAGGTGTTATTGCTTGGTTTTTGTTTAGGTCTGGGGCATTTTTGTTTGCTTGTTTGGTGGGACTGGGGTTTGAACTCAGGGCCTCACACTCGCTAGGCAGGTGCTCTACCACTTGAGCCATGCCTCCAACCCTTGACTAAAGATAAATAGGACCTCCGTCTGGGACATCTAACACAAGAATGATTCAAAAGCCAAACTGCCACAAAGCCCTCAACTGCGTGAGACCAACTAGCAGGAATGCAAAATGCAGGAGATTTTGACAGGAAAATAAAAAGCCTTACAGAAAGGCATGGGACCCAGGAGGATATGACTCCAGAGCAGGATTCAGAACTCCAAAGGGGACCAGAGATGACAAGTAAAGTTTGATTGCGTTCTGGATGAAACTGTCAAGAGTGGATGAAAACCTGCAGTAATAGCAGGGCTATTTTTTCCTGTACAAATGAAAAGCATACTCAGTTAAAAGCGTGCTAGGGCTGCTGTAACAAAATACAACAGACTGAGTCACACAACAGAAATGTATTTCTCACACTTCAGGAGGTCGGAGTCCAAGATCAAAGTGCAGGCAGCTGTGGTTTCTTCCAAGGCCTCTCTTTGGCTTATGGACAGGCACCTTCTTGTTGTGCCCTCCGATAGCTGGGCCATGGTCTATATTTGTGACTTAACCTCCTTATTTTATATGGACATGTCACACTGGATTAATGATCTCACTTAGATTCAATCATTTTGAAGGCCCTATCTCCAAATGCAGTCACATTTGAAGGTGTTTCAAATTAGGACTTCTACATACAAGTTGAAAGGAGGAGGGACAAAATTCTTAAGCAGTGTTAGGGATCCTGTTTGTCGAAATTTTGTAGCTGTGAAAACTCAAAAGCTGGTGAGGTTAAAGACCCTGGACAACTTTGTAGAAAATCACAATCCAAATGGGCACAAAATAATTAGAGGGAAAAATTCCTTTTTTTTTTTTTTTTTTTTTGGTGAGACTGGAATTTGAACTTGCTTTTGTGTTTGCAAAACACAAAACCCCTTGAATTGTGGCCCCCATCCACTTTACTGTGGTTATTTTGGAGATGAGGTCTCAGGAACTATTTGCCCAGGCTAGCCTTGACCTGAAATCCTCCCCATCTCAACCTCCCAAGGGGCTAGGATTACAGGCGAGGACCACTGGCTCCCGGAGGGAAAGTTCCTCTTTATATTGCCTCCTAAAGGACATTGAAAGAGGAAACTTTTTATAATCCCCTCTCTACTCTCCTTTATTTTCCTTTATTTTCTTCCATTCTGCTCCCCCACCCACAGAAAACTGGCCAGCATCCTGAATCCCAGGGATGCTTCCCGGTCCCCACTCCCGGGAGGTACTTCACCTCCCTGCCTTTCCAGTTAAGGCCTCTGATTCTTCATCACACAAGCAGAACCGGTCTAGCTGGGGCTCTTCTCTACTGCAGGCAGGTGAGAGTGAGGGCAGGGTGAAGGGACACAAAGGCCAGACTGGCAAAGACACACATTGTGCCCTCCTGTTCTCCCGGTATCATAAAGGCCACCAGCCAGAACTTCTTTTTGCATAGAGATGGGAGACCCACCTTAGAATCAGCAAGGCCTGCTGTTAGAATGAAAGAATGGGATGGAATGGATAGGCAGGAGACAGCTCTTACTTAGGCCAGCATGGGGTTTATTGTGGAGAAGTGGTCCTGCAGAGGGGTTCCTCAGTGAGAGAGCTGGAGCCCACCACTGCTTACAGACTGGGAGTAGATAAAGGAGGTGGGTGGAGAAGCCCTGGATAATCCTCAATGACCTTCTGACCATCCCAAGACAATGGCTTACAGGTGGGTCATGGCTTAAAGTGGATGTCTATTTTCTTTAGGACCAGGTGGAAAGTTTTCAATAAGCCACCTACAAGGGCAAGGGGGTTCAATTCCAACATGACTTTCTTTTGTTCACCCTAACACCTGCAACTTAAATCCCTTCCAATATTAGGTCTGCTGCATGAAAAAGAGACCAAGAGGACAAACAAGCATTAGATGTCCCTTTTTGCCATATCCAAAGTAGTAAGGGGCTTGGCTATACCCCATTTTCTGTGTTTTTTCATACCTGACTGGTGCCCAGGGATGACACCACAGGTTTCTGGCTACAGCAGTTCCCCTTGTGGCCAGCTTGGTGCCAGTGGAAGCAACTTAGGAGACACAGTCTCCAGCCTGAGGCCACTAGCCCAGGTGAAGTGAGCCCAGAGTTGCATCCACTGATTTTGGGAATGCAGGCAGCTGGAATATGTGCCACTCCCAGGTCCCCAAGACAGCATAGCCTCTACACACACACACACACACACACACACACACACACACACACACACACACACACCCCTCAGGGGGAAATGGTCCCACACTGGTGTAGAAAAGAATTCAGTTTCAGTGCATAAGCTACATCCTTTCTAGTCTTTCCTTCTCTGAAGTATTTTAAGCCGGAATTGACACACCCAAATTCTGTGGCTAATGTAAGTCCTATTAGTTCCCCCACCCCCACCACACCCCCCACCAAAAAAATCCAATTTTTAACTCTCTACCATTCCTTTCACCATTCTTTCCCTCTCCATATAATTTTTGTTTTGGTTTTGCTTTCTTTCTCATTGAGCAGATTATAACATCTGCCTGATTTTCTTCTGAGTAAAATGTCTAGGTACACTTTTATATCTGTATAAAATTCAACCTTTTTCTGAAAACTATCTCTTTTTTAAATAAATTTTTATTAGGATATATTCATTATATGGGGGGATTCATAGTGACAATTCCAATTAGACTTATATTGTACATTATTTACATTGCCCCCATCATCTCTCCTCAACCCCCTCCCCACTATCAGAGGTAGCTATGTTTGCATTGTTTCAGTGTTCCTCAACATTCCAGCATTCCAGGCTCTTTGGGGGATATGTATATACACAGGTATAGATAGATAGATAGATAGATAGATAGACAGATAGATATAGATGGCAAGGGGGTGTTGTCTGTCTTCTGGCTACTTCCTGCTGGCTAGGGGTGAGAGTATACCTTTCTTACAGGCTGAGGATTTTAAACATCCTGTGGCAGGAAAAGGGAGGTTGGAGGGGAATGGGCATTAGGTAAGATGGTTGGGAAGGAGGATGGGGGGCTAGTACTGGACATTAGTGGGAAGGTCATTGGAGTTGGCCAGCTATGCATGTTGTTTTTCTCTGGCTCTCTTATCAGAGGTAGCTATCTTTGCATTGCTTCAGTGTTTCTCGACATTCCAGTGCCCACCCCAGTAAAGCAATTGCAAGAGGTTTTAGTTCTGTTTCATATAGGTGTATGAAGTCCATCTACCTTATACCGTCACCTTAATCTCCTTCATTCACCCTCCACCCTCTCAATCGTACACCCACACACAGAGTAACTATTTTACAGTCCTGGTTTTCATTATTGATATTTAATGAAAATTATCTCTTAAAAACGGGCAGAGTAGAGTCATGTTGATGTTAAAGAAGCTTAAGTTTCACAGTCCTTCCAAGGTCCTGTACCTAATTTTATATTATTTTGCATAAGTATATTTCCTAGATTGTAAAAATGTCAGGGCAACTAAACCTGTGTCCACTCTGATGCTGACTGCCAACTACCTCAGCCCCCGCTAAATAGTTGTTTTTTGTTTGTTTTTTGTGCTTGCTTGTGTGCTGGGGATCAAACTGGGCCTTGAACATGGTAGGCAAGTGCTTTATCACTGAACAATACCTCAAGCAACATATGTCTTTTTTTAAAGATAAAAATCACTTGTGACAGCCAGTCCTGGTGACACATGCCTATAATCCCAGCATTCAGACAGGTGATGCTGGGCATTGGTGGTTCACACCTGTAATCCTAGCTACTTGGGAGGCAGAGGTCAGGAGACTGGCTGTCTGAAGCCAGCCCTGGCAAATTGTTCTTAAGACCCTATATTGAAAAAACCCATCACAAAAAAGGACTGGCAGAGTGGCTCAAGTGGTAGAGTACCTGCCTACCAAGCATGAAGCCCTGAGTTCAAACCCTAATACTGCCAATAAATACATTTTTTTAAAAAGGTAAGGCAGGAGGATCAGGAGTTTGAGACCACCCTGCACTACATGTCAAGACCCCAAAAATAAATAGATAAAAGATAAAATCAGCCAGGTGTCAGTGGGTCATGCCTGTAATCCTAGCTACTCAGGAGGCAGAGATCAGGAGGATCAAGGTTTGAAGCCAGCCCGGGGAAAATAGTTCTGGAGATCCAGCTCAAAAATACCTAACTCAAAAAGGGCTGGTGGAGTGGCTCAAAGTGTAGGCCCAAGTTTAAGCCCCAGTACCACAAGAAAAAAAAAGATAAAATCATTCTCACCACAAAGAAATAAGCATTTGATTAATGGATTTGATCATCCCACAGGGTCTGCATGGGTTTGTCATGAGGAATGAAACAGTTCCATCAGTTCCCCTGCAATCACAGGCCCTTGGGGATTCACGCATGAAAAGTATTTCAAGGTCTCTCCACAACAAGGATTCTCACAAGGTATAAGTTTTAGCAAGCATTCATTTTAATGTAGCATGATAAAAGGGGGGGACATTTCCTGCTCCCCATGCAGGAAATCAGAGTAAAGACTCAAAATGGTGGTTATCTGTAGTGTTTATACTTTCTGAACTGTGGAAATACACATAGTCATTTTGTCTAGCCACCCCTTTCATTACACAATAGATCTGGGTGGCCAGGATGGATGCTGTTTCTTCTTTTAAAACATGGAGATGTGATGTAGAGGGAGAGACTTGAGCACTAGATAATATAATGCTTCTTGTAACTGCTTCCGGGATGTTTGCTAGCTCACTTTCACTGTACTCCACGTGTCTGAGTCCATTCTTTGAGTTTGGACAGGTAAGCATATTTCTCACATCATGATCCCAAAATTCAGGACCTCTGAACAGGGTCCCTGGTAAAAATTCTGCCTCTGTTTCCTGAGGTCTAGGTTAACAAGTGTGTACCACCATGTCCAGTTCCTTGTTGATGTTTTTAAATGTTCAAATATTAATAGGCTGTGGGTGTAGCTTAAATGGTAAGTACCTGTCTAGCAAGCAGGAGGTCCTGAGTTCAAACTCCAATCCCACCAAAAAAAAAAAAGAAATACTTCAAATCATTTCTTTCTTTCTTTCTTTCTTTTTTCCCTTGGTGGCACTGGGGTTTGAACTCAAGGCCTCATGCTTGTAAAGCAGGCATTCTTACCATTCGGCCCATTCTTTATGATGGTTTTTTCAAAATAGGGTCTCAGGAACTATTGTCTGGGCTGGCTTTGAACTGTGATCCTCCTGATCGCTGCCTTGTGAAGTAGCTAAGATTACAGGTAGGAGCCACCAGCACCCAGATTCAAATCAGTTTTTAGAAATTTCCCTTGTTATTTTTTTTTTTTACAGTTGTATGGTATTTCACTGTGGGAACATACCATAGTTTATTGAGTCAATTTCCTATGTTTGAGCATTTTTAGATGGCTTCTAATATGTTGGAATTATAAATGATGCTGCAACCAAATACCTTTGTGAATATGTATGGAACCGCCAGCTCAATTGTTGAATGCGAATGTAGTTTTGCTAAGATACTGCCAAATTGCTTCCCAATCTTTGTTGTATCTTTTTGTATTCCTTCCAACAATATATGAGAGAGCTTGTTTCAAAACAGCCATGGCAATACAGTAACGACAAGTGTATCATCAAGCTTTTGAGCTCCTGCCAATCAGATAGGTGAGGTTATTTTTAACCCCTCAAATTTAACAATTATCTCCAGCAGCTCCTGCTGGTAACCTAACATCACTGCTTCCAAGTGCCACTCCAGAATGGCCTAGCTCCACCTGGTGGTAACACATCTAGTTGCAGGAAAAGTACCTTTGCACAGCTGTGTCTTTGTGCTTTTACTTATCTACTAAATTTCCTGCCTCTTCTCTAAATGAAAAACAAATCTGTATCATAACAACTTTCCTTTGGGTTGCTGCCTGTGCCACATTCCAAATTTGATTAAATTGTAAATAATTAGACATTCCAACTAAGTAAGCATCATCAGAGTAAAAGTAATATAGAACATAAAGGAAGTTTTCCTCCCAGTGATTATAGAAAATAAAAACTGAGGGCCTGGGGGTGTGCTCAAGAGGGAGAGTGCTTGCCTAGCATTCCTGAGACCTGGGGTTCAAACCCCAGTACTGAAGAAAAGAAGGAAGGAAGGAAGGAAGGAAGGAAGGGAGGCAGGGAGGAATAGATATAGAGCACAAACTCTCAAGTGATAGTTTTAAGGAAAAGAGGGCAGTACTGATTTTGGGAGATTCAGGCTGCCCGCCAACAGATAAAAGATCAGGCATTTTCTTGGGTTGTTAGAATGGTCTGAGGTTTAGTCATTTTGATAGACATGAGGATGGTATTTTTAGTTTACTTTGTTTTTGGACAGTACTAGGGTTTGAACTCAGGACCTTACGCTTGCCAGGCAGGCACTCTACCACTTGAGGCACATCCCTTGCAGAGGATGGTATTGTTGACAAGGAAGGAGAAAGACTCTTGGTGGGTAATAGGGTAATGGATTAAAGGCCTGAGAATCTATCATCTCTTGTCACTATAATGGTCCTTATTCCTGTTTCAAAAGGGCTCATCGAACAACAGTAGCTCACGCCAGGTGTGGTGGTATATGCCTGTAATGCCAAACCTCCCTCCCCCAACCAAAAAAAAAAAAAAAAAAGACAAAGCGTGGGTATGTAAATTCCTGATAGAAAGACAGGAGAATTGGCCTCAGTTTGTCAGACACTGGACTTCTCTCTTTTACGAACTCCATTTCAGTTTCATCTGTTGTTTAGTACTTCTGCACATTGAGACTTTGAAATATTAGAGGTCAACCTACAGAACACAGGGAACTTGACTCTGTTCTACTACTGAGGGCTAGAGGTTCTCAGCACCTGCACCACTGCTTAGTTCCTATCCTGCTGTCCCTTCTCCATTCCCTCCCCTTTTTTTTTTTTTTTGAGAATTCATATTTATTGAATAACTGACATAGTATGTCAAAGGACAAAATTACAATTGAATTTAAAGATCTTAAGTCTTTAAACCAATGTTTTATTTTTGATTCTAGAATCAGGCAACCCTTCATCCCATAAAAAAAATGAATGAAGTGTTCCAGTGGGCTTGAGGCAAGCTAGAAGTAGGAAAAGTCTGGGGCTCATGTAGGTTGCCAGGGGTTGGCCCAGACACCCTCACCTGGCTGGGAACCACCCATGCCCCTCCCCAGTCATTGATTATTGGCTGGGAATCTCCTTCTCCCCTTCCCATAGGTTATCATAGGTTTTAAAAGCACCTGAAGAACAGAAACATGCTCTCTACTTCTAGCTTCCACCTGGGTTTCCCTTTATATTTCTCTTCCCTAACTTTTAATAAACTCCCTTTACACCCACATGTCCTACCATGGATTCTTCCCAGTGGGTATAAAGAATTTGAAAGTCTTCTGATCACTGACTCCACTGCTCCCACCAATACATCCAGTTAGGGAGATGATTTTGTATGAGAAGCTGGGTGATTCTCAACACACTTATCTAACAAAGCTCAGTGAGGCAGGGTAGCAACAGGGAAAGAAAAAACCCACCATGAGACTCCACCCTCCTCAGCAAAAGGTCAACCCCCCCAAACCATGCTGAATTCCTCCTTGTCCCTACCCAGTACTACCCTTGGGCAGCTCCTCAGTTATAAGATCCTTTTCATTTTCTTTCTTTCTTTTTTTTTTTTTTTTTTTTGTGGTACTGGGGTTTGAACTCAGGGCCTTCACCTTGAGCCTTTCCACTGGCCCTTTTATGTGATGGATTTTTTTTTTTTAAGATAGGGCCTTTCAGACCATTTGCCTGGGCTGGTCTCAAATTGCGATCCTCCTGATCCCTGCCTCCTGAGTAGCTAGGATTACAGGCATGAGCCACCAGCACCTGTCTATAAGTTCCTTTCAATTGTAAATTCCTCTGAAGTTGTAAGTTCCCCCACAAAATAAGGGAGTCTCTTGGCCAGTTCAGACCAGAAAATGAAGCATGCCCAGTAAAGGGAAAGTGTCTTCAATTTGACCTCTCATAAAGCCCTCTACCTAAAACCTTATGGATGTTGGCACATCTCATACATACAATTAAAAACCTGAGAATCAGCATAAGTACGTGCACAGACTGCCTCATGTTATATAATAAGACATTATCAATCAAACCTGTTGATTACCCTAGCGGCTCCTGCAAAGACTGCCAGACCAGAATGAGGACACTAGGAGGACTAGTAGGAATTTCGAACCCCCAGGGTTTGAAAGGTGCAACCAATCAGAATGTTGTGGACACAGCCAACCAGAATGCTGCTTTCTGCACACATAATTAGCATAGAGATTGGGCAATACCCAGGAGCAGATAGGTTAAAACCCCTAGACCCAATCACTTTACTGACAAGTCCTTTGGGACCCCTGCCTGTGTTACGTAAGGGCCTTGTCCTTCCTCTTAATAAACTTCTTGCCTATACGTTCACCATCTGTTGTCCATGGACTGCACTCTTCACTTTCATGAGACAAAGAATTCAGCATGAATCTGTAACTCTCTGCCGCTGAGCTAAAAAGAGCTGCGACCTAACCAGTGCAGCAAACCCTAGTCTCACAAGAAGATTCCTGCTTCAGAGGCAGTGTAGTGAGCAGTCTTTAGGATTTTGGCTCCAGGGCCTCTCTATCTGGGTTGGCATTCTGGTTTAGAGATTTAAAATGTCATGTGGACACTTACCTTTGTGCATCAGTTCCTTATCTGAAAATGGAGACTAGGGCTGGGGATTTATCTCAATGATGGAGCACTTGCCCAGCATACCCAAGCCCCCAGGCTTGATGCCCAGCACCTCAAAAATAAGAATAGAGACTAAAATAAATTTTAAAAACAAATGAACAGCTGGCAGAGTGGTGCAAGTGTTAGAGCGCCTGCTTAGCAAGCGTGAGGCCAAAAATAAATAAATGAATAAAATAAACATAGAGTAACAGGACCTACCTGTGGCTCAAGAGGATTAAATGAGTTAGAACAATGCCTAGCACAAAGTGAGTACTCAGTATTCACTGTTAGTACATAAAGCATAAATATGGCTTCAAGCTCCCATCCTCCAAAGCACCACCTTCTATGGAACAACTAAGGGAAAATATAACACTGTTTTTCACCTAAATTTGTTTATCCCTTCACATCCTGGATAGCTTTAAGGATTTTACCCTGTGTTCCATGTGATAACCCTCCCTCTCCCCAAAAAAGACATAAATACTGGTTTCTGGTGGTCTAGATACAAATAGAATTAGAAGTCTCAATCCTCTTGAAAATGTTGTCAAAGAATTGGTGGAGAGGGTACAACTCAGATTTTGTTTTTTAAAATGGATGGGGATCCAGGGCCTGAAATAAATATTCATACTTTATATTAACCACCAAGACATTGGTGGACAAGGATGAGGAGAAATGGTTCAGGCTGGGAGCTGCCTTGCTCTATCCTTGACAGGCTTCCTGCACAGGAGATGATGGAACCTTGTTCTCAGCATTAGCCCTTTTTTTTGCCTCAATGGATGTCTCTCTGGCAGAGGTTTCAGGTGGTACCTCAACACCTTAAACCATGAGCTGTGCTTACAAGTACAGCAGCCCTAAACTCAGAAGCCCATTCCCTTACCGTCCCTGGAACACGTAGATGAGGCAACTTCATTCTGTTCTTGTCCCTGCAGTCTGCTCCACAGATTCCACTGTCCACACACCAAGAACAAAATGTTTATGGTACAGCAGGGGAGGGAGAAATCCACTCTGCCCTACACCTTCGTGTCCCAAGATGAGAATCAATCTCAGAGCTTCACAAATGCTAGGCAAGAGTGGTACTATTGAGATACACTGCCAAACCCCCTTCTTAGTTCTTTTGTGGGTCTTTTTTTTTTTTTTTTTTGGCAGCACTAGGGTTTGAACTCAGAGCATCATGCTTGAGCTACTCCACCAGCCCTTTTTTGTGATTTTTTTTTTTTTTTCAAGATAGAGTCTCAAAAACTATTTGCAGAGGCTGGCTTAGAACTACAATCCTCCTGATCTCCACCTCCTGAGAAGCTAGACTTACAGGTGTGAGCCACCATTTATCTGGCTGGATTTAGGAACCTAAGTAATGTAAGAGTTAATTAGAAAGAGAAAAGCACAAAGTTTATTCAATTTACATGTACATGGGGATCTTTAGAAGAGAGTAAAGTCTGAAGAAATGAGCAAAGTGTGATGCTTATATACCTTTTAGACAAAGACCAATAAATTTGTGAAGAAATGACAAGATAAATGGATATCTGGAGCAGGAGAGCAAATTCTAGGAATGTTACTAGGAGATATATTGAAGGAATACTTCAAAGAGTTCATTTATTTAGGTCCTCTGCAGCCCCAATTTCCAGTCTCTGGTGAACAAAGCTATTTTCAGCCTTGGTATGTGAAGGACATCCCTCCCAGAAGACTCCATGGGCCAAAATGCTTTCAGAAGTTACAGTTCTTCAAGGATTTCAGCTGGAAATAACCAATATACCAATTCAGCATAGTATGAGACGGCTCCTCATTAACTCCTTCAGTGCCAGCATTTAAAAATTCAGTACTTAGCTGGGTGTGGTGGGGTCACAGGAAAAGGGTGTAGGGTGAGTTGTATCCCAATAAGAGGATCCTCCACTCAATTCCCCACTTTTCCCCTCCCCCACACCCAATGCGCTTGAATAGAACCATAGAAAAAATTTCCAAGTGATTCACAAAAGACACTCACAAGTTAAGATTTATTTAGCAAAGAAGAATTAAGCAGGGAGAAACAGAAAGGGAAAAGAAAACACCCATGACATACAGAGAGTAGAAGCTAAGCGCTCAATGTGCAGTCTACACCCCCAGAGTATTTATATCAAATAGGCTAGCATGGAAGAAGTTTGTTTCTGGATAAGAAAGTTTTTTTGGTGGTACTGGGGTTTGAACTCAGGGATTAATGCTTGCTAAGCAGGTGCTCTACCACCTAAGTCACTCCACCAGCCCTTTTTCATATGGGGTATTTGTGAGGTAGGGTTTCACAAAGTATTTGCCTGGCTGACTTTGAACCAGTGATCCTCTTGATTTCTGCCTCCAGAATAACTAGGACTACAGCTATAATCTTTAATCATACTATTGTTAGGGTGTTTTGATGTTATCCCCCAAGCATGGAGACATTGAATCTAGGGTGACCTTACAATCAAAATGTTTTGTTTTGGCAGGAAGGGGGTGGGGGAAGAGATTAATGAGTGCTATAGTAAAACAAGAAATGTTACCTGGAGACCAGAGAAGGGTCATCTTAACGCAGAGGTTAGAGCAGCCAATGATATGACATGTGAAAGCCCCTTTGTTCTCAGGGCTCAGCCTTTGGACACCAGTCCACTGAGTCACTGCTAGTTTGCTTAATAAACTTGCTTCCTGAAAGCTTTGGTGCCCTCTCAGTCTCTGTCTGAGCCCTCCTGCAACATTTCTGGGGCCTGCCTGGGATTTGGAAGGTGGCGTTTTCACCTCCTTGTCATCAGCTTAGCATCCCCAGCCTACTGGGAGGGCCACCCCTACCATGGGAACATGTTGTTCCAGGAGAGGGAGCCTCTCTCCAGCAAGCTGATAAGGCAAGTTCCAGTTGCACAAAGGAAACTGGAAAGGCTCAGGAACCAACCTGGGAGCCCCACTCATCAGAATGGTAAGAACCGGGTTCAAATTCAGGCCTGCCTCAGGAAGCAGAAGGGGAATCTGATCAGCTCCCAAAAGGCACCCTAGTAACCACCCTTTTGAGGAGTGAAACCATGTCTTTCAGGTTCAGGGAGCAGGGTGGAAGTACTGTGCTGTGTGAGTGTGTAAAAGTGCGAGCCTGAGACGTAGCCTGGTTATGAAGCAAGTGTGGAGTCCTGATCCATGGGTCCATGGGGAACTCATATGGTCTAGGGTAAGCCCTAACAGGGCCTCCAGTCTGGGGCTTATACAAACTCATTACGGCCAAATCCCCACGAGGGGAGTGGCTGGAGATGGACAAAGCAAGTGGTGTTATTTGTTTTTCTCTGTGTGCCGGAAAAGAGGATCTCTTACCTCCTCTCCACAGCCCTCATCCCTTCTGTCTTTGTCTCTGTCTAGAAGTCTGGCAAACAGGAGGAATGGGAGGAAGTCAGAGTAAGAATACCCCCCCCAGAACTTTAAGAGGGGATTTAATGGAGATTACAGGGTCAAACTGACTTCTGACAAGCTTAGGACATTCTGTGAAATAGACTGGCCTACTTTAGGTGTAGGATGGCCCTCAGAGGGGTCATTAGATAAGGTCATAGTCAACAGAGCTTTCTGCAGTGGTTGTAGGGGAGCCTGAAACACCCAGATGTTTACTTATATTAACGGCTGGCAGGATGCAGTCCTCAGTCAGCCCATGTGGCTAAAGCCCCACCTAGAGAAAGCCCGTAAGCTTATGGTAGCCAGGGTGGCAGCAGCTTCCAAGTACAGGGGAAAATGTAAACAGCCAGAAAAGCCCATATTAATGGGGTGCCCCGAGGAGTCCCCGCCCCACCTACCTCACTCCCGGTTATGTGACACTGTACAGATTAGAGAATTTCTAGGAGCTTCAGGTTTCCGCCACAGCTGGATCCCCAATTACTCTCTCTTAGCAAAACCCCTTTATGAAGCCACAAAGAGGGGAGAGAACAGGAAACCATGGTATGGGGAGGGGGAAAAAAGCCTTTAAAAAAATTTAAGAGGGCACTCACAAACGCCCCTGCTCTGGGCCTGCCAGATATGATAAAGCCCTTCTTCCATGAGAGACTGGGAGCTGTAGGAGTTTTGACCCAGCTGCTAGGTTCCTGGCACTGCCTGGTGGCCTATTTACCAGAACAACTTGATGCAATTTCTTAAGGCTGGCTACCCTGCCTGTGCACCCAGGCAGCTACAGCCATCTTGGTGGCTGAAGCAGTCAAACTTACTTTGGGACAAAAACTCAGTTGGAGTTCCCCACTCTATTTTGACTCTCATGAAATATAAAGAAAATTATTGGTTAACAAACTCCTGAATAGTCAAATATTAAAACATGTTAAGTGAAAATCTGAGTGTCTGGCTAGACATTAAGACTCTAAACCCAGCCACCCTATTATGGATTAATTCAGACCCACTGGAGCATGACTGTTTAGAGATTATGGATGAGGTGTTCTCCAGTCAGCCAGCTTGACCAACCAGCTCATTAGTTACCTGGACATTGAGTATTTCATGGATGGCAGCAGCTTTGTCCAAAAAGACACACATTTTGCTGGATATGCAGTAGTGACTCTGGATGCTGTCATTAAAAACATGACCACTGCCAGTCCAGACTTCTAACCTGGGGGGGAAAAGTGTTAAATATGGACAAAAAATTTTAAAATTGCTAAAAGCTGTATGGGCCCCTAAGAGAGTAGTGGTCATGCACTGCTGAGGGCACCAGAACACAACAGCTATTCTGGGAAATTGAAAGGCTGATAGGCAAGCCAAGTGAACAGCCCTCACAGGAGGACAGACCTCAGCCTCACTGGCAGCTGCCTTGTTCCTGTGTCCCTTATCTAAATGGGACCCATGGTATACTTCATAAGAACAGGCTTGGTTTAAGACTGAAGGAGGAAATTTTTACCAGACAAATGGTGGAAGTTTACTGATGGCCACATTGCCACACTTGAGTCACTGGCTCCCACGTTTGTCAAGCAGTTCCATGAAGGAACTCACTCAGGGCAGACATCTCTAGAGACCACTTTGGCCCAGTATTTTTTATGTCCCCAATCTCTCCAACATAAGTAAGACAGTATGAAAGGTACTATCTGTATGTCAGAAACAATCCCTGATATTTGCTGGTATATATCTTCTCAGGATGGATAAAAGCCATCCCCACTCAGACTGAGAAAGCCCAAGAAGTGGCCAGGTGCCTGTTAAAGAAAATCATCCCTGGATTTGGAATATCTGTGTTTATTGGGTCAGACAATGTGCCACTGAGATGGTACCATTGATTGCTAAGAGATTAAAAATAACTTAAAAGCTACACACAGCCTACCACCCCCAGAGTTCAGGAAAAATAAAACATATAAACAGGACTCTAAAAATTACAATCAAAAAACTATGCCAGGAGACCCACCTACAATGGGATCAGTTACTGTCCATAGTCTTGCTCAGGATTAGGTCAAGCTCCACCAAGCAGATGGGTCTCTCCCCTTTTGAAATCCTTTTTGGGCACCCACCCCCTTTAGTCAAGGGCCTGCAAGGGGACCTTAAAAAAACAGGTGACCTCACCCTGAGACAACAGATACAGGCCCTCTGTTGACTCTCAAAAATCAATGACTAGGTAAAAGAAAGACTCCCCGTTAACTTGACAACTCCCACACACTCATAAACCAGGGGATGCTGTTTGGGTAAAGGAATGGAACGTACAGCTGCTAAAGCCCCACCAAAAGGGGCCCTTTTGTTGTTGTTTTGTCCATCCCCACCACAGTTAAGGTAACAGAGATCATTCCTTGGATCCACCACAGCCGAGTGAAACCAGCTTCCATCAAGTGGGAGTGCATTCCTGACCCAGCCTCACCATACAAAAAAAAAAAAACACCAGCGTCTTTCCCTGACAGGACCGTGCTCCCAGAGACATAGTAAACCACAGACGATGAGACATCAGCCCTGTTCTAGTCACTCTGGAAGGGCAACCATGGGGGGCTACCATGTGGAAGGATCTACAGGTTAAATGACAAGTACATATGCCCAAAAGATGACAGTGGGACATCCGGTTGTGCATACTATGAACAACTCTACTGCCCTTACTGGGGTTATAAAAGGTGGGCAACTTGGCTTGAAGGGGAGGTCCATACCTCACAAAAAAGGGAAACAACCCCCGACTGCAGTCTTAGTGCCTGTAACCCTATAAATTTCACTATTTTCAACCTCAATGAAACAGGCTGGGAAGTTGGGGAAAAGTTTGGCATTTTAATCTATGGAAAGGGAACAGACTCCTGTACTTTGCCACATTTTCATCTCATCATGATCACCCATGAGAGCTCCTCATACCAGGTCTTTCACTCTTTTTTTTTTTTTCTTGTCTGTTATTTTTTTTTCTTTTATTATTCATATGTGCATACAAGGCTTGGGTCATTTCTCCCCCCTGCCCCCACCCCCTCCCTTACCACCCACTCCACCCCCTCCCTCTCCCCCCCACCCCCTCAATACCCAGCAGAAACTATTTTGCCCTTATTTCTAATTTTGTTGAAGAGAGAGTATAAGCCATAATAGGAAGGAACAAGGGTTTTTGCTGGTTGAGATAAGGATAGCTATACAGGGAGTTGACTCACATTAATTTGCTGTGCATGTGTGTGACCTTCTAGGTTAATTCTTTTTGATCTAACCTTTTCTCTAGTTCCTGGTCCCCTTTTCCTATTGGCCTCAGTTGCTTTTAAGGTATCTGCTTTAGTTTCTCTGCGTTAAGGGCAACAAATGCTAGCTAATTTTTTAGGTGTCTTTCACTCTTTTTACGAGATACAAAGTGAGTTTCCCATCTCAGTTACAACCAAAAACCTGTTTCTCTCACTACCTGAGTCCATAACACAAACTCTGAAGGTAACTTTGTGTTATGTTTGTGGAGGAAAAAATATGAGACCATTGGCCATGGGAGGAAAAAGAGCTAAACCCACAAGAGCCCATCAAGGAAACCACTTCCCTAGCCACAGGGAGAGCATTTGGCTCCTAAAAACCTCTATTATTTGGAATTACTGTAGCTCTCATCCAAAAGGCCAATTCTCCACCCGATAGGGGACTTGGTCTGCTTGGGACAAAAGTTTTACAATGACACTACCCAATTACACAGAGCCCCAACCTCACCCGTTGTTACTGTAGTGCTAACTTCCCTACAATAGCCTGAAATAATCTCAATCTGAATAGTTGCTGTTTATAGATTAATGACAAGATGAAAAAGCTCACTCATGTCCCTGTGCAGACATAGAAGGGATGGAGCCCCAAAGATCTATTTGGGAGCTAGTTCTCAACCCTAGGTGGGTTCATGACCTTAATAGGGACAGTGTTCCTTATCCTAAGAGCATGCCTGATGTTACCCTGCCTAATCCCCCTGCTACTCCAGTCTTTATCAAGATGATGTCTTTGACCCAGAAGTGGGTCTAAGTATCAAAAGAGGGAATGTGGCAGGAAGGCAGGGAGGGGGAAGAGAGATTAATGAGTGCTACAGTGAAACAAGGAATGTTATCTGGAGACAAAAGAAGGGTCACCTTGACCCAGAGGTTAGAGTGGCCAATGAAATGACATGTGATTATGTATAGGACAAGCTGCACCCACCCCCATTTCTGCAACCTGCTCTAAATGATATACAAGGAAAGCCCCCTTTGTTCTCGGGCCTCAGCCTCTGGACATGAGTTCACTGAGTCGCTTCCAGATTGCTTCCCGAAAGCTTTGGTGCCCTCTCAGTCTCGTCTGAGCCTGCAACATTTTGACAAAGGTATTGTAATTTTTTTTTCCAGTACAGGAGTTTGAACTCAGGGCCTTGAACTTGTTAGGCACGGGCTCCTCCACTTAAGTCACACTACAGCCTTTTTTTAAATTTTAGTTAATTTTTGGATAGGGTCTCACATTTTTGCCCAGGACTGGCCTCAGACCTCAATCCTCCTACTTATGGCTGCCAAGTAGCTGGGATCAAAAGCTCAAGTCATCGTGCCCAGCTTGTTGGATGAGGTGAGGACTTGCTAACATTTTTTGTCCCTAGGCTGGCTACAAACCAAGATCCTCCTGATCTCTACCTCCCAAGTAGCTGAGATTACAGATGTAAGCCCTGTCTTCTTATAACTTTTGTGAGCATTCTCTTTGGTCAAAGAATTACCAAGGGCTGGTGAAGTGGCTCAGGTGGTAAAAGCGCCTGCCTCGCAAGTGTAAGGCCTTGAGTTCAAACCCCAGTGCCAAAAAAAGAAAAAAAACTACCAAACCAGGCACTCTGAATTCCAAGACCACATTATTACTCATTGAAGAAAAGTCAAAGAACTATTAAATACTATAACTCACTTAATATCTAAAAGAGAAGTGACAAAAGAGATGCATGTGTATACTTTTTATTTTTGTCCCATTCAGAGTTTGAGACTAGATATTTACTTATTCACCATTTACTGAGCTGGTAGAGTAGCTCAAGTGGTAGTGAGCCTGGTTAGCAAGCATTGAGGCCCTGAATACAAGCCCAAATACAGGAAAGAAGGAAAGAGTTATTGCATGGTTATTTCCACATCATTTGCTCCAAGAATTAACTAGAAAGAGAAACTGAATTTAAGTGCACTAACAGTATCAGTCTCCCCAGCGGTTACACCACCCTCTGACAACACTTCCCATTGCTTCCTTTCCAGCCAGCTCTCATAGTTAAACCTATTCACTCCTTTCCAGCCAGCTCTCATAGTTAAACCTATTCTTTTCTGGCTGCTTCCACCCACTGTGTCTTCCTTTCTCCCCAGGGATGTTACAGACCTGGACCAAAGGAAAGTTTTTTGTTGTTTTCTTTAGAGTGCTGGAGATTGAACCCAGGGCCTTGCACCTACCTGGGAGGCAAGCTCTCTACCACTAAGCTACATCTCCCACCCTCCAAAGGAATCTTAAAAGTCTGCATTAGCAGACTGCAAAAGCAGCTGAGTTAGCTGCATATTTTTTTTCAGTACTGATGTTTGAGCTCATAGCCTCCTGCTTGCTAGGCAAGCTTGAACCATGCTTTCAGCAAGGTCCTGAGTTCAAATCTCAGTACTTCCCCCTCAAAAGGGGGAAAACCAATTATGGCTAAATCACCTTTTGCCGACCCATTACCTACTTTTGTACAGCCCAGTTGAAAATTTGTCTTTTTTCCCCCTTTTTTTGTGTGGTACTGGGATTTGAACCCAGGGCCTTGCAGTTGCCAGGCAGGTGCTCTACCACTTGAGCTACTCCACATGGCTCCTTTGGCCCATTACAGAAAGTCACCTCCTGGCCTGGAAAGTCCAGACAGCTCTATACAAGGCACTGCAGTGATTTACAGATCTTGCCTAATTTACATCTCAAAACTACATAGGTGTTATCGTTTTTATTTTTTGGCAGTACGGGGGTCTGAATTCAGGGCCTCATGCTTGCTAGGCAGGTGCTCTATCACTTGAGCCACTCCACCAGCCCAATCACTATTTCTAAATAAGACAACTGAGACTGAGAGATAAAACTTTGCTAAGATCATAGAGGTCTGGAACTAGAGCCCAAAACTGGAACTCTCCCCTCCTCAAACCTGAATTATCACTCTCTTCACCCCATTGACCCTAATTTTTCTTCCTAAGGCCCTCCATCCAATACCTTCAAATATCTAGACTTTGTCTTGCCTCAATCAATTCTCTAGACTTCTCCAAGTTTCTATTTTGCAGCTTTAGGTCCCTTCACCACCAAAATCACTTCCTTTGGATTTGTGTATTTTTTTTTTTTTTGGCAGTATTGAAGTTGAACTCAGGGTCTTGTGGAGGCGCTTGCCACCCTGCGCAGCCCTTGGTTGAGATGGTGGTCTTTTGATAACTTTTTGCCTGCCTGACCTCACACCTCGATCCTCCCAATCTTTGGAGTAGCTAGGATTACAGGCTTGAGCTACCACACCTGGTGGACATCCTCTGAATTTGTCTATAATCCTCTTAACAATTGACATCTATGAGAGCCATGCAGGATATAATGCTATCAGCATTGTCTATCTGAATAGTCTGCATCTCTCCTACTTTCTACCAGATTTGAGTTTTTTAACCCAAAGGCAGAATCTTAGATTCAATACTATGGAGTCATTCCTGCTTACTGGGATCTTTTTGAATCCTTGTTCTGCAAGCTGATATTGTCAGTCTTCCTAACTCCTTGCCACCCATATATAGGCCTTCTGATTTTCATCTGGCCAAAATGCACTGACATATCTTCTTTATTCCAGAAGATGGCACTCATAGGTCCTCCAATTTCTCCTTCTTTTGTGGTGCTGGGAGCCCTAAGAGGACTCTGCTGCTTAGCTACACCTTCATCCTGGGCTTCCATTTTATCAAAAGCCTCACATTTAGTAATCTGGCTTATAGATCCTTCTAGGATGGCAGACTCATGTGAGATTTAGTCACTTCCAAGGAAATGCTAGGCAGACATTACTTTTTTTGGAGGGGGTGGTACTGGGGTTTGAACTCAGGACCTCACACTTGCTAAAATGACACTGTCTTCATCCTTTTTTGAGTTGGACATTTTTGAGATATTGTCTGGGCTGGCCTTGAACCTCAGTCCTCCGGATCTCTGCTTCCCAAACCAAATTGCTGGAATTACAGACACAACCATTGGCGCCCAGTGGAAATTACTTTTAATGGCCTCTAAACCCTCAACCTCCCTTTTTACCCAACTTAGAAAAAGCTTAGTCTGTTCCCAGCTCCTTCTCTTCCTGCACTCCTTTCCACTCAGGGACAGTGAGCAGGACACAGGGTATCCAACCTCTCCTCCCCAGCTCTCTTAATCCCAGATCTACCACTTGCCTACTGGTGGCAGGAACGTTCCTTAGCATCTCTGTGCCTCTTTTCCTTATCTCTGAGGTAGGGTAATAGTGTCTAATAAGAAAACCAGCTCCATTTCACATCAATTTTCACAGTGCTACGATGGGGAAATGAGGAACTTTTTAAAAAAGATGTAAATTGTGCTTTTTCCTTCATTTGTATTTGTCCACTTTGTCCCCATGCTCCATGGAACATACTGTCCCTTCATTCAGAGTAAGTCCGTTTTCTTCCATTATCCCTTCCCCTGGCGATAATCTGGAGATTCAATTAAGAAACAGATATGGGTCAAATCAGGTTCTGGGCCTGTAAGGCAGAACACATGCTTCAGTACTGGGGTTTCAACCCAGGGCCTCATACTTACCAGGCAGTGCTGTTCTGCTATCAAGGGCTGCAGGTGTAGCTCAAGTGTTAAAAGTACCTACCTAGCAAGTACGAGGCCTTGACTTCAAAACCCAGTACCACTAAAAAAAGAAAAGGTAGCTATTAAAGCTGCTCACAGTGGCACGTTCCTATAATCCCAGCACTTGGGAGGCTGAGGCAGGAATTCTGGAGTTTGAAGCTAGCTTGAGCTATATACCACAACCCTACCTCAAAAAATACACACAAAAAGTTGTACGGATATCTGGAAGGATATGCAGAATTTCAGGATCTAAGTAAACTCAATGTGAAAAATAAACATTTATTACAAGGATCAATTTTGATATCCTAAAATGAAAGCTGACACCGTATTTCCCAACTTCAAGGCTGTTAACTGACTCATACTCATCACAAGTGAGGAGCTACTCAACTCAAACACACAAGAGTCATGAATCACCCATTCTTGTGGCCTTTAATCCATCTCTCTCCCACCCTGTCCTCCATGACACAGAACTGAAACAACTTTAAAAATGTCATCCTTACTGAACTATTTCATAATCTTCTCTTTTATTATCTTAGTAGAGTTTATTTCCTCTAGTTTCACTTTTTTCCCCTTCCTTTTGGGATATTTATTATTTATTTGTTTGTTTATTTATTTATTGGGGCTTGAACTCAGGGCCTACATCTTGAGCCATTCCACCAGCCCTTTTTTGTGATGGGTTTTTTTGAGATAGGGTTTGGCTATTTGCTGGGGGTGGCTTTGAACCATGATCCTCCTGATCTCTGCCTCCTGAATAGCTAGGATTACAGGCATGAGTCACCAGCACCTGGCCTTTGGGACTCTGAGTGTGTGTGTGTGTGTGTGTGTGTGTGTGTGTGTGTTCTGGGGATTGAACTCAGGGCCTCCCACCTGTAGGCACTCTACCACTTGAGCCACTCCACCAGCCCATGGGATTCTTGATAGAAAAGGAAACTATAACAATAATATAATTAAAAAAAAAAAAGAAAGAAAAAGAAAAATCAATTCAGTTAGGGGTTTCTAGATAAAAATACAGAATATGGCAAAGTGGCATTTAGTATATTCCAAAGAAAGAAATAAGCAAAAAAGCAAAATCAAATCCTTTATTTGCCCTCTTACTAATTAACAGATTGGGACTGAGTGTGGTAGCACATGTCTGTAATTCCAGTACTAGGGAGGCTGAGGCAGGAGAATCATGAGTTTAAGGCCAACCTGAGCTACACAATGACAAGACCCTGCCTCAAAATAAAAGATAGATTGGGGGAATGTGGTAAATAGGAAACAAAATTAAGGGCCCAGGATCCAAATGGGGAGAAAAAAAGCATTGACAGGCCTATCTTGCTTATTCCTGCTCCACTCTCAAAACATCTTCTCCTGAACTGAATAAATAGTTACTACTTTAAACTACTCTTAAAATAGTTCTTCAAATGATCTGAGATATCCCCCTTGGCATCAGTTTCTCCTAGCCTTAGAAAGTCTGGGCAATGCACCCCATCAGGCAGGGGGGTGGGCACTTTCTCCTTTCACTTGGTGGAACGAGCCAAGTAAACCCCAAGCACAGCACCAGCTTCACACTGGGTACCCCAGGAGGTGCTGCAACAAGGATGTGAAATCCAGAAGCTCTGCCTTGAGTTAAGAATCAGGCAAGGGGGGCAGGGCCCTAGGGAGCAGCCCCAGGTTACTGGGAAGTAGGCCTTTGAGGTATTTTCCTGTTTGTACAAAGAAGTTCGGAAACCTCCAAAGACCTCATTTCCTCCACTCCCCACAAAAAGAAGCTTTGACAAATCAAGTTTTTATTTCCAGCAACATTCAGGTAATAAAAACACACAGGAACTCAACCTCACCGAAGAGCTAAGAAGCCCTCCAACACATCACCCAAATTCTTAGCATACACATACACACACACACACACACACACACACACACACACACAGCTCAGCAAAGAGCCAAGTCTAATACAGGCATCCCACAGCCCTACAGACATCTGAAGACGGTCTGTCCAGTTGTTCCAGCTAAAGGAAGGTGATGGCTACCAGTTCCAGCTTTCTTTTCATCAGTGGTTTTAAATCTTTTTTCTCCACATTTCCTGAAAGCTTTCCCACTTTCTTATGCAGTCTGCTTGCATTCAGGAGGAAGACAGACCAGGAGGATCCCAGTGGCACTTTTCTTGGGGACATGGAAGAGACAATGTCGCCATCAAACACTTTAGCAGCTCCTCTCTCCAGTCCCCACTCCAGAACAGCCGGCAACAGTCCTCATTCCAGGAAGAGAAAGCCCAGTTATCAGGCTCAAGATCCTTATTCAAAGGCCACTATAGGCCAGGCAGTGGTTTCGGATTCCTGGGAGCCCTACCACTCTTGCTGTCTACCTAGAAGGGAAGTCATCAGGCATACAGGACTCCTGCCTGATCTCTTGTAGAAATGGGAAATGAAAATTTTAAACAAGTCTCAGGCCACTCAGTAGTGGTAGGCAAGGAAGGGAGGGAAGGAAAGAGGGAGGTGCACATTGCTGATGCTATTAAAATCACATCCTAACTAAGATAAAAGTGGAGGGGTCCTGTGGGGTCTAAAAGACAATTAAGGTATCCGGTGAAACTACAAACATCAGGGGCCGGAGTCTGGTAGCACCTGAGTAGGGCAAGCACAGAGATGAGCTGGACCAGGTCACACCAGGAATGATGAGGTCTGTTTGAACTCCCCCTGGGGAAATAAAATACACAGTCAACACCACAGTCTTCTTTAGCTAATGAAGACCCAAATATAAATCCCTTCACTTTAGCTGAGAGACCTCCCCACTCTAGGGCCGGCATACTCACCTCACTTCGAGTAATAGGTTGGCTATAAATCACCTTCTTAGCTGTCGAGGTCCTGTGGACAAGCCAGAAGTTGGAGACACTCAGTCCCCAAAAGTGTTCATTAACCTCTCCTCGCCATGTTATGCAGTCACATAGAGTTGAGGTAGAGAGGTGTGGGCAGAGGGAGATAGGACAAGCCCAGGTGAACAGGAGTGAATAGAAATCCAGTTGTCCTCCCTCCAAGATGGCTGACATTACCCCCAACCCTCCTCCCCACTTCTAAGGCACATCTCAGCTTCAAACCACACATGTTCACGTTCTGATCCTTGGAGAACCTCAGGACAGCACCTCACTCACCCTTTCTTTGCTCCTGAAAAAGAGAAACAAGAAAACCATGAGTTTCAGCAGGATAGAACATGGCATGGCATTGGAAGGCGGGGGAACTAGTGTGTAGCACTTGATATAAATTAGATCAAGTGATCTGTGCTCCCCAGTAAGAATGCCAGCACCCAGAGCACAGACGGCTCCTCACTCAGACGGCACCCACAAGCCATGCTCCCTGGGGACAATACAAAGGAGAACCTCCGAGGGCAAATACTTACTGTAAAAGTAGCCTCGGCTATAGGCAAACCAGATGCCAAAAATCAAGACTCCAAGGAGAAGCAGTGCTACGATGACAGCTGCCACGATGCCCCCCACATTCA
Organism: Castor canadensis; assembly: GCF_047511655.1. Taxonomy (NCBI): domain Eukaryota; kingdom Metazoa; phylum Chordata; class Mammalia; order Rodentia; family Castoridae; genus Castor; species Castor canadensis. The sequence continues at coordinate 100,410,186 of NC_133396.1, read as the reverse complement.
GTTCCACTGTGAGACACAAACCAGAGGTCAGGCACAATTGCACAATTGTAGAACTGACAGAATAGCCAATGGCCAGATAAAAAGCAGACTCCCATCCCCAACCCAGCCCTGAGCTCAAGTGCCTGCATATTCTTACTTACCAGCTTCCATGCGCACAGCAGCTGATGTCATGGGTAACCCAAACCCATTCATTGCCTGACAACTGTATTCTCCAGTATCAGAGGCTGTCACAGAATCAAAGACCTGGAAGGAAGAAAAAAATTGGTTTCTTGCTAGAAAAACCGAAGTACCTACCTTTTATATCTCCTGACCCTAACTCTAAGTTCACTTTGCTGTTTGTTCTTCCTCCCTACCATTCCAGAACTGTGTCCCCCCTCAATCATTCACCCCTACCCCATCCATACCAGTTCCCCTGACTTGGAATCCAGGGTATAGGAAGAATTACTGAAGGCACGGCTGCTCTTGGGATCTGTAGGCATCAGTACACCATCTTTGTACCAGTAGTATTCAGAGGGTGGGGAACCATCTTCTTCTGAGCAGGTCAGCACTGCCCGGCTCCCAATGGTGACAGAGGAGGGGATGTTGACTGTAGGCATAGATGGAGGCACTAGGGAGGGAGAGATGGAAGGAAGACACTGAACACACAGACAAGGATGGTTCTATGAAAGTAGGTAACAGACTACCCAATCCAATAAACTCTAAGCGCCCACCGTTATTCCCTTAATTTCCACCTAAGCAAGGGCTCATCTCCTCTCTGGTGGCAGTGACTCCAAATATCCCTCCTGACGGGCATTTTTACCATCAAGGAGTTCTAAAGCTAGGCAGTCTGCTATGGGTTTAGGGAAGCAACTAGTTTGAGGCCCACGCAGAAGTCATGTGGTACATACCAAGTACGATGAGCTGGATGGTGACCTCCCCATAGTTGTTGCCACCTTCTTCAGAGACCATACAAGTATACATCCCAGTGTCTTTCCGGGTCACAGAATCGAAGGTGATGCCACTTGGAGAGAAGGTAACTCGGTTCTCATAGGAAGCTACCAAGCGAAGGAAGCAGAGGCAGAGATGGGATGAACTGGAGAGCTAAGCGAAACTGATGAAAATGGTGCTCAAGGTAGGGGGTGCCCTCTTCTTCCTCCAGAAAGGAAACTGGGGAGGCTACGGAGGGCTGAGCTGCAAGGGTGTGCCCCTGCCCTGGAATCCAGGTTGAGTCAACTGCTTCACAACCTCAGCAATCAGAAAGAAGGTGGCGCAACTCACCCGTGATCTTGTTGTTATAGCAAACCAGGCTGGTGGTGTCACCGTGGACAAACTTCCATTCCACACGGGGAGAGGAGAACCCAGAGTAGGAGCAGGACAATTTGATCGCTGCAGACAGGACCACAGTGTCAGGAAGGAAGAAGCCTCAAAAAACAGAGAAGGTGGGAACCAGCCCCAAACCACTGGGCTCTCCATGCTCCCTGCCCCTAGAGGTCTGGTACCTTCTCCCCCTCACACCTACCCTGCCCCACCCTCCCCACTCTCCAGAGCCCCACCCCACTCACATTTATTCTCAGCAACTCGGACAACAGATTCAGAAGTGTACACTGTACCCTTGCCCAGCACCAGAGGGCCTGAGGAGAAGAAAAGAAGGCTCAATCAGAATAGGGTACAGACCCAGCAGATGGTCTGTGATCCTAAGATGTAAGGAGATTCAGGCTCCTCCCAGCTTGGTTCTCACACCCTCTGGCCACTATCTTAAACATCTTCAATGTGTTTTGTTACAAAGACAGGCCAATACACTTCTATCATGGAAACAAAACATTTCTTCCATTTTAAATGGTTTCCTCTATGGCTCCCAAAATCTAATTAAATTTCTACTAGTCCAAGGGCAGCTTCCAGAAAGACATGTCATGGTTCAGAGAAAGCTTCTCAACCAAAGATTGCAGCCACTTGTCAAGCCAATCCTGGAAGGTTTCCAACAAGTTGGAGGCAAGGTGGGGAGGGAAAAGGAGGACCCAGTAATGAGGATAATAATAATACTTGACATTTATAGAACATTTGGTGCTTTTTAAAGTGTTTTCAGATACATTACATCATTTGATCCTTGAAATAAGCATGACATATCACCAGGCCAGGTATTATTATCCTAATTTTACACAAGGAACTGAGAATAAAGAAATGTGCCTAAGATCACAGAGCTGGTTCTGAGATGGGGCTCAGATCACCTCATCACAATCTCTTGGGAAGAGACCATGCAGAAACTGTAAATATAAGTCTAATCGGAATTGTCACTACGAATCCCACCCCATAGTGAATATATCCTAAAAAAAATTTATAACAAAAAAGGAATCTACACACACACACACACACACACACAAAAGAATCTCTTCCCTTCCAAATAGAGGAAGAAAAGGTGGGTGTGGGATGGGGTAGAGGAATGAGATACCAGAGGCTAAATAAATAAGGAGTTGAGGAAGTAGGGAGGGACACAACAGTGGATAACAGGATGGTAAAAACACCTGCACAGGACAGGCCCAAACTTGCCAAGTTAAAGCTCATAAAGGATTCTGAGATCACAAGATAGGGCTATAAACCTGTACTTACACAATTACCCCCATTCATGTTTTCAAAGCTCAAATTAATGAAGTATGCTTTATTTATAGCTTTATGTCAGAGCCCTGTCTTCTTAGATAAATGTATAAAGATGTGCAATACAAGCATATCTGTTAAATTCAAATACATTTTCCTTTATTTAAGCATTCACGTAACTGAATATAGTCTCTGGTCCCTAACACTTCCTTTTCTCATCAGAAATGTGAGGCGGTTTGATCTATATGGTCACCAAAAGTCCTTTAGTTTTTCTCTCAAGCCCCCTTGGCATTTCTGTTGATACACATACACACACACACACACACACACACACACACACTCACTTAAATCTCACATAACAACACTGTGAATTAGTACAGATATATATTTTCCTCTCATTTTATAAAAAAGAAAATTAATCTCAAATGTTAAGAAGTTGATTGGCCCAAGGAAATGGTAGAGCTGAACTAGTATGCAGGTTTCTCTTATACTCTTTTTTTCTTTTTTCTTTCTTTTTTTTTTTTTTTGAGACAGGGTCTCACAATGTACCCCAGGTTGGCCTCAAACTTTCAATTCTCTTGCTTCAGCCTCCCAAATGCATATGCCACCATGCCACACCAGTCCCCCTATTTTGTTATTTATTTATTGGCAGCACTGGGATTTGAACTCAGTGCCTCATACTTGCTAGGTAGGTGCTCTAAGACTTGAGCCATATCCCCTTTTTGCTTTTAGTTATTTTTAATTTTGCTTTTATTTTTTTGCCCAGTGCCTGCCTGGACTGCAATTCTCCTATTTATACTTCACACATAGCTGGAATGACAGGCGCACACTACCACCTCAGCTATTGGTTGAGATGGGGTCTCAACAACTTTTTGCCTGAGATGGCCTTGAACTATAATTCTCCCAATTTCTGCCATTGATTTAATGGAGGTAAACTGTATAAAAGTTAGGCTCATTTTATCTATAGATTATTTCTAATATTACTTTGTATCTATAAACTTGTCATTACATTTTAATGTCAAATTTACACTCAAATGTAATAACAGATGTGGACATTAAACCAAATACCCTTTATTAAATTGGAAACCCTTCCCGAGGATGTGAGTCTCCTACTCAACTTTCATGAAGAAAGCTGATAATAGCTGGATAGCCGAGCCCCAGTGGTTCACGCCTATAATCCTAGCTACTTTTGGAAGGCCAAGATTGGGAGGATCGAGGTTCAAAGCCAGCCCTAGCAAGTAATTCATGAGACCCCTACCCTACCCTAATCTCCAAAATAACCAGAACAAAATGGACTGGAGGTGTGGTTCAAGTGATAGAACACCTCTTTGCTTTGCAAGTACTAAACCCTGCATTCAAACCCCAGTCCCACTAAAAAAAAAAAAAAAAAAAAAAAATTTAATTTTTTTTTTTTTTTTTTGCCCAAGTCAACCTTCCCTGCTTCAATAATGGAACCTTGTTTTCAAAGAGTCTTCAATTTTCAGTTTTGCAATTGGCATCTAGAGGTATGTACTGTGATGCTTGAATCAGATCTCCCTTTGCAATGAGGGACTTACTGCCCCAGCTGCTAAGGGTGCTCCCAAAGGAAGATTTAGTCTATCTGCCCTCTTTGAGGACAGCCAGAATGCTGTCTTGCCCCAGCACCTGCCTTCTACCAGGTGCAACCAGGGCCCAAGAGTTGATCAACACAGAAAAGGCAAAGTGTAAAACTCTATCTCCCAACTCCCCAACCTGGGGCAGATCTGAAAGGCCATTTCAGCTCTGAAGTTCCCTGTGGGGTAGGCTGAGGCCTCATGTGACTACAGTATAACTCAGACTCTCCCTCTGCCCAATCTTGCTCTCGTCCCCTCCTTCCCACAGGTGTGGATCCTAAGAGCACTCCCTAATAAATGTCTTATGTGATAATTGATATATCAGAGTCAGCTTCCCAAGAACCCAACCTGCGACACCACCCAAGTAATGAGCAGCATCTAATTAAACAAGAAACTAGCTTCTGAAACACACACATCCATCACAATGAATGAATTTTATGGTTATTCCTCTATCACTTCTGACTTTGGCTAAGTTCTTTTTTAAGTCCTCTGAGATCTTCAGATCTAAAACACATTCACGAATTACAGCACATATATAACAAACACATTGGCTACAGGTATATTCTCCTCCTCATTACCTAACTTACTCTGGACTTCTCTTCTGTTACAAATACAGGCACCTTCACCTCAAGGTCCACATGATGTTAAGACTTCCTGTCTACAGTAGCCCACTTGGGCCAATGCCCAAAAGTCTACTGTGCGGGTATATTGCCCCAGGAGTTGAGTCCAGCCCTGTCAATCACCCAGGAGTTGAGTCCAGCCCTGTCAATCACCCAGGAGTTGAGTCCAGCCTTGCCAACCAGCCACTCCTATTCACCCACCACAGGACACCTCAGCTGCCCTGGTCCACAGGTCCACATTCCCCTTCTCATTCCAGAACATGCCTCTGGAACAAGACTGCCTGCATTCAAATCCCAGCTCTGTTACTACTAGACTGTGTGAGCCAGGCAAGCCACTAAGCCACTTTAAACCCAGTTTGTCCACCTGTAAAATGAGGATGACAACAGTTACTATATCAAAGTGAGGTTAAGCAAGGTAATACAAAGTGCTTAGAACAGTGTGTGACTAACAGAAAGCACCAAATAAGTATTATAATGTATTATCATCTAACTATAGACCCTCTGTATACACTTCTGTATGTTTCTGACGTCAACATTTCAAGACATTTAAATAAGAAATAAATAGTGCCTGAGAAGTGATCACACTCCAGCCCACCAAACTACCTCTCTCCTGCCATTGTGACTACTTATTTCTTTCTTACTTATTTCTCCTCAGGGAGGCTCTCTTCTCTAGAACCTTCACAGGTGGAATAGCAGGGAAAGGGACTCTCCCTCAGGACAGTTTCCCTGCCAATATCTCATCAATTTATATTTTCTCTGGCCTCGTGACAGTTCCCCTTTTGTACTTAACCTCAGACCTATATTCGCCATACTACACAAAAGCATACAAATGTCCTACTAATGCATGTGCTAAACCAAACCAGAGGGGGAGAAAAAGAAGAAAAAAATAAATAAAATAAACAAAGTAGAGAGAAATTTCATCCTCTCCGTTGTGTAGTTTCTTTCTTTTTTCTTTTTTTTTTTTTTTTGGTGGGACTAGAGTTTGAACTCAGGGCTTTGCTCTTACAGAGCAGGCTCTCTGCTGTTTGAGCCACTCCTTTGTACAGGCTGGCCTTGAACCTCGATCCTCCCAGTCTCAGCCTCCCAAGTAGCTAGGATTACAGGCACGAGTCACCAACACTAGGCTAGTTTCATCTATTTTGTTTTGTTTTGTTTTTTGAGACAAGGTCTCTCTACATGGCCCAGGCTGGCTTTGAACCCTCAATCTTCCTTTCTCAGCCTCCCAAGTGCTGGGATAGCAGGAATACACCACTGCACCTACCCCATTTACTCTTTTAAGTTCCCGATGAGAAAACCCACAAGGTTAAAGATTAGACTTTTGGCCTGCTAAAGTTTTGGGTCCATGAACAGAAAATCCATCCTCCATCTCAATGCCAGAAGAAGAGCTAACAGTTAATATATGGCTTTAGTATATGCCAGGCCTGGTAAGCACGTAGCATGTACAGTCATTTCATCCCTATAGCAACTTTCAAAGGTAGGTGATAGTATTGTCCTCACTCCCATTTTCTACAAGGGGAGCTGGCAGAGTGGCTCAAGCAGTAAGGGCACCTGCCTAGGAAAAGTGAGGCTCTGAGTTCAAACTCTAGTGCCACCAAAAAAGTGAGAAACAAGTTACAAACCATTTTCTACATGGGGAAACTGAGGCCCACAGAAGTTAAGAAACTTGCTGAAGGCCAAATGGTGGTAGAGAATCAAACTGCAGAGTCTGCGCCACACTACAGCCTTCCCAAAAATGCAAATCTGACCTGTCCTTCAAGGTTTTGATGATTCCACATAGCCTATATGACAAAAGGTAAATTTTCCAACAAGCTAAGAAAGTTCCAGCACCATATGATCCTGTGATAGTTTACCATCCTCCTCACCCACTTTTACTGTTGCAATTTGCCTTACACAATCAAAACTACTTGCACTGCCCAGCAAAGACCTTGCAATTTCACAATCTCTGCCTTTGCCCATGGTATTTCTGTAGTAGAACTCCCTTTTCTTCTATTTATCTGGCTGGCACCTATTCATCCACATTATTTTCTAAGAAATGCCCTACCACACCCCAGTCCTCATGGGGCCAACATAAGACCTACCCGTTCTTAGGCTTTCATTATCCCATGCATAACACTGTCAAAGTGCTTCCCACATTATGGTGACGTCATCTGTAAACATGTATGTCTCCCCGACAGCAAACCCCCAGAGAGCAGAGACCATGTGTTTACTATTCCGATGCTCAGCCCATAGTGTAATTCCCGGTACATGGTGGCACTCCACAGACGTTTACCGAATGATGCAAAGCATTAACAAATCAGGTCATAGCAGACCACCTGCTTTAACATCTACTTTTTCAGGTTTATCGACAAAGTTAAACCCTGTTTTTTAAACTGATAGATGAGGCATGACCAAACGAAGAAAAAAACAAACCTGATGAAAAGCCCAATCTCTTTAAAATTTTAATATTAATATAACCTCTTTAAAAAATATTCAGTTTTGGACTGGCAGAGTGGCTCAGGTGATAAGAGTGCCTGCCTAGCAAGCGTGAGGCCCTGAGTTCAAACCCTAGTACCACCAAAAAAAATTTTGAAATACCATTCAGTTTTATCACCTGCTTAGCAAGTTCAAGGCCCTGAGTTCAAACCTCATATTACCAAAAAAAAAAAAAAATCAGTCCTCAGGAAAAAATATAAAGGCTCTATTAATTAGCCCTTTTTAAAATGTAGTTTTATATCTTTTTTTGTTTGTTTGTTTGAACTCAGGGCTTCGTGCTTGTAAAGTAGGCACTCTACCACTCAAATCACGCCTCCAGTCCATTCTGATCTGGTTATTTTGGAGATGAAGTCTCAGAACTATTTGTCTAGGCTGGCCCTGAATGGCGATCCTACAGATCTCAGCTTCCCAAGTAGCTAGGATTACAGGTATGAACCACAAGCACCTGGCAGTTTTTATATCATTTTTTAAAAATGTTTTTAAATGTACTTGTTTTAAAACAAAATTTAAGTTGTCTGCACATGTGTGATTCCCATCTGCTAGGCTGTGAACGGGACTGATTGCTACTCCTAGGCTTGCAGTGCATCTGCAGGTGTCATAGTGATAAAAGGTTGGTTGTGCACACAGACACCTACACGCCTCCAAGAAAAGTTTGCAGAACCAAAGGTGGAAGAAGTACCAGGAGTTCTTCGAATCAAGGTCTAAAATACCAGCAAAAAAAGTGGGAGAAACCCTGTGATTGGTTGTACCATGTCAATGAAAAGAGAAAGGGTGGGAGTTGGGTGGGGTTGGGTGGACAAGTCGGACAGTGTCACTTGTCACTTAGGATAAAGCTAATGTCAGCAATAAAAATTTACCATGCTCATTAATTTGGGATTCAATACACAAATGAGCCAGACGCTGGTGGTTTAAATTTGCAATCCTAGTTACTCAGAAAGCAGAGATTAGGAAGATCAAGATTCAAAAGTCAGCCCAGGCAAATAGTTCGTGAGACCCTATCTCAAAAATACCTAACACAAAAAAGGGATGACAGAGTGGCTCAAGTGGTAGAGCACCTGCCTAGTGTGAGGTCCTGAGTTCAAACTCCAATACTACCAAAAAAAACTACAAATGAGAACTTTTCCCCTGTTATCCCCTAAATTCATGCCTTAACTCCTCTTGAAAATAAAAACAAATGAAGTAGCAGATATAAAATTATATATATACAAAATCTGGGAGATATAGAAAAGCCAAAGTAGATCACTTTGAACTGACATAAAAAAGCATCTCCAGGCTGGGCGAGGTGGTTCACACCTGAAACCCAGGCTATTCCAGAGGTGGAAATTAGGAGGATCACAGTTCAAGACCAGCTCAGGCAAAAAATTAGCAAGACCCCCATCTCAGCCAATAGCTGGGCATGGTGGTACATGTCTGTCATCATCCCAGCTACACAGGAAGCATACATAGGAGATTTGTGGTCCAGACCAGCCAGGACTACAAGACCCTATTCCAAAAACAACCAAAACAAAAAGGGCTGATGATGTGGCCCAGCTGGTAGAGTACCTGCCTAGCAAGTGCCCTGAGTTCAACTCCCAATATCACCAAAAAGCAAAACAACTACCAAAAGAAAAACAAAAAGCCTCCAAAATGTAAAAATATGTAATGTAAAACATTCTATTTCTATCGGTAATAAAAACAACTCCATCAGGCATAGATAGCCATGCCTACAATCTCAGCACTCAGGAGGCTGAGGCAGGAGGATTGACAGTTTGAGGCTAACCTGGACTACATAACAAGACCCTGTCCCAAAAATAAATACATAGCTGAGTGCTGGTGACTCATGCCTATAATCCTAGCTACTTGGGAGGCTGAGATCAGGAGAATCACTGTTCAAGACCAGTCAGGGCAAACAGTTCATGAGACTGCATCTCCAAAAATAACCAGAGCAAAATGGACTACAAGTATGGCTCAACAGGTAGAGGGCCTGCTTTGCAAGCTCAAAGCCCTGAGTTCAAACCCTAGTCCCACCAAAGTTAATTACCCAAGAATATACATTAAGAAATCTCTAAAAATAGATGCCATACATTTTATAGTATGAATTATCTAAAAGATGAGAACACAGCCAGTTTTTCTTTTCTTTGTTCTTTGTATCTATAATAAGCAAGTGTAAATGAACTATTTTAATTCAGAGAAAAAGGAAGTAGGAAAGAGGGATAAAAATGAAAGGAAATAGGGAAGATCATAAGAGGAACAAAGCCACAAAAGAGAGGCAAACTCCGTGACCAAAAAGGACTGGGTTGGGAGCTAGGGGTAGGGACCAGTGACAGAACACTTGCCTTGCTTGCAAGAAGCCCTATTCCATTATCAGCACTGCAAAAAATAAAAAAGAGAGAGGGAGAAAAATGGTAGTAATAACAGCAAATGTGTGGTACACCAGGAAGTGATGTTCAAATAAACTTTAATGGCTAAATGAGGTAACAGATGAGTAAGAAATATGAGACTACTATACCATCAAGACCTGGAGAGGCCAGGTGCAGTGGCTCACATCTGTAATCCCAGTTCCTCAGGAGGCAGAGGTATGGAAAATTGCAGTTTTCCCCATCTCAACGAATGAGTCCTGAGCCTGTTGTGTTGGTGCACTGTAACCCCAGCTATGAGGGAGGTCCAAGGTTGGCTCTGGGCAAAGACCTTATCAGAAAAATAACTAAAAAGGGTGTGCCTCGAGTGGTAGAGTGCCTGCCAAGCAGCACAAAAGAAAAGAAGAAGAAGGAAAAAAGCCACATGAGTCTGATAAATTTCAAGGAGGAAAAAAGGGTAGGAAGAAACCAGAGCAAAGGTAGCCTGGAGACACTGGCTGAGAACAAGAGTTGGTAGGTGGAACCGCAGAGACTTGGAAGAGAAAACAGTAAGGAAAAGAAAAGAATACATGGCCAAAATAATCACAAAGAATAAACAGCTATACCACACCTATAATCACAGCTTCTTGGGAAGCAGAGATCAGGAGGGTCTCAGTTGGAGGCCAGCAAGGGCCAAATACTTGAGAGACTCTATCTCAAAAACACTTAACACAAAACAGGACTGTCTAACAAGCGTGAGGTGAAAAAACAATTAACAGCTAAATCAATCCTCACATTTTCAAAAGAGACATGTCTATCCTCGGGAGAGACATTCCAAGATGTTCCATTGATTTTTGAAACCATGGACAGTACTAGACTATGTTTTTTTCTTATGCATACCTATGATAAAGTTCAATTTGAAAATTAAAAACAATAAAATATTAACAACCGGCCAGATGCAGTGGCACACATCTATAATCCCAACACTCAAGAAGCTGAGGCAGGAGAATCATGAGTTTGAGGTCAGCCTGACCTAGGAAGTGAGACTGTCTCAAAAAAAAAAAAAACCAGTAGATTAACAACAATAACTCATAATAAAATAGAACAATTATAATATATGGTAAAAAAAAAGTTATTAAAAAAACTTATGAATTGTTTCCTTCTTACATCCCTAATCCTGGATTGCTTATTTCTGAAATTTCTCACTTAATATTTCTTTTTTTGATGGTACTGGGGTTTGAACTCAGAACCTCACACTTACTAAGCAGGTGCTCTACCAGTTGGGCCACTCTGTTAGTCCTTTTTTGTATTGGGTATTTTGGAGAAAGGGTCTCCCAGACTATTTGCCTAGGCTGGCTTTAATCCTGATCTCTGCCTCCTGAGTAGCTAGGATTACAGGTGTGAGCCACCGGTGCCCGGCTCCCATTTAATATTTTCAAACTGTGGTTGGCCACAGAAAGTGAAACCAAAGATAAGGGGGACTACTATATAAATCTATACTACTGATATAATTCCTGGAAATCACTATGTATCTGAATAATAATAAAGCAGCAGAAAATTATATTTTCCAAAGTGGTCATGCTTGAACTGGGACGATAGCTCACCTAGAAAAGTGTGAGGCCCTGGATTCTAACTCAAGTACTGCAATAACAACAACAACAACAAAAGGTGAGGGAGGGAAGGAACCATGTTTATCTATGAATTTATCTCTTCCCACCTGCATTGCCTCCCTTTGAATCTGGGCAGGGGCCTGTGACTGCCAAAAATGTAACAGTAGGGGCTGGAGGCATGGCTCAAGCAGTAGAGCACCTGCCTAGCAAGCACAAAGCCCTGAGTTCAAGCCCCAGAACCAAAAAAAAAAAAAAAAAAAAAGAGTAACAGTAGGTGTGATCCATAGAGCCCTCATATTAAATAAAGTTGGTATCTAATATGCATTTTCTTTTTAATTTATTTTTTGAGACAGAGGCTTACTATATGGCCCAGGCTGCTGGCCTGGAACTCATGACCCTCCTGCCTTAGCCTTCCGAGTGCTGGGATTACAGATATGTGCAAGCACATCCAGAACAAAAGTTACTCTTTTCCTCTTTATGCTCTCAAAACACTGTGTGCTCTGGTGACGGCCCCTGGCAGTCTGCTCCACATCCACTTAGCGACTCTTTCTGTAGTCTGTGGGAACAGAGAAATAAGACTATCAAATTCCCCGCCCTGTGCCTTGGATATGAAGGCTCCAATCCACAACAGCAAGGCTATTTCCTTCCTCTCTTTGTTTTCTCTATAGATCCTGTTAATTATTTGGATTTTCCTTAAGTTGCTTTTCTGCCATGAGTTTGTTTAGATGTATTTAAAAAGAAGGAGAGAGAGAAGAAGGAAAAGGAAGGAACCAGTGGTCTCTCTGGTTAAGAATACATCCCAATTTTCCATCTGGGCATATGGACCTCAGAGGACCCTTCAGTAGTGAGAGTTACAAACTCCTAAATTCGCCAGGGGCACGTGCCCAGTTTACCTAATACATCTGCTACCAATACAGTACCTCCAGCCCTATTGGTTTCTTCACCACACCTTGCTGATTGCCTGTCCCGGCACCACATCTCTAGCTCAGAACACAGGAAGCGCCAATGTTTGTTGGCTTAACAAATGAATTTGACATTGCAATACAATTAGAACCTGGATCTAGGGCTTCTGTTTGTCTGGGCTTGCCCTTTCCTCCCCCCACTTAACCTATAGACTGAACCAACTCCTATAGTTCACTGGCCTTCCCAGGACCTGGGAAGATCCACAGCTGGCAGACTGTTTCTGAATGATGCAGTAGAACAGATACAGAATGTGGGATCAAGAAGGCTGTGTGAGAGCAGTTACAGACTGGGCTAGGTCTAAGCAGCCATCTTGGTTGCACTCAGTGTCAGAAAGTAGGAATAGCAGAGTAAAACAGGAGTGCTTTCACTCATCCCTACCTCCTGTCCTCTCTCCTGCTCTGCCCCCTCCCCCAGCTCCCCCACTGCAAGGGAAGGTCACGCCTGCCTGCCCAGGACTCACTCCACAGGCCTGGCATCCAACTTCCTGCTAGCCAGCTGCTTCCTCCTACCCCACCCCCACACTGTGAAACGAATGACACAAGCTGGACTTTAGACAGAAACCCTGCTTATCATGGAGTCCCAGGCAGATGAACACCGGAAAACCGCAATACACGTCCATTCACGCTGCTTCCCATGACCTCCTACAATACTGAAAAACTTCTTCCTCAATTACATTTGCAGTGGTCATCCAGGTTTTTCCTGAGCCTTTCAAGAGGAAGCAGGTTTGAGTTTAGAGATACCTACGGTCACGCCTCAAAGCTAACAGATGTGAAAAACAGCTCCATTATTTCCTAATCTGTCACATAGTATGCACCTTTCAGTCCATCTTCGGGTGGGGGGTAGTGTCAGCCATTTCTATGTCTGTAGAACTCCAGCTGACTGTGTGTAGGTAAGGTGAATCCTAACAGCCAAGGCCACAAGCCCTAAAACACCAGCATGAAAAGCCTCCAGGATACACTAAGTAAAATAAACAAGAGGCACGGTGTGCCTCTTTTTGTGTAAGAAAAAAGCAATATATATTTATATACACATGTATCTCTATAAGAAAACATTGGAAAGACAAATCAACTTAGGGTTATGGGGCGGGGACCAGAACAGGGACCTGTTTTGTTCCCGCTCCACCTCTTTCATACAATTTTGAATTTCAAATCCAGTCAACTATCCCATTCTAAATAAACAATTTTAAAAATCACAGCAGCTGTAGCCCAAACCAGAACTAGGCAAACCCTAACCACAAAGGAGCTAAAGAGAAACGTTGGGAGGTGAAAGCATTCCAGAGCCCAGAGGAACCTGCTAGAATCCCATTGCCACTCATTTCCTCCTTCCCAGCTGTTGCCACTCGCTATTAGTGACTCACCTAGCCACAGTTTTGAGGTGGTCAGCCCTTGATTAATAAGTTAGAAGTATCTAAATGGGCTTGAGTCAGAAACATCAGCAGGAAACATGGCAAAGACTGACCCAGAGGCTTTTGGAACTGAGGAGTTCCAGTAACTCAAGTAAAGAGGAGCAGAGAAGAAGACAGCATTCTAACCAGGGCTACACTTCCTCCTCTATGGTTACACCAAAGACACTCCATCCACTGGCCACTGCCTCTGTGAGAAGCACAAATTCCTCTTCTGCCTGGGAGACAGGTGAACTTCCCCCAAGTGCAGGTTCTAAGTTTCGGTTCACTATGAGTCACCAGTTTTACTCTTCCCAAGCCCAGTTTTCCCAGTTTGTCTCCCCCCCTCCACTACGTTCCTCAGGCTGGTGTTAGCCCTTTGCTTTGTTGTCCATGCTACCTTGCTCTTTATTCTTCCTTCCTGAAGGCAGAGTCCACTGGGAAGAACAACCCCGGAGGGAGAGGAGCACATGGGCAAACTATATATGCTTCAGACTAGGTACCCAAGAAAGAGCCCCTACTTTTTTTTTTTTTTTTTTTTGGTTGTACTGAGGTTTGAACCCAGGGCCTCATGCTTGCTAGTTAGGCGCTCTACCACTTGAACCACTCCACCAGCTCTGTTTTGTGTTGGGTATTTTTAAGATAGGGTCTCTAAAACTATTTGTCCAGGCTGGCTTCAAACAGCAATCTTCCTGATCTCTTCATCCCCAAGTAGCTGGGACTAAAGACATGAGCCTGGTTAGGCCCCTACTTTGGACTCTTGTTATTTGGAATCTCTCTGCTTCCTTTGACCTACTCTACTGGGGACAACATTCTTTCATCCTCACAAAATCCAAAGGGGATAACACCTTCCAGATAGTAATGTAGCTGTTACCCTCATTGAGCCTCAGGACAAGTATTATTACTCCTGTTTTATAGATTAGAAAACGCAGCTACTAGCCTACAGTCACAAGGCAGAGAAGGGAGCAAAGCTAGAACCCAGGTGGGGTGGCCTGGCTCCCTTTCTATCCTCATTTGCACTAACCAAATCAAGTCTACCTACTAACCCCCAAGTCTATCTTGATTTAAAAGTTGCGAAGCCTTCTATACTCCAGATATGTTGCTTCCCAAGACCCACTGTCCTGCTAAGCTAATCCAAAATTACCTCAGGCTCCCCCTAAATCATGGTCACTTGGTTCCCTAAAACACCCTCAAGCTCAAAATAGTGCTATCGCCCATAATTCTTTCAGAACTAGTATGTGCTTATTGTAGTATTATCACAAATAATACAGGAAACTAGGGGAGAGAGAAAAGAAAGAAAGGCGGGAAGGGGATGCAAGGAAGCAGCTCTAGGAAGCTTATAAGCCTGACAATTACTGTCACTAGACTTAGCAGAAACTGTACAAGAACTGGCAGTCTTTAGTACTGGGTACCACACAGAGTGAAAACATGAGTGTGGATGTCAGTAGTATTTTCTAAGATCCAAGCAGAAGGGAAATAGGTGCGGGGTAGGAAAGGACGGGAACTGAAGAAAAAGGGAAATGGATAAGTAGAATGAAAGGGAGAAGTGAGATTGAAAAAAAAAAAAAAACCCAGTTGGAAAGTTTAGACAGTAGATTCTGAAGCAAATAGCTCTTCTGCTGAGGGGTGCCTGAGAAGCTGATTCAGACATAGAAAAAAGAAGTGAGTCAGGAGATTTTGGTTGGGTTCCCAGATTCCACCCTATTGTCGGTCTGGAAAAGTCATCCCCCTTCTTTAGACCTGTTTCCTTATCTGTAAAATAGAATTAGAACTGTCTGTGGTCCAGTCCACCCCAGGGGTTTTGTGTTTTTGTGTTAAGAGTCAAAGGAGTGGTCTACACACCCAGGATACAAAATATATTTCCACCTTTCAAAATCTGAGCAAAATGAATTGCATTTGTAAGACAGCAATATTGATTGTAATGGTTTGTTTCTTTTACACTTCCTAAACACAAACCTGTAAGGGAATCAGAGATTTACACAGAACACATTTTGACACAACTACCCACAGAAGTATGTGCATGAACACTTAAGAATCAGACATAGCATGTGCAGTACCACAAATTTAAAAAATTAAAAGGAAAAAAAATCAGACAGACAAATATACAGGTGCTGACACAGGTTGACAAAGGCATAAACCAACCAACTTACACACGCAGTCTCACATAAACACACCTAGAGACACAGGCAAGCCCCAGCAAGTAAGCCTCATTGTTCCTCAGGAAAGGGAGTTCACAAAGGAAACAAAAACTCTCATGCCCGGCCAGGGTGAGGGCACAGCTTTGGCTGGCAGGAGAATCCAGCCAACCAACAGACACATCCTCCCCCAGGGAATAGCCACTCAGTCAACAACATTTATTAAGGACTCCTAGGTAGTTATTGAGAAAGGAATTTTGAATGCTGTGTTCCAAGAAATTTCAGATTTCAGTTTCATTCCTCTTCAGACTTTGCACTTAGTCACTTTTCCCAGAGAAACCTTGGCAACCCAAAGATTCAGACCCCTCCTGCAAAAGCCGGAGAAGAAGACTTTCACCCCTCCATTAGGTTTCCCCCAAGGGCCCTTAGGAGCCAAGAGTGTCAAGGGGCAAGAGGTCCCGGCTAGCTTCTCTTGATCTCGGATGTCCGAGGGTGCAGAATGGCCTCTCCCAGGTGCATTATAGAGGGGGATGGTTGGGAAGATGTATATGGGAAGAGTCCTCGCGCCCTCGCTCTCACCAGTTGTTGAGGACTGGGAAGAGTGGAACCAGCCATCCCAGCTATTTTTGGACTAAGTGTAAGTGTAAAGAAAGCTCCCAGTGTAAAGGGAAGAGTCACAAGTCACCTGTGTGGGGGAGGGGAAACAGCCACTCTCCAAAGTTGGGGGGAGGAGAAAGCAGAGGGACGAACCAGCGCTGGGGTGAAAGAGGACTAGGAGGGTGAGGCCAGTAGGTTTCCGAACTCCTCCCCTCCCGCGAGCGAGGAGAGTGAGAGCGCCTACCTCCAACCTCGGACCCGACCCACTTACTTCTCCAGAAACTCTGGGAACTTACATAGGATCACCGATGTGTAGAGAAACAACAGTTTCCTCCCGCCTTTCTCCTGTGTCCCCATAACGATTAGGATCCCGACAGGACAACCACGGCCAAAAGCCCCGAGAACAGATAGCCTCGCGACCCGCAGCGCCCAGACTAAACTCCAGCGGCCAGGGTGGGAGGGTGGAACAGTCAAAGGATGGAAGGGTGGAAGGCTGGAAGGGTGGGCCCCGCCCGACTCCTCCTTCCACGTCCGATTGGCCGGCGCCCCAGTCCTGCACATTCTGATTGGTGAAGACGGCCGCCATTCATCCGAGAGATTCACCGTGGCCAGGTGCAGCCCCGCCCGTTACTCCACGGGGTCGGATTGGCGCCTTTCCTTGCTCCAGGAACCTCTGATTGGCCCAGGAGACTGTCGCGTAAGGAAAGGAATTCCTCACCTTCGGCAGGTAAAGGCCCCTTAATTGAGTGGGTGGTGTTCCTGAAGTAGGGACATTCTGACTGGTTGGGTTCTAAATTGAAGCTGGAAACTAGAACGTTACCTCCGAGAAGGTAAGGAAGGGTAGTCGGACTGTGAGACCCAACATAGACTGACTTGGTTTGGGGGTTTTCTCATTGTTTTGTTTGAGTGTAAGTTGCTTTATGCTGCAGAAACTCTGGTCCCATCTCCGACAAGTGAAAAATACATACTAATATGGGAAGATGGAGGGAGAAGCC
The DNA here is from genome assembly GCF_047511655.1 of Castor canadensis. Lineage (NCBI taxonomy): Eukaryota > Metazoa > Chordata > Mammalia > Rodentia > Castoridae > Castor > Castor canadensis. Next base: position 100,392,938 of record NC_133396.1, on the reverse strand, counting down.
TGGGAGAGAAGTGGAAAGATGCCTTTGACACCATCCCAAACCGGGTTCCAATGTTCATCTCACTAACAACATTCACAGACTTTGATAGAGCTGCGGGAGAGAAGGAAAGAGGAAACAAAAGAGAAGGCAGCGCTCAAGTTCAAGTGGGGAAAAGCAGAATTGCATTATCTTAAGAACTTTAAATAGACATACACAAAACACACCCAGATAATAGAAACTGACGTACACCTGCTCTACAAACATCTCTGGGTGAGTGTGGCTATGCCCTTTACACATATTTGATCTGTCAGCAGAGCCAGGGCCGTACATAACAAAATTATTTTTCTTCTCACTGTGACTAATGGTTGGCTGCTAACTAAGCCTCTTTTTTCTATAAATTGTTGGCACCCATTCTTTCTGTTACTATTTATATTGTTAGATCATTTTAAATTGAAATCCCTGTTCATCATCTTTACTATTTGTAGTTCTTTATTTTACAATGATTTAATCTTTAACAATGCTAAGTATACCCAAGTTGCCTTGTGAAATAAACTTCCTATTGAGGTGAAAAGCCCACACGTTAGACAAAAGCATGGTTTGTTTTTCGTTTTGGTTTTTGACATTTTGCCTCTTACCTTCGTTAGATTACATACATCATTCCTTTGTCTATGTCTCAGGAGCCAAAAGTCTCCACTTCTGGTCTCACCCAATTTAAAGCAATGTTCTTCAAGCACCTACTGGGTGCTATAGGGAAATACAAAGAAATACAAACTACAATCCCTTACTGAAAAGTTTACAACCTACTTTCCAGAGGAATACAGGAAACAAAACAATATATAACACAAAGAGAAACTTTGTATTACTAAATTGAAACAAACATTTGGATGCCTGCCAAGTACAAAGGTCTGTTCTTTACCTTCAAATGAATTTAAAGTGTTGGGGAGAGGAACACATACAGAAGCTAGATAAAGAGTAGGGAAGAGAAGAGCTTGGAAAAGGATGTGGTTGTCAACAAAAACTTCAAGATGTAAAACCCTGCGGAGGGGCTTAAAGAAACTCTAGGGACTATTGGGGTGACTGAGGCTTGTTATCCCAGCTACTTGGGAGGTAGAGGTCACTAAGTCTGGAAGCTCCTGCCTGTGATCCCAGCCATGTGGGAGGCAGTAAGTATAAGGATCATCAGCACAAAGCCTACCCTGGGCAAAAAAACTTTATCTGAAAAATAAAACAAAAACAAAAAAAGGTTAGGGGTGTGGCTCAAGTTGTAGAGCCCTAGCAAAAAACAGGGTCCCGAGTTCAAACTCCAGTAGTGCCAAAAAAGGAAAAGAAAGAAACTCTAAGACTGGTCATAGATTTTTAGTAGGAGGAGTTATCTTGGAGATTATTTAGATCAACCTCTCACCCCACATAGGAAAACCCTATATGATAGTTTATACATACCCTGTTTAAACTAAAAATTCTCTAGGCAGAGCCTATAGCTTTTTTGGTTGGTTGGATAAGTTTTTGTTTGTTTTTGTTTTTTTTAAGACAGGGTCTTTTTTTTAAGGATTTATTTATTCAGGTGGTGCTGGGGTTTAAACTCACAGCTTCACACTTGCTAGGCAGGTGCTCTACTGCTTGAGCCACACCTTCAGCCCTAGACAGGGTCTTCCTATGAAGCCAGGGTGGCTTCAAACACACCCTCCAGTCTCAGCTTCCCAAGTGCAAGTACTTTGTATTACAGGCATGAACCACCACTCACCTCTGTGTATAACTTTTTTTTTTTTTTTCAGTGCTGGCGATTGAACCCAGAATCTCACACATACTAAGCAAGCTCTCTACCACTGAACTACATCCCCAGACCTGGGGATGTAGTTCAAATATGCTTTTACCAAGCTGGAATCTGCCTCCTGGGACCTCCCAGTCATTGCTCTCTGAAGTTACACCAAATGTCTAATTATTCTTTTCCCCTGGCAGAGCCCTTCCTTTAAATATTTTAGGATACTTATTATGAACCTCCTAAGTGTTTCCTTCTCCAGGTTGAACATCTTTATATCCTTCAGATTGTCTTCACGTGACAGTTTCATGAACCATCTCCCCCAGTTAATCTCCCTCCTCTGGATAATCCCTTGTTTGTTCCTATACCAAGAATGGAACCAGGTACTGGAGAAAGCATCTGTCCATGGGATGTACAATGTCAATTCAGACAGAGTTCCCTGGTTCCTAGCTTCCCATCCTTGACCAGCTCACCTCTCTTTGAGATGTTCTGAATCCAGAAAATAGTTATGATGTTAGTAATGTTATTTACCTTACAGTAAAGTGAGGATTAAACTGTATACTACATGCAGTGTGCTTAGCACAGAACCTGACACATTTAAAGTACTGAAATGTTAGCTATCTTCACTGTTATTTACTGAGAATGCATTTGCAAATATAACAGTCATACTACATTATTGAGTTATATTTAGTTTACAGCAAACTAAAACTCGGAAGCCTTCCATTTTCATTTCTCTTGGGTCACTATTAAATTGAATCTCTCACACCCTACACCTGTACAATTTGGTTTTTTTAAATACATTTTGCATTTATCTTTATTCAATTTCATATTTTTGTTTTGAAGTGAAATATTAATCATGCACAAGTATACATGAAATAATGCTAATGATTCACATTAAATGGGAGGAGCCTTTGTTCCCATTTCTTGGATATGGGACAGAAGTATGTCTCCCTTTTATCCCTGTTTTCCCTACTTTTATCCTGTTATACTAAATTCCTTTTCTAATAAACTTTTTTGGGAGGACTGGGGTTTGAACTCAGGGCTTCACACTTGCAAAGCAGGCACTCTACCACTTGAGCTATGTCTTCAGTCCATTTTGCTCTGGTTATTTTCATTCATTCATTCATTCGTTTACAGTACTGGGGTTTGAACTCAGGGTCTACACCTTGAGCCATTCCACCAGCCCTTTTTTGTGATGGGTTTTTTTGAACTGTTTGCCCATGCTGGCTTTGAACCATGATCCTCCTGATCTCTGCCTCCTGAGTAGTTTCTGGCACCCAGTTGCTCTAGTTATTTTGGAGGTAGAATCTCATGAACTATCTCTTGAACCTTGATCCTCCCAAGTGACTAGGATTACAGGTGTGAGCCACTAGTGCCAGCTTCAGTAGAGATTTTATTAAGAGATTTTCTCAGCAAAGAAAAAGAACAGCAGCTAAACAGTATATTGGATGAATGCAGGATAAGTATTTTTAATTAGCATACCTTATTAGCACATGGGAGTTTCATTGCGATAATTCCATAGATGTGTACGGTATACATTAAACAATTTCATTCTATTATATTCCCTTAAAACCCCACCACCACCACTATTTCAAACAGTGTTTGGTGGGTTTCATTATGCTATCTTTGTGTGTGTACTTCCATTCTCTTCACCCTCCAGTACCTTTCTCCTTTCCCCCTCCTTTCTCCTGCTCATCCCTCACCAGATAGCCCCCACTTTTGTATTTTGTGTAGATGGAAATGCTTATATGCCAATGGCAATAATCTAGTAAAGAGGAAGGTATTAGTGATGTGTGAAAAAGAGAGGGTAATTGCAGTACCGATGCTAGTGGAAGAAGAGATGGGATCTTGCACTCTGGTTGAACTTTAAAAGAAAGCAGAGCATATGTCTGCCATAAGAAGGGGGAAATATGTAGTACAGTTGGTATAGTAGGAGATGAGGGAAATTCAGTATGATTTCTTCTGTTCTTAGCACTGGAGGGTGCAGAGGAAAGAGGAAGTTTAGGCGATCTGAAGAAGGGGAGAAGTAGAGGTTGAAAAGGAACTACAGTGGTAAGTGCCTACTAGATACTTTGGATATAAATTTGAAGACATGCCAGTCAAACCAGTGTGAACTTCATGCCAGCTGTTTGACTGCAGGAATAGAGTAGGTGGTTAGTTGGTTTTGACTTTAGTTGGGGGTTATCTAAGCAAGTGAAGGAGGATGCCAAAGAGGTGTGCAAGGAAATGACTCAACTGGGACTGTGGTTCAGAGGTAGACGATTTGCCTAGGAAGCCTGAGGCCCTGGGTTCAATCCTCAGTACTGAAAAAAGGAAGAAATTGGGAATGACTTTTTATGTATTCTCTCTCTGTCCTCCACAGATTCTTTGTTTACAGTGCTAGGGTTTGAACTCAGTACCTCACCCTTGCTAGGCAGGCACTCTACCACTTGAGTTACTTCACCGGTCCTTTTTGTGTTGGGTATTTTTGAGATAGGATCTCACTATTTGCCCAGATTGGCTTCAAACCTTGGCTCTTCTGATCTCTGCCTCCTAAGTAACTAGAATTGTAGGCATGAGCCAGCAGGGGCCTGGCTTCTTTTTGCTAATATAAGCATTACAAGTATATATCCATGTTACCTTACTTCTTTCTTACCCAAAAGGTAACATACTACATTTTTTTCAGCTAATAATGTGTTTGGAGATCTTGCATGAGAACACCAAGAACTTCCTCATTCTTTTTTACAACTACATGATACTCTACTGTAAGCTTACAGTGCTGTTTATTTAACCAGTTCTGATTTTCATTCTGTTGCTAATATAGTAATGTGAATAAACACACATGGCTATCACTTGATATGGGTAGAGGTAGCTCATTTGTAGGATAAATCTACAGAAATGTGAATGCTAGATCAAAGTGTATACTCACTTATTATTTTGATTGATATTAACAAATTTGTCCTCCATAGAGGCAGTATCAGTTTGTAGTTTTATAATCTATTAGCAGGCCTATTTTCCCACAGTCTTGCCAAAAGACTGCTTTATCAGACATTTATATTTTTTGCCAGTCCATACCTAGTTTGGTTTTAATTTGCATATCTCTTATTATAAGTGAGCTGACCAAGCATCTCCCCAGTTTTAAAAATCCTTTGTTGCTGGGCTCTGGTGGCTCATGCCTGTAATCCTAGCTACTCAGGAGGCAGAGACCAGGAGGATTGCAGTTTGAAGCCAGCCTGGACAAAGTTTGAGAACCCCTATCTTGAAAAAAAAGCTTCACAAAAAAATGGCTGGTGGAGTGGCTCAAGGTGTAGGCCCTGAGTTCAAACTCTAGTACCACAAAAAAAAAAAAACTTTTTTTTTTGGGTGGGGGGTTTGTTTTGTTTTATGGTACTGGGGTTTGAACTCTGGGCTTCATGCTTACAAGCATGCCCTCTACCACTTAAGCCATGCCCCGAGTCCACTTTGCTCTGGTTACTTTGGAGATGGATGGGGTCACATGAACTATTTACCCAGGCTGGCCTCAAACCACAGTCCTCCCAATTTCAGCCTCCCAAATTGCTAGGATTACAGGTGTGCCCAGTTCTCACCTTTTCTTTTATGGTTTTGCAATTCTAAGTGGTAGTTAGAAATGTCCTCACTATTTTAAGGAAATGAAAGAATTCTTCTTAGTTTCCATTCTTACTTTCAACCTTTCATCCATTTCAAATGTATTATGTATGTTTTATTGACCCCATCTATCTATTCATGTTGTTTTAATTAATTACAATTTATCCCCTATTTTATTTTTTGGTGGTACTGGGGTTTGAACTCAGGGCCTCACACTTCATAGGCAGGCACTCTAGCAGCCCTCTGATCTATTTTAATAACTTGTTAGACCTCCTTCCACATTGATACTTTCTGAAGACTTATTTGCTACCCTTATTTTCAACTTAACCTTTTTCTTTTCTTTTTTTTTTTTGCAGCACTGGGGTTTGAACTCAGGGCATCATGCTTGCTAAGCAGGTGCTCTACCACTTGAGCCACTCCACCAGCCCTTTTTTGTGTTAGGTATTTTTGAGATAGAGTCTCACAAACTGTTGGCCTGGGGCTGGCTTCAAACTTCGATCTTCCTGATCTCTACCTCTCAAGTAGCTAGAATTACAGGGGTGAGTCACCAGTGCCTGGCTGATTCATATTCTCTTTAGAGTCTCTGGCTATGAACTCAACCTAAATTTTCTTTGACTTTTAAAAGTCTGCTTTCCTATAATCTACTTCTTCTAATGGTTCTTCTAACGTGATATGTCCTTCCACATTTTGGTTAATATGAATTCCAAGAAGCATGGTCTACTTTTCCCATACAAACCTAACCAAAGTGAAGCTGGTATAGTTGTACAAATATGAGACAGGATAATAAGGTAGGAAGCATCACTAGAGATAAAGAGGGATACAGTGGGAAAAGGATCTACCCAGGAGGAAGCCTAGCAGTTCTAAATTGGTATATACATCTAATACACAGCCTCCAAGTATATAAAGTAAAACTGAGGGCCAGGCACCGTGGCTCATGCCTGCAATTCCAGATACTTGGGAGGTAGAGAGCAGAAGGATCATGGTTTGAGGACAGCCCAGGCAAAAAAAATTAGTGCGATCCCTAGTTCAACAAAAAAACTGAGCATGGTGGTGCATCCCAGCAAGGTCGGAGAATCAGGATGGATCTTGGTCTATAACAGCTCCAGGCCAAAAGAAAAACCACCTGGTGTGAGCACCAACCAGTGGCTCACACTATAATCCTAGCTATTCAGAAGGCAGAGATATCAGGAGGATCATGGTTCGAAGCCAGCCTGGGCAAATACTTTGTGAGACCCTATCTTGAAAAACCTTTCATAAAAATAGGACTGGTTGAGTGGATCCTGATGAAGACCCTGAGTTCAAGCCCCAGTACTGCAAATAAATAAATAAACAAATAAAGCAAAAAGAGCTGGGGGTGTGGCTTAAAGTGCCAGTTTACCAAGCATAAGGCCCTGAGTTCAAACTCCAGTACCACCAAGTTAAATGAATAAATAAAGTAAAACTGACAGAAACTAAAAAGAGAAATAGGACATGGCTCAAGTGGTAGAGTGCCTGCCTAGCAAGTACCACACCCTAAGTTCAAACCCCAGCACTGCCAAAAAAGAGAGAGAGAAGTGGACAAATTCAAACCATAGTGAGAGATTTAAACATGCCTCTTTAAATAGCTGGTAGACAAAAATAGATAGATAGATAGATAGATAGATAGATAGATAGATAGATAGATAGATTTGAACAACAGAGCTAATAAGCTGATAATTACCACATTTAAAACACTGAACCCCAACATACAAAATGTACCCTTTTCAGGTGTTCATAGACCATTAACAAGTATCGGCCACTAAGCAAGTCTCAACACGTTTGAGATTATTCAAATCATCCACTACATTTTCTGTCTATAGTGCTGGTTAAAAGAGTGCATTCATTTTGTAAAAAGCCTATGAAGCTGCACACTTGCTAAATATATTAAATATTCCCTTTTTTATGACATACTTCACTGCCAGTCATAAGTGTTCTTCCACTTCTGCCTTCTTGTATTATGTATACCTGTGTACACCTCTGCAGAGCCGTACGTTGTGTATGACAGGTGCTTTACAGGTATTGAACTCTTACAATAATTCAAGGAGCTGGGCCTTATAGCTCCCATATTACAAATAATGGAAGTGGCGGGGGGACTGGAGGAGTGGCTCAAGTGGTACTGCACCTACATAGAAAGCATGAGGCTCTGAGTTCAAACCCCAGTACCACCAAAAAAGAAAAAAAAAAGGCAAATAATGAAAGTGAGAGTTGAAATAGTTACAAATGCCTTGTGGCAACCATTCAGTCATCATGCACTCCTGACTCAATCTTTCTCTTTCCATGATAAAACACTACTACTCAGAAGTACCTCCTGTACTTCAGGTTCTGTTTTCATGGTTAGTCACATAACAATAAAATACATAGCCCCTCTCCTTTTCTTTCTTTCGTTTGTTTGGTTTTGTTTTTGAGACAAGGTCTCACAATGCAGCCCAGGTTGGATTCAAACTTGAAACAGTCTCTCCTCAATCTATCAAGAATACCTGGCTAGTTCCTCTCCTTAAAGAGCTCCGTATGCCAGTAATACAAGTTATAATAGCGTGTGATAAGTGCTACAGTGGAGGTGTGTGCTTTAGCTAATGTTTTACATCTTGTGTCCTTTATGGAAAGCAGTTATATAATCTTATCTGCTATTTTTCTCTCTTCTCCTTGAGTTTAAAAACCCTTGTGATGAGAACAGCAAAACTCCTGCCAAATACATTCTTCTAATTCTTGTGAAATTAGGAGGGTACAAAGAACTGGAAGCTTCCCAAGCAGAGGAAATGACGAGTGAAGGCCAGGGTCAGAGGAGAGTAGAGTCTGCTTAAGACACGAAGGAAAAGAGCCTCATGGGAACAGGAAGTGAAGGGAAGTTAGGAAAGGTAAAGTAGCACCAAATCTGGACCACAGATTGCTCAAATAGCCGGCCAGGCATGTGCTCTAGTCACCAGGCAACAAGGACCTATTGTAAATTATCAACTCTGACCGATAAGATAAAAATATTATTTTAAGATTGGACAGGCAGTGATGCTTCCGAAAGGCTGAAATTAGAAGATTCTGGACCGGGCACTAGTGACTCACGCCTGTAATCCTAGCTATTCAGGAGGCAGAGATCAGGAGGTTGGGGTTTGAAGCCTCAAGGTTCGAATGCAAACAGAGACCTTATACAAAATATGCAACACAAAACTACTAAACAACTGGCAGAATGGCTCAAGTGGTAGAGCACCTGCCTACCAAGCATGAGGCATGGAGTTCAAACCCCAGTACTGCCAAAAAAAAAAAAGAAGATTCTGAAGGTCAGAAGGCTAGTGAGGGTCAACAGAAACCTTCCCAAGAACTCATGTTCAAGACTCTGGAGGCAAGAAAATGAAAGCTAGAGTCTGCCTTAAAGGCACTCAAAAGACAGAGAAATGAACAACAAAAATATAGTGTAACAAACATGATGACACAGGCATATGGTAAACACAAACCTGGGATAGATAAAGTAGGATGAAAGCAGGGAGTTCTAGTCAGTATGGAAAGGAAGGCAGAAGGCAAGGGAAGTCCATAGAGCTGGCAAAGCCACACCTGCCAAACTAGCCAGCTATGAGGAAAGGGAAAGAGAACTTTAAAAGGGCAAGGTAATGGATTGGAACAGCCTATAAGGGTTATGAACCAAACAGTTAATGAGGGAGAAAGAGGAATGTTCTCTCAGCAATTATCAAACCAAAGGTCATGGTTATGTAGCAACCCAGGTCAGTTCACTCTAGGATTTTCTCTAACCTCAGCTCTAAAGGTGAAGGAAGAAAAAGACGTTAGCAAGCCAGGAAGGGAGCTAGAAAACTAATTTATGGTGATAGAAGAAAGTGGATGTAGAAGCCAGGTATAGTGGTTCATGTCTATAATCCCAGCACTCAGAAGGATGAGACAGGTGGAGTGCAAGGCCAGCCTGGCCTACATAGTGAGATCCTGTCTCAAAGAGAGAGACCAAGACAGAGTGGATTACATGCATTGTGGTAAGGTGAGATTGAGCAGCCCTTGGTGTGGAACAGTAAACTGGTTCCTTCTACTTGGAGGTCATGCAGAGAGCATCACTTCTGAAGAGAGAACTGCACATTAGCCACAGAGCCACCCCGGCATCACATGGTGGCTGAAAAAGGACCAAATGAATGATCTTTGAGATCCAATATTAGGTGGAGACAGGGGTTTTCAAGCTGGAAGTTATCATTCCTGACAGGTATCCATTTGAACCTCCAAAGACCAGACTTCTGGCTCTAACCTGTCATCCAAACATTGATTCTGCTGGGAGGATTTGACTAGATGCTCTCAAATTGCCACCAAAAGGGGCCTAGAGAGCATCCCTTCACATCACTACTGTGTTGACCTCTATTCAGCCACTCGTGAGAACCCAACCCCGACGATCCTGATCATGACCACTAAACCAGTCTTCCTCAAGAAGCCAGACAGTAGACAGAGAAGTGTGCCAGGCAGAAACAGAGGGCCAATGAGGAACGGGTGCTTGACAATTTACCAGAGGTCAGTGACTCGACGTACACAACTCAGTACAGAAAAGGAAGTCTAGCTAGGAAACAGAGAAAAGCAACTTCGCCCTCACGTTCAGGGATTTCGTCCTGATTCATCTCAGTTTATATTTTTTGACAAGGTGGTTTCATTTGCTTAACTTTAGCAAATGTTTTCCTTTGGATTTTTGTTTGTTAGTTGTTTTTGTGGGACTGGGGTTTGAACCCAGGGCTTGAGACTGAGTCACAACTTCAATCTCTTTTCTTTGTATTTGATGTAATTATAATTTTTGTATCCTGTGAAAAACGCTATATATTTATGTATTCTACTCTTCAATGATTTTTTTGGGGGGGAGCAGTACTGGTGTTTGAATTCTTTTGAGTGTAGTTTATTTATCTTGTGCATATGTATTTTTAAACCTCTTTAACCTGAAAAATAAATATTCACTTAATGATGAATAAAAAGAAAAGAAAAATCCTTGAGATTTTCAGTGTTCTAGGTCTTATTTAGGAATGTGACTGTAAGTGCAAATACTCAAAACTTGGTGAACCAAAGTCAGGCGTGGTGGTGCACACCTGCACTCAGCACTCTTTTTTTTTTAAGCAGTACTTGAGGTTTCAATTCAGAGCCTCACGCTTGCTAGGCTATCACCTGAACCACTCTGCCAGCCCAATCCCAGCACTTTTGAGAAGCTAAGGCAGGAGGATCACAAAGTGGAGGCCAATCTGGACAACACAGCAAGACAGAAAAACAAATAAACAAAAACAAACACTTAAGAACTGTATTTTTATTGCAGACAAATTATGTACTAGTAATCATAAAGAAATGTTCTAATCTATGATGAAGACCAAGGGAGTGGAAAAAAAAAAAAAAGAAGAACTAGAACATTTAAGACTTAAAATTAAGAGAGAGCCGGGTGCTGGCTGGTGGCTTACTCCTATAATCCTAGCTACTCAGGAGGCAGAGATCAGGAGGATCACAATTCGAAGCTAGCCTGGGCAAAAGTTTGAGAGACCCTGTCTGGACAAAACCCATCACAAAAAAAGCACTGGTGGAGTGGCTCAAGGTATAGACTCTGAGTTCAAACCCCAGTACCAAATTAGACCCCCAAAGAAGCATCTGAGACCCAAAGGGATTTGGTTATTTGGGGAAAAGGAACTGACACCTATACTCTTTGCCAGGCCCTGGACCATGTCCTCACATATTTCAGCTTTATCCCCAGACCCAAAAATGTCTGGCTCAACTCATTAGCCCAGGGAGGAAGTGGTATAGCTCTGTGATATGATGGAAAAGCTGAAGAGCACAGGAGATTGGGAGAGTTTATAAAGGGTAGACTGTGAGAAAAAAGATGTCGGGGGGCTGGCTGCAGTCCAGAAGGTAGAGGGAAAAGGAGGAAAAAGAGAAAAAAGCCAGGAATGCAGGAAAGGTCTGAAAGAAGTTCTTCAGAAATTTGGAACATCAGAAAATTGCATCCATATCTGACGCAACCTTCTCTTTGACGGATAAAGGAATTAAAAAAAACTTGTTTTTTTGAGATGATCTCTTTATGTAGCATTGGCTGGCCTTGAACTCACAATCCCCTGCTTCAGCTCCAAAGTTCTGGGATTACTTTGAGGTATGCTGCCCAGCAGGAATAAAATTTTAAAAAAATTAAATTTAAGAAGTGAAAACTTGGGCTGGTGGAGTGGCTCAAGTGGTAGAGCACCTGCCTGACAAGTATAACTCAGTTCAAACCCCAGTACCGCCAAAGGTAAAAAAAAAAAAAAAAAAAAACGGAAGTCACCTGTAATCCTAGCTTTTCAGGAGGCAGTGATCAGTAGGATCACAGTTCAAAGCCAGCTCTGGCAAATAGTTCCATGAGACCCTATCTCGAAAAACCCTTCACAAAAATGGGGCTGATGGAGTGACTCAAGGTGAAGGCCCTGAGTTCAAGTCCCGGTACTGCAAAAAAAATGTGTATATATATATATATATATATATATATATACACACACAATATATATACACATTTTAATTTAAAATGCCTCAAAGGGTATACACCTCTAGCATCATGCTAGAGGCAAGTTATATGCCTACTGCAAAGTGTTTTCCTTAGTTTCAGTAAAATGTTCTTTTAAAATTAATTTATGTATTATAAAAAGATGGGGTTTCACTATGTTGCTTTGGCCTCAAATTTTCGATCTTCCTGCCTCAGCCTCCTGAGTAGCTGGGATTAGAGGTGTGTGGCACATGTGTCTTAAATGCTTTTGTTTGTTTGGTGGTACTGGAGTTCAAACTCAGGGCCTCAAGCTTGCTAGGCAATAGCTCTACCACTGAGACATGCCCCCTGCCCTTTTTGCTTTTAGTTTTTCAAATAGGGTCTCTCAGTTCTGCCCAAACTGGCCTTGGACCATGATCCTACTACCTCTATATCCCAAGAAGTTGGGATTAAAGGTATGTACCACCATACCCAGTTTGTTGTTTTGTTTTAGGGTATTTTTTTTGGTACTGGGGTTTGAACTCAGGGCCTACACCTTGAGCCACTCCACCTGGCCTTTTTTGTGGTGGGTTTTTTTTTGACCAGACTGGCCTCAAGTCACCGTCCTCTTGATCACTGCCTCCTGAGTGGCTAGGATTACAGTCTTGAGCCACTGGCGCCCAGCTATTGTTTTTGTTTTGAGGTTAGGGTTGAGATGTAGGTCTAGAGCAAAGCTAGGTAAACTTTTTCTGAAAGGGACAGTTAGTAGAAATTTTAGGCTTTGAAGGACACGTAGTCACTATCCCAAATTTTCTACCCTTTTTGCACAAAAGTAGACATGACACTATATAAAGGAGTGATCAGGACAGCATGGACCCCAGGCTCCACCTGGCAGTACTGGAGTTTGAACTCAGGATCTCAGGCTTGCTAGATAGGCATTCTACCCTTGAGACACTTCCCAGCCCTTTTTCTGTGCTGTGTATTTTTTAGATAGAGTCTCTTGAACTACTTACCAGGGCTGGCCTTGAACCTGGATCCTCCTGATCTCTGCTTCCTGAGTAGCTAGGATTACAGGCACGAGCCACCGGTGCCTGTCATGATTGTTTTTTGAGATGGGTCTCATTGTGTTGATCAGGTAGACCGCAAAATCCTGAGCTCGAGACATAAGGCTGCACCAGCCTTCCACATAGCTGGGACTATAGGCATAGGCTCCCATCCCCAGGCCCAAACTTTTTATGAGCTACTACATGATTCTGATATGCATCCTGTGCCAAAAACAATTGTTGTAGAATGACAATTGTGGTTTCTAAGGAAACTGCTAGAATCAGAGGGCAGGGGGGATGACTGCTGGAAGGATAAATGATCCAGGGCTGAACTGAGGTCTAGATTAACATCAGAACCACTTTTGGTACGCCTGACAAATCAAGTGCTTCCAATACTTTGATTAAACGCTCTTTATTGGATGCTTTTGTGTGCAAAATGCTATAAGGAGTTATCCAGCAAGTCAACCCCTTCATCATTCTTAGTTAAGGTGGACATGAGGGACCCAGGCATTCAAGTCACTTTCTATCTAACCCTCTTTCTCCAACCATTCTTTATAGGCCCCAGCGTAGTTTCGAGCTCTGTGGAGAAAAAGAGCGGTGAGGAAAGGGCACGTCCAGTAGGCAGTCCCCAATCCGGTCCCAGCTAGTAAGTCACACCTTGCCCGTACCCTGTGTATCCAAGGCCCAGGGCCAGCTGCGTGGCCTGGAAGCCCCTCTTGCCCATCTGACAGAAGAAAACAAGATTCTCATCTTCCAGCTTTGGCTTCTCAGCAGAGTACAAAGTTTGGAAAGCATCTGGGTCCATCTTCAGGGCACTTTCCAACTCAGACACTGGGAGAGGATAAAATGGTGAGCTAGCCGGAGTGCTCTGAGGTTCAAAAATTGGAAGAGCTACGTCCTCCTGGTAGTGCACCAAATCTCCAGGGCGGGAGGAGGACCTCCCACCCCCATCCAACCTCAAGAACAAGCGGCCTCCTCGTGCTGGAAGTCAGCCAAACAATGCAAGCCACTTCCCGAGTCCCAAGGAAGCTGCAGAGGAAGGAGCAGGTGGACTTGGGCATCTACCCTCAGGGAGGTCAAGTATAAAGAAGCTGGTCTGCCCCTCTCCTCACAGCCTGTTGTCCCCTCAAACTGGATAGGCCAGTTCCATTGCCAGGATCCGCCTCCGGTCAGCCCTTCCTTCTCTAGGGAAGCTGAACAGTGGCTTGAAGGAATGTAGAGCTACCCCCGACCCCCCCTCCCCCCGTAACCAGTGCCTTCCCCCAGCCACCCCAAAGGAGGTCGTATTAGCTAAGATCATCGGGCATTGTCTCTACTCCACACGGGGACAACCCTCTCAATCCCGTACCAGGGATGTTGAGCGCCCCAGGGATGGTCCCAGCTGCCGCCTCCTCGCGAGATCGCACATCGAAGAGACGGACCCGACCCGAGGCTAGGAGCGAGCGGAGTTCAGGGAGCAAGATGGTGGGAGCTGAGGAAAAGGGCATGACAGCCTTAGAGGAGGGGGACTACGAAACACTGCTACCCCTGACCCCCCTCACCTGGCAGCGATCTAAGCCGGTGGGACGGCGCAGGAGGGCCTCAGCCACGCCCCTCCGCTCCTCCTTCCACCCAGGGGGTCTCCACCCCAACCCAGCCACTTGTGGACCAGCCAGACTGCATCCCAGGTCTCGCTCTCAGATACCTCCAGTCATGGTTCGCGCAGCGATTTTGAGTCGCAGGAATGCAGCCCCAACTCGCCCCATCCGCGTCTGCAGCATCTCGCCCTCCCTCCCTGAGCCGCAACCGGAACCGGAAGCGAAGGCCCCGCCTCCGCACAGCCCCCACAGCACCTGTTGGTGGTGCTTCCAACACCAGCCCACAGAAGAAACCCTTGTGATTGCCCAGGATAGGCCGGAAACAACACCCAGGTTTAGCACAGGTATCAGGACTACAGGTAATGAGTATAAGAGCAGCACCCCACCCTAATGCTGGCCCAGCCCTTCTTGGTCAAAGGGTAATGTGCCCTCTCCCTTCTGCCAGGGAGCTCACAAAAGTAATAAAAATAGACAACTGTGGCTCTGAACAATTTTATCTTTAAAAAAAAAAAAAAGTAAAAGAAAAGAAAGAAAAAAAGAACCCCCCCCCCCATAAGGGGAAAGGCCCCAAGTGGGCCCCTGCCTATTGTTCTCCCTGGCTTCAGAGACTTCTGCATAGGCCTCAGCTGCTTGCTGACCTGACTCCTCTTCGTGGGATAGCAGCTACTGCTAAGCATCCTACCCCACTTCTTGATTAAACCTGCTTTCCAGAGTGGTCAGTGCACATCTGAACCTCAGCTCCAGAGGAAGGAAGAACCAATGACAGACCCAGAGTCCTAGAGCAAGCCAGAGTACCACCTGTCAGCAGATCCCTCTGCCGGGCACTCTAAGCAAGCACAGGGCAGGCCCCCCAGTTTAGTGTGTCCAGTATCCATCATGGAGTCAGCACATGCATTGTGCAAGAGGAGCACAAGAGCCCAAGGGCTGCAAGGTGGGGGGTGGGCAGGGCTGTCAGTGCATGTCCACACTGTGTGTTTCACACCACTGCAGGCTGCCACACCACAGGGCCTCAGTTCAAAGACAGGCATTCCTAACTCCCCTCAGTCCTAAGCCAGAGTGGGCAGTGAAGGAAAGATGTGCTGTTGCTCCTGGGTTATCTGCAGTTCTCAGGCCCAACATCCCTGAATCCTCAGTTAGTTGCTGTCATTCTTGATGACGACCTCTAATCCATGGTGCCGCAACTGAGCTCGTAGCAGCAGATTCTTGTTTTTAAGATCTTCCACCTGACATGGGAAGGAAGCAGTAAGACAAATGAGTAGAAAAGTTGGCACTGCCAAGCCCCTGAACTTAGTCACACATCCACTGGTAAGGAGGAAAATATGAAGTGCTCTCTAAGGAGTACCAAACTGGGTCAGTGGCTACCGGGTTGTCAAGGGGCCTGTACTGGGTTAGGAGTCTGACCTGTTGCCGAAGGACATCATTGTCCAGCTGCAGTTGGTCTAGCCCCTGCAGTTCTTCAGACAAACGGTGGTTACTCTGCCGAAGCTCCTGGATATAATCACAGGCTTTGGATAGAATTCCACCTTTACTCTGCAAGACAAAGTCAGCAAAAAGAGGACTATGATTTAAGACAGCCAGCTTGCTTTCTACAAACACATTCACACTGTGGACCTCATTTTCCCCTCTGGATGGTGATATAGCATCTCCCAAGGATACAGTAACCTCAGAGATGTGCAAAGACTACTGCCATGTGCTCCACTCTCTACCATTTCTGGAAACAACACCAGGAGACAGAAATCAGGCTTCCTTCCCACCACCAGGGTCTTTCTGTGACCTGGCCTGACTTGGTGCTCTCCATAGAGCAGTCTGGGATGATCTTGGACAGTTGCACGATCCAGTTGTTGATCTTGTCTCTGCGGCGGCGCTCCACTGTGGGGCAAAGTGGAGGACAGGTGACTTGGTGAAAACTCACCACTGGCCCCAGGGTAAAATGACTAGCCCTTCTTCCCTCACACACTATTACTATCCTCAATCCTACTACTAGCTCCTGGCTTCACACCTGAATGGCACCTACCTTCATTATGCTGAGCCCTGCGTTTCTCATCCCGAGTTGTCCGGGGAGCCTCTGACTTCCTAATAACAGCACCCAGGGTGCCCAGAGTGACAGAAGGAGAAAAAAAATAATAATAATAAGAGTTTAGGGTGAGGAATTACATAAGATGTAGCAAGTATTAAGATCGCTCATGATAACTGAGAAGAAACAAGGGTCACTCACGGGGAATAAGGGTGGGTCCTGGGGGCAATTGAGCGCTGGCTCCCTCCCTGCAATACTTCTTGTGGTGACATCATCACAAAGAATTGACCTGTGAAGATGTGGGGTGGATTCTATCAGGACTGGGGACTAGGAACCTTGCCAAGGTCCTGGGACCCTTCTCTGAAAAGAACACGCTCTCTTCTACTAGTAGGGCAGCCCCAGACTCACTGTGTCCCCAGATCTTAGGAATCACTAAAGGTCATGAACTAAGGCCCACTGCCCCCAGCCATGTCCCACAGCCTAGCCCCTCCAGCTAGCATCCTCATGCAATATCTCACCAGTGCTGGGAGGAGTTGCCTGCCCCAGTAGTGCCTCTGAGCCCTGGGTGGTAACGACAGCAGCTGTACTCCCTGATGTGGTGCCCCCTGCCCCATCTCCCACTGCAGTGCTGGGGAAGTAGGTATAGTGTGTCTCAGCAGCTGTTCCCTCTGTGTCAACTGCATCATCACTGGTGAAAGCACCCTGAATCACTGCCTAGGAAAGGGAACAAGAAAACAGACTCAGATACTTCTCCCCACTGTAGCACTCTGCAGCTTTAAGGGAAGAAGAAACATGTAGAAAGAGAAAGCCTAATGCCTTGGGTCAAGGCAACCTGAGATGTTGCCTGAGATTATTGCTCCTAGTCTCACCCCCATCCTATTGGTTCCCCTCTTCCTCTTATTGCTCAGAACTCTATCTAGTCCCCTCCTCAGCCCATACCCTTGTACCTGAGTCATGGATTGAGTGGCAGGATAGCCACTGATGGCGCCAGTGCCCTCACTCTGGCCATCCAGTTGCCCCTCAGACACCTGGATCACCCTGTACATCACCTAGAAGCAGAGAGGAATGGGGAGGGATGGGAAGGGAAAGACAGAAGAAAAGGATTAAGTGCTGGGAATCCTAGGGCCCCTTATAAAGCTTCCCTTGAATTGGGTCCCAAAACAAGAGTCCTTCAGACACAGAGCCAGCCATTCTCCCTTCTTTCCCCATACTGAGGTTTCAGCATACCCCATCCCACACCAATCTCTTCTATTAGCCCCCCACCCCGCCCCAACAGTCCCCATTTTCACTTCATCCTCCAGGCCAGGTCGCCCAAGACATGTTCCATTACCTCCCTCAATCCCAACCCCAGGTAACACCTGCAGCCACCTGGCCCCCTCCCTTACCTGGCCCCCATTCTCAGTTCGGAAGACGTACTTGACGTTGGGGTCAGGGAAGGTGGCAGCTGACTGGATGCTGGCAATAGCCACACTGGTTGGGTCCTCCCCAGTAGCCACTGCACCTTAAAAGAACCAAGGAAAGGTCTGTGACTTAAGTGCCTTTCTTCCTCTGCTCACATGCACATTATTTATAAGAAGTATGGTGCACAGGAGATGAACCAGTCAAGGAGGGAGTCCTTCAGGGGTTTTTGATCTTGGTCCTGGTTTTAACACTCACCTTCCTGAATCTGCACTGTCCCCTCTTCCGTTTCAGCTGATTTCTGCTGCCTGTATGTGGCAAAAGGTGAAAAGGAAGAATATAGGAAGATGTAAATGAGAAGCTCAACTGGACAGTAGTAACATATAGTTCCCAAACTCGTTGCCATTCCCAGCAGATGTTGAGTTAGGTTAGAATAACAACAACTAATATTTACTGAGTGTTCATCATGTACCTAAGCACTAAGCTATATGCACTTAATATGCAATATCTTATTTAATACTAATAACAGGTAGGTAGCACTATTTCCATTTTATAGATCACTTACACAGCTGGTAAGTGATGGAGCTGGAACTTGGAATTCAGGTCAGCCTGATTCCAGAACCAGCACTCTTAATCATTTTGCATTCTCCCAAGCCTCCCCTCCTCTTCACCCCAGACCCTACCCCTGCTTCACTCACCCCTTCATCTCTCTGTGAGGGGGCACATCCGAGGAACTGGTCCTTTTGTGGAGGTCTTCGTATCTCCTGACTCACAGACCTGAGAGCTAGGTCCTTGTAGAAACCAAGGAGTTTGCAGTGAGTCTAGGGAACTGGACAGTTTCCCTGGTTCTAGAACCTGGCTCCATGAAGACATAGTCAGGAAAGTAACCCAGTCATCTAGAGGGGACAATCAGCTTCCCCCATCCTGATGCTGAGGACTGGCCTACAATGACTGAAAAAACACCTCTACAAATAGTTCTTTGCCCCTCCATTATCACTCCAACTGCTGGTGCACGAGGGATAATTATACTAGAAATCCGAGAAACAACATATTTTTGGATGAATTATTATTACAGCTATTATGGATTACTGATAAAGCTATTATGATCTGCCATGACAGCAGCTTCATGGGGATAAGGAAGGGTCATGTTTAGACCACCACTAGCAATAAAACACAGGGTCATGGATACTTTTTTTTTAATTAATTTATGGTTTTTTTGGTGGAATTGGGATTTGACCTCAGGGCCTTCTGTTTGCTAAGCAGGCATTCTTATCACTTGAGCCAGACCTTTTTGTGTTGGGATTTTTCCAGATATGATCTGGTGAACTATTTGCCTGGGGCTGGCATCTCTGCCTCCTGAGTAGCTAGGATTACAGGTGTGAGCCACCAGGGCCTAGCTTTAAAGCATTTTCTGGTTTTTCTGTCTTTGACAGGGTTTTGTTTTGTTTTTTTCTGTCTTTGACACTGGAGTTTGAACTTAGGGCCTCACACTTGCTAGGCAGGTGATCCACTATTTGAACCACTCCACCAGCCCGACACTAATGCTTCTTCCAACTTCTCAAACACAGACACAAGAAATTTCTGTTCTCAAATCTAGGAAGGGAAAACCTGAAGCCCATCGCCAATAGAACACCATTCCAAACCCCAAAACCTTGACTTGGCCCTTGGGCACCAAGGGCTCTTGTTTGAGGTATCCATATTTATAAGTCTCTGTTAAGAGACCCCTAAAGCCAAAGAGCATCATATTCAAGCCCTCTTTATTTTATTCATCAAGCTTTCCTATAGAGCAACATAGTTGCTAAAAATGTTGCCATGACAACTCCAAATCAACTGAGCCTCAGGAGGAAGGAAAAAAATTTTAGGCTCAGGGTTCCAAAGGAGAAAATACAAGGAGGGAGTAATCTATCTACAAGGTGCCTGCCTTGGGACCCTGACACCCAGCCAGAGAACAGGAAAAACAAAGGGCTGAGCAGACAGATGCCTCCAGAAAGAAGCAAGTACACAGTACAAAGCAGTAAAATAATCCCAACACCGCAAGGGACAATCATTTTGTAAATTCTCCACACACAAACCTTTCCTAGCTAAGGAAAATCTTTAGCAGATAAGCCTTGGAAAGCCCGTGACCAAGTAAAATGGTAACAACAACAACAAAAAGGAACTGAAAGTGAAACTATCCGTAGGAAGTAACGCTGCAGGGAGATCCCAGTCCCCAGGAGGAAGTAGCACCAGTGTTTTGGGACCACCTAGGTTTCCATCCTAAACCTAAAGAGGAAGTGCCTCTCCACGGCTTGCTGCGCTGCCAGCAGGAGGAGGCAATGAAAGACAGGGCAAGACGCAGCAGAGGCAGCTCTATAGCCCACAGCTGTCAGCCGGAGACAGCCTCGAGGACATCCAGCAACGGGGTCAGACTATTTACTCAAATCTTAGTTGGACATCCGGAAGCATTTCCTGAGCATTTAAGAATATGAGACACGGAAATCAGGATTGGATGTTGTGGTTTACACGCTCAAGCAAAGACGGCCCAGCAAGCGCCCTTGCTAAGTCTGGACACAAAGGGGGGGGGAATCTAGTGCCAAAGGAATTCAGACACCTAGATCTTGCCTGAGAACGATGCGTATTTCTGCAGGCCCACCAACCAGCAGGCGCTTACAGAGCTGGGCACCCGCCAGACGCCAGCCCGGGAGCCCGCGCCGTGACCCTGTCAGCCCCGCTGCGCTCGCCCCGGCGCCCCAGCTGCTCCGCGAAGGAAGCAGGAAAGGACGCCTGGGGCTCGGGGGCCTCCGTGCCCGCAACCTCGGCCCGCTGCAGACCAGCACAGGAGGGCGGGGACGCGAGCGCTCCGGCACGGAGAGCGAGTTCGGCCCACAAAGCCGGGTGGGAGATAAAGAACCAGGCACGGCCCCCACCCCCAAAACAAAGGCTTCCTATCCAAGAGTTCCCTAACCTGAAAAACTGAAACAAAACCAAAGCTGCCCCGCCTTGCCTGCCCACCTTGTGTTCACACTCCTGCCGGATCCTACACTCACCGGGCCAAGGCCGCTTCAGCTGCCGATTTTCCCCGACAGCGTTCTCCCTCTTCGGAGCGGGATAGCGCCATAGACAGCTGCTCATGCGCACTCCCAGGCTGCGGCCATGTTGGTGAGGGGCGGAAGTGTCTCTTCTATCTGCCCCGCCCACCCAGCCTCTGAGCCGCCCCACTTCCGTTCGCCCCATCTTGATAAAGGCTGAAGGATGCATGCGTAGGTGTACGGATTCCTACTGGGGCGGAAAACAAGCAGTAGTCTGGAGGGTGTTGCTCAGGTCCTAACCACTTTCCGCAAGAACTGGAGACAACTGATTCATTCCATCTTGCGCTAGGCCTGACCTTTTTAGTTACACAAAAAGGGAATTGGCCAGCTGAGATCAGGGGAATAACAGCAGGCATGAGCGCCATCTTTAACAAGGGCTCTTTGGAAGCCATCTTGAATCAGGGCATCTTTTTGAAGAGTTTCCAAGTGGAGATTGGGATATATCCGGGCATACGTACATCTGGGTATATTCCTTTGTATTAGCATCAGTAATTACTGGCTCAGACCCCAGAGCTTCCAGTTTTGAGGCTTACACTTTCTGTGAGAAGAATCTTGATTCCTGTTCTCATTCAGGGTATGCTCAATGTATTTGGGAGTCAGGTGGTATTATAACAATTCAGACTCGGGGCCATTCAAACCATGGTTTAAAACCCACCTCTGAAGCCTGGCATCCGTGACTCACCCTTGTAATCCCAGCTACTCAGGAGGCAGAGATCAGGAGGATTGTGGTTGGAAGCCAGCCTGGGCAAATAGTTCTCAAGACCCTATCCCAAAAAGCCCATCACAAAAAAGGGCTGGTGGAGTGGATCAGGGTGTAGGCCCTGAGTTCAACCTCAGATCTTTGGTGAGCATTTTGACTTTATTGAGCCTTAGTTTTCTCATCTGTGAAGTGGAGATATCAGTTCTAAAGTTACAGAATGGTTATATGAATTAAATAACCTTGATTAAAATCAAGGGTAGGTTTTTTATGCACACAAAAACCTAGCCCAGTTCCTGGCATCAAGTGAGCATTATGTAAATAAAAGTTTCTCTTCCCCATTTCCTGACCGCCATGAACCCAGCTCTAGTTTCTAGCCACAGGTCTCCATGACAACAACTGAGGAAGCGCACACAAACAAGAAGAAAAAAAGACATTTGTTCAAATACATAAAAATACAATACCTATCACCCAAGATTTAAATAATAATGAGTCCCCCACACTAGTTACATGTAAAAATACAACTTTTATTCAGAAACATCCCCCCTTACTAGAGTGGGACCTGTGACCTGTATGGGCCTGTATGGAGAAGCAGTGCCAGGGCTTGAGTGAGGTCGTTCCCCTTTCCTAAAATGGGAGGAAGTTATTCCAAAGGCAAAAAGAAAAGTCAGAGAGATCTGTATAGACCTCTCTTCTTCAAGGTGATTGGAAGCTGAAGGTGGGGTACAGTCCCTCCCAAGAAACACTGAGGCCTTCAGAGAGCTTCTTGGACGTGTTTCTCCTCATCTGGAGGGTGATGAGTTATCCAATGAGATTAGGAACAGAACAGGAGTGGGCAATTCTTGAAGTGTTTTGTGTATGGAAGGTTCTGATCAGGTCCTGTGTTCCCCCACTTCTACCCTGAACTTTCATGAAGAGAAGTTCACAGCCTCAGTGGAGGGTAGGATTTTGGCTGGAATTCCCCCTCCATTCTTCACTTTGAGAAACCTCTTTTTTTTTTGCCTACCCAATGTTCCCTTTGGTCAATGACCACACTTCATGGGAACAAGAACTTGCTAACTTTCTTGTGTAATCTCCTAAGAGATAAGTGCTTTGTGTCTGAGACAAGCCCAGATACACTCACCAAGGCAGTGCTTCCCACAGTCAAAAAGAGTAGCCGGAAGGCTAAAGCCTATGGAGTGGGGCACTACAGCTGCTCAGATTGCAAAAGAGAGTCTGGGACTTCAGAGATTCAAGATAACTTACTGATCCCTTTTGCCCAGAACTCTGGTCCTAATCACAGACCCTCACCTTTCCCAGGGTTAGCCTGTGTTTCAAATGCATATGATCGGCGCTGGGGGGACAGGAGGTGCACAGGCAGCTGGGGCTCTCTAGGGGGTAGACTAAGCCGACTCCGGGAGGCAGACTCTTCTGTGCCTTCAGGTGGAAGTTCCAGACAGCTAAGGGGCCGAGGAGAAAGGGAAGGGATCATGCTACAGGGAGAGGTTTTGGGGCTATAATCTACACCCCCAGTACAGGTCTGGGTCCGCCGAACTCCCTGAGCCTCAGTCCTTTGGCGTTCTCGAGCCAGGGCCACAGCAGCATCAAAGGAAAGACTGCCCCCATTCCTCCAAGAGGATCGGGAAGCTCGAGAACCCCAAGCCCTTTCCCCAGGAGTCCCATCAAGCCGACCAGGCCTTGGACATGGGTTTGCAGGTGCCACGTGGATTTTGCTACACATTGCACTGGGCATCTTGGCAAATTGTGGTTTGGGGGGGACTATTGGTACAGAGCGGGCCTGTTGGACCTGAACCAGGGTGGAAGCCAGGCGCATGCCCACACCACCAGCTGAGCCAAAGGGACAGGGGCATAGATCACAGCTCTCAGGACCGGGCTGTCCTTCAGGCTCTACCCCTTCTGGCTGGTGTAGCTGGGAGGCTGCCTGTTCCATCTCAGAAGACTGTTCATTGACCTCCTTGGTACTGTCAACCTCCAGGGACTCTACACTGGGCCCTTCAGAGAGGGCTCTCTCTTCTAAATGGTTCTCTCCAGCCCTCTGGTCTCCTTCAGCTTCTCCATCCTCACTCTCTTGTTCCTGACTGATCTCTCCTTCTACTCCTTCAGCTGATTTTTCTGGGTTTCTGCAGTCTTCACCATGACCTTGGTCTTTTCTTGCCTTGTGGTCCCCATTCCCACTCTGTCCTTTGATCTCATCCTTTCTGCCTCCCTGAGGCTGTTGTTTGTGTTCACCTTCCCAGGTCTCCTCAGCAACCAGGTGTTCCTGGGCCCCATGCTGTGGGTCCCTTTCAACTTCTACTGGAGATTCCTGTCCTTCTTGCTTAGCCTCTTCTCTCTCAATCTCTCTTTCCTTCTCCTTGTCTTTATCCTGTTCTCTTGGTTCCTGCACACCCTTGGCCTCCTCTATACTTTCAACCTCCTGACTTTTAGACTTCTCTCCCTTGGCCTCTGTCTCTTCCCCAATCCCTTCATCCAAATTAGTCATCATCTCTTGCCTTCCTCCAGCCTCTTCTTCTTCCTCACTAGCTTTGCCGTTCTCCATCTTGGTCTCTGGACTCCCATCAGTCTCTTCCTTGTTGTCTAATCTGCTTCCTGGCCTAGCCTCTTTGTCCTCCCCAGCTTTCCAGCATGCCTGGTCTTCTTCAGCCTGTCCTGGAGCTTGTCTTCCACACCCTGCTGCCTCTTCCTCCAGACTCCCTGTGCCCTCCCAGGTCAGAGGTTTAGGCTCCAGAAGGGGACTTAGGTCATCATAAGCACTCAAGAAGACTTCTTCTCCATTTTCCTCCTCTACTTCAGGCCTGGGGCCATTAGAGTCCAGGGAACAGCAGCTGGGAGCCAGGACGTATTGTGCCTCATCCAGAGACAGGTCATCCAGGGGTGGCTCCACAGAGAACTCCTCCACCTGTAGGCATATCACTGTGGCTTAGGACCCCAGGTAGCCCTGTCCACCTTTTGAACCCCATATAACCCCAAACCCAGCACAGCTCCTCCTTACCTGAGGCCCAACTCCCAGGAGCTCTTCCAGGTAGCCCATCCCAGGGTCATCCTCCCCAGGGGAGAAGGCTGCTCCTGCTGCTCCTGCCTTGGCCACCTCCCCATCCTCCACCCCCACCCACTCAGGTTCTGAGCTGCTGGAGTCCTCTAGGAAGGAGAAGGTATCCTGCACCTCCTGGGACAGGGAGTCCTCCAGGGCAGGAATTATGTCAGCTGGGCCTGAGTCAGCCAGGGGACCTGGGACTGGTCTTTCCTCCAACTTCTCATCTGTTGAAGGAGAGGTAGTCTCAGGGATACAAAAGTCAAAGCCAGCCCTGACCCTGACCACTGTGTATCTTCCTAGCGTGGATATGATAGGGACCCAACACTCGCAACATAGCCCCCACATGGCTCATCCTCCTAGACCAATATCCCTGACCATGGGCTTATAACTACTTTTATTGAGCACCTCCCAGGTGCCATTGTGCTTTCCATTTTACAATGCATTGTCTTATTTTCTCTGCAAGATAAACGATTATGTAGGAATTATCACCATTTTACATATATTGACACTGAGGCTCATATGTTTAAGCAATTTTTCCAAGGCCACATGGCTAATAAATGGCTTAGCCAACACTTGAACCCAAGTTTACATAGTCCAATTGCCATGTCCTCATCCTCTATCCTATCCTGCCTCAGGACTTCTCATCAGTGACACTTTAAGAACAGGAGTCAGAGCAAGAATTAGATCTTAGCTCTGCCTCTTCCACCTGAATAAATAGCAAATTGCTTCACCTAAGTTTCAGGGGCCACTGCTCTAATATAAGGATAACAACAATAACTATCTCATAAGATTCTGAGAACACAAAATGAGCTAATGCCTGCAGAGTGCCTAACACATAATGGCACATTAATGAGCTATGAGTATTACTGTTACAATGTTATTACCATCATCTATCAGATATTCTCACATTGTTCTTAGTAAATCTCTGTTGTATGTGTCTGACATAGACCCCTAATCTTAGGTACAGCAGTGATATGAAAGCTAGCAGAGATCCCCTGCCTGTGGACTTCACATAACCTGATAATATTCCTGGATTTCCCAACCCTGAATTCAGGGAAGCCCCTGAATCTCAGAGTCCCCAGATCCACCCAAAGCCTAAGGGCTGAGGCTTCTGACCTTCCCAAGCTACATTCTCGGCATCAGAACTCCCGACTAAAGTTCTGGTCTCCCTTCCAGTCCTGGGCAGTGTCTGGTCCTTACCTGGGGGGCCAGGGCCAAGGCCAGGGCCAGGGCCAGGACCAGAGGCAGGGCTTGGCCGGGGCTGTAGGGCGGGACACTCAAGGCCACGG
The DNA here is from genome assembly GCF_047511655.1 of Castor canadensis. Taxonomy (NCBI): domain Eukaryota; kingdom Metazoa; phylum Chordata; class Mammalia; order Rodentia; family Castoridae; genus Castor; species Castor canadensis. The sequence goes on along the minus strand of NC_133396.1, from coordinate 100,367,050 downwards.
GTGAGCCTTGCCAAGGAAACGTTAGAGATGATGTTTGGAGGCACGTTGAGGATAGAGGTTATGTGTAGAGGGAGGTTGACATTATAGGGGTCTGAGATGTGGACTCCAGCACAGCGCTCTGCACGGCTGCTAGCCCCAGCCCGGGTAGCTGACCGCCCAGCTCGTGGTGTCCCTGGCTCAGAGTTTGTGCCACCCAGTGTCTCCACCTCAGACTCCTGTTCAACCTCTACTGTCTCCATAGAATCATTCTCCAAACTCTCAGGCAGCAGTGGGCTTGGCCGGGGACTGCTGGGCCCCACCAGCCCCTCTGGCTCTGTGGAGGAAAGAGAGGGCCAGGTAGTCAATAGCCTCAGCTCTAAGGATACTTCAGGAAGCCTCTGGAGCATGTTCTCTGCTTTCTTGAGCCCCAGAAGCAGGATACCCAGATCCCCTGACCACTACCACAAACCCTCCATCTCACCAATAAGTCAAAGATCACCCCACTATGTATACCTAGAGACTATCCTTGTCACCCTGTGGATACCATCACTGGCCACCACTACCATACACACACATCCCCCACCCACATGGTCTCTTCATAGACAAACAGTAATGAACACACCCATAGTGTAGTCGATACGCTCACCACTGGAAAGCTGGCATCTGTCATGGTGGCTAGTGTATAATAGTCACTTGTTAACTATTTTTGGAATTATTGAACATAGTTGGACACATTTATAGACTCAGACAGGCCTGTGGTATTGCTGCCACAGCACACATACATGCAGACACAGGAATGCACACCTGTACTCACCATCACTAACCCCAGCTGCAGCACTCAGTGAGTCCATGCTCTTGGCTGGCCGCAGTGATCCCTTATTGGATTTGTCCTCTAAAAGACAGGGATATGTATATAAAAGACAGAGTCTTGAACAACCTTAGTGAAACTCCCCCCATCTCCCCAGACTTACCCCTATCCTCAGCCCCCCGTAGAAGTTTACGCTTTGTATCATGGCCAGAGCGACCCAAATTGAAGATAGATCTCCACTTCCTGACCTTCAAAGACCCTTTCCTCCTGCAGATGATGGAGAAATAATGGGGAGTTGGAGTCTGGTGGTCAGTGCAGGGGAGGAGGGCCCATGAAGGAGGCCTTACTTGTGTTCTGCAATCTCAATGATAGTGTGGTATGGCCGGATCTGTGGGGGTCCATCACCAGCCTGTAGGATGCTAGGCAGGTGGTAGGGTAGAGACCTGGGCATGAGGTCCTCAGGGCTGCCTGACACTCGAGCCCCTGGAAGCGATCGCCATCCACTGTCCATCTCCCCACCACCTAGGAAAAGTAAAGGAATTGACCATCCAAAAGCAGAGCCAAGAAGGACCACAGGTACCAAGGTCTTCATCTCCTCTCATCAGCTACCAGGCTAGGGATCTATTCAGTGGTCCCTGGACATAATCCCTCCATGTCCAGGTCTTCAAGAGGGTGTCCTTATGAACAAAGAAGACCAGGAGATTCCAGGGCATTGGCCTAGTGGGTGGTGGGTATGAGCCATCACTAGCTTTGGGAGCCAGGTAATAATCCAGAGGTCAAGCCATGCCCTGGAATGACAATGTAAAAGGCCAGCCCAAGTCCTGATTGCACTATGGTCTTTCCAGGATCTGGACCTTGTGACAATCACCAATATCACTGTGTGAGACTCAGTTTTTCCATATGCATATGAGAAAACTGGATTGATTTTTGAGGCTTTCTATAATTCCGTCACAAATCCCCAGACAGAGCGGTGCTATGTGATGGGTAGGAAGGACACTGACCAGAGAGGGCAGCACCTCCAAAGAGCTGGTCCACGTGCGTAAGGATGAACTCAACAACAATGGACTGCACACGCACCTCCATGAAAGCCGCTGTCCCGTTGAAGCCTGAGGCCTCTATGTCTTTAGACCTGTGGAGAGATGGAATTATCTCCCCCAAGTCCCACCACACTTTCTCATCTAATTTCCCAAAATATCTTGTACTCTTGCCCTTGCCTGTCCTTAACCCCATTCAAGCTTCAAACTCCTGGTTTTCTCCAGAAGACCTTCTTGCACACCTTCCTCAGGATTAATCTCTACTTTTTTTTGCATACTTCCTTGCAGTGGTTCAAGGCAGACTTTGAGAAGTATTGTACTTCACAGTGCCTTGTACTGCAGCCGGTGATATGCAGCCCCATTCTCAAATAGATTGTGAGACATTTGCTCAGCAGTCGGCAAGGACCTGTAGTGTTCTAGTTCCTGAGCTCAGTGATACAATGTAGGAAAACACAAAGCCTTGCCCTTAGGGACTTACCTCAGAGAGGGCTCAAGAAGGTGAGCCCAATCCCACTCAATATAATGCTAAACATTTACTCACTGGGCTTTAAGAGACCCCACCCATTCACACACACACACACACACACACACACACACACACACACACACACACACAGTGCTTCTACACAGCCTGGTCCAACTCACTACAGTGAGATCAGGCTAATCTCTCGCAGGACCCCACACATTGTTTACACACACACACACACACCTCAGCAGGTTGGGGGCCCACACGATGGCCAGGTTGCGGGCATGCATGTTGGTCTGGGCACTGAATGAAGCCATGTGCACCAAATGCCGCATGAGGAACTCCAGGGTCCTGCAAAAAGTGGGGCAAGAATCACACAAGGAACACCCATGGCAGGGCTCAGGCTGGGACCTGGAATCAGTAGGGTAGGGGGTAGGCATGGGAGACAAGTAAGGCTTTAGTGGAGAGGAAGTTGGGCAGTCGGCAGGTGCAGGATGGGGGTCTCTGAAGTACAGAAGGAGGAGCCCCGTATACCTATAGTTTGGGTCAGGAAGTTCTCGGAGCACCTCTAGGATCTTGATCAGGCGCTCAGGTTCCAATTGCACTGCCACTGCCTCCTGGTTGGAGACAAGGGTACAAGAAGAAGAGAGTGACTCAGTAATCTCCCCATTGCCCTCCTTTTACTCCTCAGAGCTCCAAACCAAACTTTCAGGACTAATCATGCTGTATTCTACACTGCCCCCACCCGGATCTTCTGGGCACTTTAACGTAGTAAAATCAGGCCTGGAGTGGAGCACACATTTGTAATCCCAGCACTCAGGAGGCTAAAGCAGAGGTCAGCCTGGGCTACATAGTAAGACTTTGTCTCAAAATAAATAATAAAATACAAGGGGCTTTGTCCTTGGGTCAACCCTTATCACTAAAGAAAAAAAAAAGCTCAAAATTTGGGGCCCACACAAGACAGTAGCTGAATCTTGGTTATGTCACTTAATAGTTTTGTGGCCTTGGGCCACTCACTGCTACTCCCTGCCTCAGTGTCCTCACTGGTACAGCTCTGGCACTGGGATATATCAACAGTCCCACCCTGCAGGTGCCCCATTATTTCAAGTTGTTCAGGATGGTTTACACCCACCCAGGCTAACCTCATGGACTGAATGGATGCGGCTGCTATTCAGGATCTCTCAGTGCTATTGTGCTTGATAAAATGCAACTTCTTTTTTGGAGTCAGGGTTTTGCTGCTGGTCTCAAACTCTCGGCTTAAGAAATCCCCGTGCTTCAGCCTCCCAAGTAGCTGGGACTGCAGTCACGTACTACCATTTCTGAGTCAATTTAGTTTAAAAGCGTTACTCAGTTCAGGATATCATTTTTGTCCTTGTGTTTTCTCATACAAAAGGTGTTCAACATACAATTATAGTTAATGGAGGGGCATCCCTGAAAAGTTTTCACTTCTGAAAAGTGTCCTTGTTCTCTTAAATGTAAGGAAGATCTAGGTGCTTTCCAAGGCCTTCCAGTTCTGACAATCTGGCCTCTACCTCCCAGTCTTACCACTAGTGCTGTCTGCAGTCTGCAGGCCTTGGGGAAGGACATGGTGGAAGGAGAATGAAGAGGAGGGACAGGGGATCACAGAGGTTGCAGGGGCCAGGAGATTTGGGGAGGAGGGATCTTTCCCTAAGAATGCTTTTTTTAGTGTGGTCTCTGTCATTCAGGATCACTAGGACTCTGGCTTATATGTGACACACCTGGGATGTCAAAACCAGAGTGATTGCCCCACCCTCTTCCCCAGCCCTGTCTTCTTCCACCCTCTGCCTCTCAACTCACAGCAAATTTGTCATAGAGCCGGTAAGTGAGCAGAGGATCTGGCAGTTCTCTGAAATAGGCCTTGCATAAGGAGGAGACGCAGTGTATGTCCTGGAGGTAAACATCCCGCCGCAGGTCTGGCTTCCGCTCTGCCTCAAACTCCTGCCTGGGGAGGTGCAGAGTGGTCAGGAGTGGCAGGAGTCAAGGGAAATGAGGGGAGAGTTGGGAGGTGTAGAGATGAGCTCCAGGTGGGGTCATGGGTCAACATGAGTAGGCCTTGGAAGGGGAATGTTGGGATCTGTATGGCAATGTGTAGATATGGGTGTGAAGATGGATATGTGGATGGGTAAGTGGATTTGTTCATGAACAAGGATATGCCAGGGATGTCACTATAGATATGAACAGCAACACAGGGTTGTAGAGTCAGTAGAAGTGGGGAATAAACCTAAAGATGTACTTTTAGATAAGTATAAAACTGGATGAGTATAACTCTTAGAAACATAAGTGTTAATTTTCATGGCCTTGGTTGGATTACAGTTGGTTAGATATGACACCAAAAGCACAAGCAAGAAAAAGAATAAATACACTGAACATCAAAATTAAGAACTTTTGTGTGTCAAAGGAAAATGAACCCTGGGTCAATCCTCAGTATCACACAAACACACACAAAGGTAAAGACAAACTGTAGAATGAGAGAAAATATTTGCAAATCATATATCTGATTAGGATCTAGTATTCAGAACATATAAAGAATTCTTCTTACAACTCAACAATAAAACAATTACAGGTGCCTCACACCTATAATCCCACCTACTCAGGAGGCAGAGATCAGAAGGGTGGTGGATCGAAGCCAGCCCAGGCAAATAGTTCATGAGACCCCTATCTTGAAAAAAATCAATCATAAAAAAAGGGGGAGGGCTGGTGGAGTGGCTCAGGGTGTAGGCCCTGAGTTCAAACCCCAGTACCACAAAAAAAAATTGTTTGGCTTTTTGAGGCAGGATGTCATTATATAGTTTAGGTTGGCCTCAAACTCACCATCCTTCTGCCAAGTGTGGGATTATAGGCATGCACAACCACGCCCAGCTGCCAAAAAAGAACCAAAAAAAAGTTATAATGGCAATAAGCACGTGAAAGGATCTTTTGTTTCTTTTGGTAGTACAGAGGTTTGAAGTCAGGGCTTGTGCTTACTAGACAGCCTCTCTACCACTTGAGCCACACTGCCAACCCTTTTTTGTGTTGGTTATTTTCAAGATAGGGTCTTGTAACCTATTTACCCAGGCTGGCCTCAAACTGCAATCCTCCTATTGTCTGCCTCCTAAGTAGCTAAGATTATAGGCATGAGCCACCAGTGCCTGGCTTCCAAAGGATTTTCAATATCATTAGCTACTAGGAAAATACAAATATAAATCACAATGAAGTGTCAATTCACACCCACCAAGATGGCTACAAAAAGAAACAGTAACGAGTTGTTGCCAGGGATGTGGAGAAACAGGTGCCTTTACACATTGCTAGCTGGGTATAAACCATACAGCTGTAATGGAAAATAGTTTGGCAGTTACTTAAAAAGTTCAACATAGAGTTAACATGTGATCCAGTAGTTCCACTATGAAGTATGTACTCAAAAGAACTGAAAATATATGTTTACAAAAACCTGTTCATCCAGGCACCAGTGGCTCATGCCTATAATCCTAGCTACTTAAGAGGCTGAGATGGAGAGGATCTCAGCCAGTCCTGGCAAATAGTTTACGAGACTCCAGCTCCAAAATAACCAGAGCTAAATTGACTGGAGGCGTGCTTCAAGCAATAGAACACCTGCTTTGCAAGTGCAAAACCCTGAGTTCAAATTCCAGTCCCCCCCCAAAAAAATTTGTGCGTATTTACAACAGAATTATTTATAATAGTCAAAAGGTAGAAACAAAACAAGTATCCATCAACTGATGAATGGATACACACTGTGATCTAGCTAGACCACGGAATATGATTCAGCCATAGAAAGGAGTGAGATGCTAGCACAAGCTACAGCACGCACAAACCTTGAAAACATTCTAAATGAGGAGCTAGACATAGAAACACACATATTGAGTCAATCCATTTAGATGAAATGTACAGAATGGGCAGGTCCATGAAGATAGTAGGTAGATTAGCAGTTGCCAAGGCTAGGTGAAGAAGAAACGTGGAGTGAATGCTAACGAGCCCAGTGTTTCTTTTGGGGATGGTAAAATGTTCTGGAATTTGATGGTAATGATGGTTGTACAATGTGAATATACTAAAAACCAGTAACTTGTACATTTATCTATCTATTTATTTATTTATTTATGGGATTGAGGTTTGAACTCAGGGCCTACACTTTAAGCCACTCCACCAGCCCTTTTTTGTGATGTTTTTTGTTTTTTGTTTTTTCCCAGATAGGGTCTTGTGGAACTATTTGCCTGGACTGGCTTTGAACCAAGATCCTCCTGATCTCTGCCTCCTGAGTAGCTAGGATTACAGCCATAAGTCACCAGTACCCAGTTAAATTTTTATTTTTATGTATGTATTTATCTATTTATTTTGGCAGTACTGTGGTTTGATCTTAGGGCTTTGCACTTGCTAGGTGGGCAAGGCTAGGCAGGCTACTTGAGCCAGACATCCAGCCCTAAACTTTTTTTTTTTTTTTTTTGGTGGTACTGGAGCTTGAACTCAGGGCCTTGCTCTTGCTAAGCAGGTGCTCTACCACTTGAGCCACTCCACCAGCCCATAAACTGTAAATTTTTAAATGATGAATTTTAAGATTTGGGGCATGGCTCAAGTGGTAGAGCACTTGGCTAGCAAGTGAAAGGCCCTAAGCACCAACCCCAGTATCGCCAAATAAATGGTGAATTTTGTGGTATGTGAATTATATCTACATTATTTTAAAAGTCCAGTGAGTACACGTGGGAGCGGAGATGGGTGCATGTCTGAGATAGAGACGTGGTCTCTGCCCTGCCTGAGGAGATATTAGTGTGCCTTCTTAGAACAGTACCTAACATTTGTGCTTCCTTCTCCCACTTGCCCACCCATCCTCTCTGCTCTCCACAGAGCTCTCACCACAACGCTCTGGCTCCTTGGCCTCCTGCTCACAGTCCTCCCACTCTATTTGACTCACCGGAGCTTCTGGATGTTGGAGGAGACCCCGGAGAGGCGGTAGATTCCATCTACCACTCCATACTCTTCCACAAACTCTGCACAGCTTCTTAGCACCTGGGGTACTGGGGAAAGAAATGAGAAAGTTTGAGAGGCCAGGGATTGTAGGGGGTCTGGGAAATTGAAGCATCATGGGAGGGAGTTCGGGGAGATTGAGGCCAAAGCTTATGGAATAAAGCTTGTCAGAAAGTGTCTTACAGATCACCAACACCCACCTGCCAACTTCTCTACAGGAACTCTGCCTCTTGGTCCTAGAGCCTAGGCATAAACCCTGTAGTGACTGGAGCTCACTGCCTCTCCATACTGCCAATTCATCTCAGGTCTACCCTTTTTCCAGCTGAAACTTGTCTTTGTAGTTCCCAGTTGCTACTACAGAATTTTTAAAGGGCAGCAATCTGGTGGGTGGGAGAGGTCCTGAAAGTACATTTATGTAACATTCTACATATGATAAAAGAACATTAGTTTTCTCAACTCAAATGCAACAGGCTGAAGCGGATCATTCTGAGGCTCTCAAGAAAGCTTAGGCTGGTAGAGTGGCTCATGTGGCAGAGTGCCTGCCTAGCAAGTGTGAGGCACTGAGTTCAAAGCCCAGTATTGCCAAAAATTAAAAAAAAAAGAATTGAAATCACGAAACTCTGATAAGAAAGCTCACGGCTATTTTGACATTGGAAGTACACAAAACAGTGGATGACCTTCAATTGGGTCAATTCAGGAAAGAAACCCCTATGCTAACTGCTTTCTGCATGTGCTATCATTTAGTCTTGTAAACTACTTGGTCTTATAGTCCTTATTTTACAAACATAAAACTGAGGATCAAAGAAGTGCCCAGCAGCACCCAGCTTGAGCCAAGATTCAAATCCAAGAGAGTAAAAAGCTGAAGTCTCTCTCTTAACTCTGGGTCAACTCCCTGTTACTAGACTGTATGCTATATAAGGAGAAGATCTAAGTGTGAGGGCTTAACAGAACTGTATGTATCTATGGAATCACCACAGTGAACCCTCTTGAACTATTAATGTATGCTAATAAAAAAAAGACTTAAGTGTGATCCATCTCTGTGTTCTTCATATCTGGCATAGTATCAGATGTGACAGTTTCTCAAAAACCATGGGTTGATCCAGGGTACCTATGGCTTATGCCTGTAATTCTACCTACTCAGGAGGCAGAGATCAGGAGGATCATGGTTTGAAGCCAGCCCAGGCAAACAGTTCACAAGACCCTATCTCAAAAAAGCCCATCAAAAAAGGGGGGGGAGGGGGCTGCCAGAGTGGCTCAAGTGGAACTCCACAAAGTCAAGTGGTTATTTTTCCAACCTAGGCCGTTCCCCCTTCCTTAGGCAACTTTGTGGTCTTCACATCCCCTCCCAGGAGGTCACCATATTAATGCCAAACTTAATTTGGAGACACAATCAGCATAGTGCACAATAGCCCAGAACTCAAGCAATCCTCTTGCCTCAGCCTCCCAAGTAGCTAGGACCACAGGCATGGGCCACCATGCCTGGCCCAAGTGGTTATTTTTCCGAAGGACTTCCCTGCATTAAATCTTTTGCTACACACATACACCTAGACCCTGTGCTCTACCTGAATATCCATTGCTTACCTTACAAATGCAGAATAAAATATGAAATCTTCAGCCTGGTATATGAGACCCTTCACAAAACAGGTCCAGCTGCCATTCCTTTCTCTAGAATTCAGCCTTTTCCTACTCCATGAACAAGCCTTAGTCATCCCTCATTGCTAAGATCTGGAGGTGGTTGGTCCCTCAAAGATTTGTGTCCTGGAAGCTTGGTCCCAGCGTGGTGATGTTGAGGTGGTAGGACATTTAAGAGATGGGCCCTAATGGACAGTAATTAGGTCTTGGGGGTTTTACCCTCATGAATGGATTAATGCTGCCTCTTGAGGTTTTTGTTCATTTGTTTGCTTTATTTTGTCTGAAACAGTTCCTCACTATGTAGCCCAGGCTGGCCTCAAAGTCACAATCTTCCTGCATTTGCAAGTGCTGTAATTGTAGACCTGTACCACTACGCCCAGCTTGTTTGGGTTTTTTTGTTTGTTTGTTTTCTTTTTTTGCAGGGCTGGTATTTGAACTCAGGGCCTATACCTTGAGCCACTCACCAGCCCTTTTTGAGACAGGGTCTTGCTATATAGCCCAGGCTGGCCTCACACTCACATCTTCCTGACTCTACTTGCCTGCCGAGTGATGACATTACAGACATGTGTCACCAAGTCCAGCAATGCTATCTCTTGGGAGGGGGTTAACTCTTGTGCAAATGGATTAGGAGTCCTGAGAGTAGGTTGTTACAAGTAAGGATACCCCATATATTTTGTCCTTTCTGCATGCAGCCAGTTCCCTTTCCATTTTTCCACCATATTGTGACTCAGCCAGGGAGCCTTTGCTAGGATGCCAGGGCCATGCTGTTTGGACCTTCCGGTCAAACAGAATCGTGAGCCAAATAAATTTCTTTACTTGGTAAGTTATGCAGTCCAGATATTTTGCTATAACAGCACAAAATGGACTAAGACACTCAAGTTATTCTCTTGACTGGAAATATCCTCCCCTCTGACTCTGCCTGATGAGCTCTTATGCATCCTCAAAACATACCTCAAGCTTTAGGCACAGTGGTACATGCCTGTAGTCCTAACTACTTGGGAGACTGAGGCAGGAGAAGAGCGTGTCCCAGGAGTTTGGGAGATGCCTGGGCAACATAATGACACTTTGTGTCACCTCCAATTCTGAATCCTTTCCTCATATCTGTATGTATTATAGTAGTTACTGTATTTTGTTATTTTATATCTATACCTCCTGACAAGAGGATACTAGCATCCTCCCAGCATTTAGCACAGTGGTGAAACAGAGCAGGTACTCAATGAATGTTTGTTAAAAGACTTGGTGAATAATTAATCAGTTATAAGAATTGCTGACATCCCTTGGAGATTTAGTAAAGAATATTGCCTATGACAAAACATTGGGTCCTATTAACAGAGACTCACCACAGAAATCCTTCTCACATGTCAGTATCAGAAAATGATGAGATTCTTCTAAACCACCTGTTCTGTTTTTTCTTAGGCTATGAGTTTTATATGACCATGTTTACCTCTTTAAGCAACAGGAAGTTCAAAACCCACCTTAGGAACCAAATGGGACCACCTGATATGTATTTCTAAGTGTTGATCTTGTTTTCCCTTTAGTCCAATTTCTTCAGTCATTTAATTTGTGTTTCTGTAGTAATGGGCTTTGGAGGTCACCCCAAGCTCTTTGGAGAATAAAGTATGATAGACATATGGAATGAAGGAAGCAATCAATAAAACTTATCAACCACTAATTTTCTACTCTCTTCGTATGACCTGGTTTTCAGACTCTTCACCCACAATAGTCAAACTTGGTTGGAACAAGGGCAGCACCTAGGGTGCAAAATTTAAGGAAGTACTCACTCTCAGGACTGTGAAAGTGCTAACAGTACACACACACACACGGTCCTGAGAGTATCTCCTTAAGAACAAGACACCTAGGGCACTTGCATGGTCCAAGAATAAGTGGTTCCTAAAACTTTGCACTGTTACCCCCTTTCTTGCCTCACTCTAATCCCAACCCTACAGTTCAATGTCCATGCTTTTAGGACCTACTTCTATTAGACAGGATCCTCCTGTTCTCAACACTGAATGCAGAGATGAGGCAGGCCCTCCTTGCTGTTCTACCCTTGGGTGCATAATGCCTTACCAGCTCTTTTGGTCACCATATTACTCTGCTAACTCATAAATAGCCTGCTGTTACCCAAACTTTTAGGTCCTTGACACATGAACAGCAACCAAATCAGGTCTTCCCCATCCCATTCTTCTCAATTGATTTTGGACCTCCAGAGTAGACTTTTAAAGAGAGCTTGCAAGAGCTCAAGGAGCCAGAGCCACAGAAGAAATGGATCAAGAGATGGGGGAAGAAATAACAAGGTCAGAGAGATGGGAAAGTTGGGAAGATAGAGATCAGAGAGATGAGGTCAGAAATATGTTAGAGAAAGGTTGGAGCGATGGAGTCAAAGGTATGAAGACATCAAGGATATGGGGTGGTGTCAAGTATGAGGGCCTACAGCTTAGGGACCTGATGAATCCAAAACCTGAGCAAGGTATCAAAGAGGTATAGATTCGATAGATCTCAGGGCCTATAGGTTTTGGGGAGGAAAGAAATCCATTTGGGGGCAAAGAGCTGGGAGAGATGGCTGAGATGGAGCAAGGTTGCAAGGATGGGAGAAGCCAAGATGACCAGAGACCATTAATTTACAGCAAACAGATCTCCCTGGTCTGGGATTTCATTTCCTTGCTGGTCTTGGGTTAAAGAGAGATGTCATTACCAGTCTCTCTTTGTCCTACCAGGAAAGGTAGAAGAAGGGGGAGGGGCTACCACTGCTGCTCTGATACCCAAGATCCATCTCTTGGGCTCAGGTAAGCTTCTAGTGAGGGCCCGAAGGTATTTCTCACCTGCTCTGAAGTTCACCTGGGATCAGGATCCAGCAACCAGATGCTTATCCCTTCTGGAAAGCACGCCCTTCACCTGCTGGGAATGCAGATGAAGGCCAGGAGGGTCACAGGAGTGGGGTCTGGACTGTCTGTGGTTCGGTGTTTTAAGATAGGATTGTAATGGGAACCATGGAAAAGAGCAGTGCCAGAATGAGGACACTTAACTGAGAATTTGCGGAGAGCTAGGAGAAGAATATCATTCCCTATTGTATCATGAGGTCCTTGGGCAAGAATCATCTCTAGAGAGGAATCATTGTAGAGGAGCAAATCCTGAGAGAACGCCATGCTGCATTCACTCAGCCTAGTGAGAAGAGGAAGACTCAGAGAAACCAGCCTCAGCTGTTTAACACTCTTCCTTGGGGCCCAGGCTTTCCCTTAACCAAGGCCAGAGGGGATGGGGGCCCTCTGAGGGAGGAGAAAAGGGGAAGGAGGTGTCTGGGGACACAAGGGCGTGGCTAAGGGCAGGAAATGAACTGGGAACCACCATCTCCCTCCCTCCACTGCAGGCACCACAGCCAGAGCACAGGAGAGGACAAAGAGGAAATGACAGATTGGGGTGGGGTGCAGTGGGGGCGGGGAGGGAGGGAAGAACTGTGCCCTTCTCTGTAAAGCGCTCGGTGTGCCAAAAACATGCCAGGCTGGGCAGCCAGAATAGCTGGATTCAATTTCAAATCAAATTAAGAAACGGTTTTGAGTGGCTACTAATGGCAGGCACAAGTGGTGAGGCTAGGGTTGCCCCTGGTGCTGTTGGCTTCCAAGCCCACTCCAAGGGAACTCAGCTGAGCTCCACAGACAGTGCCCACATCCACGCTCCTTTACAACTTCCACCCTCTGCAAAACATGCCTGATGCCATCTCTTTCACTCTTCCGGTGTTCCACATTTTCGCAGCTTCTACCCTTCCCCTCCACCTTGAACCTGTTTCTCCTTTGCACAGATACTGAAGAAGGCCATCCCCACCCCACATTAGGCCCAGCAAGGCTGCAGAGGGGCCTGGTCCTTGTCTCTGAGTGCTCTTCTCCAGCTAGGATAACCCCTTCCTCCCCAAAAGTCATCCGTAGACCCTCAGGGACCCCTTCTCCTGTCTTTGTTCATTTAGACCCAGGACGATCACAGTGTCCCTTCAGCCACTCCTCTCCTGACCCCATCACTTCCGCCATCCCCCTCCTCCTGTCCTCTCCTCTGTCTTGTCCACCTCTCCTGACTTTCCAAACTCTCCATCCCCACCCTTCTGTGTTCACATTCTCATTCCCTCAGTCACCCATCCCCAAAAAGTGACACAGGGAGCCACTCTACCTTCTTCTCTGAACTACATTTCCTGTCTTGCCTGCTCATAGGTCCTTTGGATGGTGACCCTAGGCCACGCACTGTCCCTTCCCCAGGAGCACCCAGAAGCTACTTCTGCCCTTCAGACCAAATCAGGCTGGAGAAGCTCAGCACCTGCTCACCACCCGCCATAGCTCTGAGTTGGCCTCCTTACCCTCCTGGCCTGAGTGCTGCAGGTGCTCCTGCAAGTCACACCCAAACACCCGCTCCTTGGAGCTGCCCTTCTTCTTTCCTTTCTGCCGAGACTTCATGGCCGGAGCCCCAGGGTTCTGGCCCAGTCAAGTCTGTCCCCCAAGACCTTTGCCCTACCAGACCCCCATGGGATCCAAGCCCGCTGGCTGCTGAGCTTGGCCCAGCCCCAGAGGGGCAGGGCTCCAAACTGGAGGTGGAGGGTGGCCTGGGCAACGGACAGCAGCTCTTGCCTTTGGGGCCCCCGCCACACGGAAGTGGCTATGGAACAGGAAGCTACCAGGACCCTGGCATGAAGCTGTGTCTCGTGGCCCAGCCAGGCACTCTCCAGTCTCGCCTCGCTCAGTTCTCGGGGGCAGGAAGCTGTGCAGCTCCTCAAACCCGCTTCCTGTTAGAGCATCTTTGCAACCACAGGGCCTGGGGTGGGGGAGGTAGCTGACACTCACATCTTCACCCATTGCTGGGACTTCACCTATTGGTCAAGGGAAGGTGATGTCAGAGCTCTGGGGTGGGATGATGGTGTCTGGGGTGTGAGCAGGTGACCAATACCCCTAAAGACCAGAATTCATGGGTTTGACGGGGAGACCTGAGGTTTGCTTGGGAGCAAGGTGGCACAGGGCTGGGCAAAGCACACCTGGAGGAAAATGCCAGGGCTCTGCTTCTGATGGGATTGTCACTTCAGTCAAGCCACATTACTTTATTGAGCCTCAGTTTCCACACATTTGAAAATGAAGGGTGTAGACTAAATGATCTTTGAATTCTTCCAGTTCTAACAGTCAGTGGAACTCAAATAACTTGAGTTTCAGTTTCTTTATCTGTGAAAAGGTTCACTACTGTCTCCTCCTTCACACAGCTGTTGTGTCTGCAGTACAATAAAGGATTTATAATACTTCGCAAACTAAGGCATCGACTTTCCCAGAAGGGGTTCTTAGCTCCACTCTCCTACCTGGAGACTCTCAGAGATAGCTGAAGGCCTTGTGGAAGCCAATTCTTTCCCCTCTCTCTCCAAGCTACCTGCATCCTAGCCCTGCCCTGCTTGAGAGCACACAGAGGATGGTGCTAAGATAGAGCAGATAGCACTCGAGGCTTATATATAATTCAAGGTCAAGACAGGAACCAGACAGAACAGGTTTTATCTGTTTATTTAAAAACAGAATATCATTTTATATATAAATATGCACATATTTACACAAAATGTACATACTAGGATCCTAGCTCATTGAGTTCCACAAAGTCCTGGGCTGGCTGGGGAACAGGGTATGGAAGCCTCTCCTTTAGTGCAGAAATCCAGCAGATTTGAGGCCACTCAGATTTTGGGCACTAAATCGCAGTATTCTGGCTGTGTGTTTGGGTGGGACGAAGGAAAAAAAAAAATCTAGTTCCAGTCCTCACGCAGAGAAACGGCCAGAGCAACCCAGAATTAATGATCCAGAATCCACAGAGGAAAGGAGACAGTCTCATCCCAGCACCTCCTTCCCCTTAGGTGAACTCCCGTCCTTGCTCTGCAATCACTACCCTCTTTCCCCAACACCACAATTGAACCAGGAGGCCTTGTTACCAAGTCCCAGCAACTCACCCAAGGGACCACAAACAACTGGATACAACTAAAACTGAGGTGAGGCTAGGAGAAGAGTTGAAGGGCCACTAAGGCCAAGCACCTTCCCCTTCCTCCCTTAGCCAGTGGCCAGGGGACTCATGCTATCGGTTTGAGTCCACCAGTTTTCAGGCTCCCTCCCCAGGGACCCCCTGGCTGAAGATACCTTAGAAGGAACACCTTTCACAACCACAGGAATAAAACCTTGGGATGGGGTGTGCACGAGATCCAGCTTTGCTGAATGCGTATGTAGGCTGGCCTCACTAAAGAAAGCTCAGTAACCAGATGCAAAGGCTTTTCAAGGTTGTTGGTTTTTTTTGTTTTGGTTTGGTTTGTTTTTCCCCTCTCTTATTAAGGGAGTCACAGCAATAATCTAAAAACTCCCTGTGAAGGTTTATTTACAAAAGTATATACATGCAGCAGGCCCACAGGCCACCAGAGGGCAGAGGCTTCTTCTGTAACAGTCCCAGCCTCTGGCAGACCCCTTGGCGGTGGCTTCACACTTGGTCCATGGCTCCCAAGTGGTGGGAAACTTGCTCCCCCACTTCAGAGGCCAGATTCCAGCTCCAGCTATGCCCGCACACCTGGATCTGGCCCACAGTCTCCACCTCTCAACTCCAACCTCTGCATCACTAATACTGCTCTGGGGTCTGAAGAAAGTACCTGCACTTGCAGGCAGAGGTCACATACAGCCACACAACACACAAACTAAACCCTGACAGTGTTCCATAATGCAGCCACCCAAATCCTGTGACACACATACCACTATTCACTGCGACTCTAACGTTACATCGTGAGATACATCGTGGACAGTCACTCCTATACACACATCACTCCTATACACACACACACACACACACACACACACACACACGTTGGCAGGCATGCACTACACACACCATAAAGTGAACACACATGAGCATGTGTGTGAACACACACAGTGACCTGCACACATGGTGGGAGGAACTCAAAGAGTGGGGCACTCCCAATAAACAGAAGAGTTGGAGGAAAAGGTTGAGCAGTCAGTGGGGTGGGAAGCACCTTCCTCAAGAAATGCGGGCATTTAAGGAGGCCCCCTAGATGAGCTGAAATTCCCCATGTCAGCAGAGGAGCCAGGCCTAGGGGAGAGAGGCAGGCCTGGGTCAGACCAGGTGCCCCCGCCCGTTGATGTAGATACCATTGCCCGTGGGTTTGGCCCGCAGGGTCCCATTCTCCTGAACAAAGTGGTTCATGGCCTGTTTGATGCCTTCATCCTGATCCTCCTCCTCTGCCTGCCCAGAACCTGGAGATAGCAGTTCAGTCTGTGTTTCAATCTCCCTCACTGTGGTCAGTGTGGAGTAACTTCGGCCCTCCGGCTCTTCACTCTGGAGACCAAGGGCAAAGGACAAGTCAGGAATCAAGACAGGGAAGCTAGACACAGTGGGGTACAATTGGGTCATCGTGGGGTCAGAGGTCAGTCAAAGCAGGGTTAAGGGTTGTCCCAGAGGCATAGGGGTTCAAAGATCAGGGACCAGGAACAAGTGTTAAGCACAGGGAAGGGCAGACAGACAGCAAAGGCATAACAAAGATGCAAGGGTGGGCCACGTGAGCCAGGGCGAAGGCTCAAGGGACTGGTAAGGTGACTGCTGACGCACCACATCTGGGGCCAGGAAAGGGGCCTGAGGAGAGTGGTGGGGACACTGGTGGGGCCGGGGGCCTCACCATCACAGAGCAGCTACTGTTGTCCTTGAGACTATCAGGGTGGCCCTCGGCTCTCAGCCCTACACTCTCCTCCGGCTGTGGGCCCGGACACGGAGGAGGAGTTAGAACAGAGCTCGGCCTCCTCCCCTCAGCCTCTTCATCTCTTATTCTCCACCAGCCTCCTCCCTAATCGCCTTACCCCCAACCCCACAGGTCCAGTTTCTCCCTGAAGCAAACATTCTCATTCCCCCACCCAAAACCCACCCTAGAACCAGTGCTGATGGTAGATTCCCAGAGCTGCCACCAGGCCAGTGCTGAAGGAGCCTCCCTAGGAGTCAGAGCAGACCCAAGACAGCTATGACCCCCTAACTCTAGCCCCAGCCCAGCCCCAGCTATGAGTCAGCAGCCAGACTTGGTGGATGCTGTGTTCCTGGTCTGCAAAGGAGCTCAGGCACAAGCATGTGGTCACCCCCCCACACACACATGCACCCAGTCTTGGCACACACCTGACTCCTGGGGTCTGTGTGATGGGAATGCAGCCTCCGGATGGAGTTCTCTCTGGTCAAGGTCAGCTCCTCCTCACTGAAAGAGACACCCCTTTGTTAGGTGCTGAGGGTAGTGGCAGCCTCCCAAAGTAAGCCTAGCCTGGGCAAATCTATTCACAGCTGAAGGGTGTGGGTTCTGTGCTAGACCTGCAAGTGTGAATGTGTGACTGCAGGTGGCAGTGTGGCTGAAGAGCATATGTGTGCCACACATGAGTGTGCAGAGAAGGTGATACCCAGGCACATGAACCTGATCCTCACTCAGGCAGTATGGTTTCCCTCCTCCAGCTGTGGTCCAGGCCCCAAGCCCCTTTTAACCTCCCAAAAGACTCCACTTCTGGTTTGTAAGCTCCCCAGTAACAGCTACCCAGTCTCCTCACTCTCCTCGGTGCCAGCGCCGGCCCACCTCCTGCTTGCTTCCTCTTTGTTCCCAGTCAGTTCTACCTGACCAGGAGCAGCCAGTACTCACTATTTCTGGGTCATCTGTTGGGCCTTACGCCGATGGTATCGGGACATGAGCACCACCACCACTACCAGAAGGCAGAACAAGAGCGCGGCGATCACACCCACCACCACCACTGAGGCCGAAACTAGGTCCACCTGCTTCCCTGGGTCCTGAGGGTCTGCTGGAGACAGGCCACTGTCTGAGGTGCACGCCCAGATCCCTGGTCCACCCCAGACCCACAACTCCACACACTTTCCTCATAGGGCACATCCACAGCCATCCACTCCACTTGACCCTCTGCAAAATACACCATCCAGCACCCCCAAATAAGTACTTCCCCAGCTCCTTCTCTCTGAATTGCTCCCTGTGGCTCATCCCCCAGCCCTGGTCCCTTCTCTATGTCCCCCAAGCCCATGCTTACCAAGAACATCCACGGTGACCCGAGAATCCCTCGAGGAAAGCTCATTGCTGACACGGCAGATGTAGATGCCACTGTGCTCAGTGGTCAGCGGGGGAAAGCCCAGAGTGTCTCCTTCCACTCGCACCCCACTGGGCAGAGGCCCATCCAGCCTGGAGAACAGGGAAGCGGAAGGGTGCCGGCTGGGGCGGGCTGAGGCTGCCACCACCCAACATGCCTGGGCAGCTCTCCACCCCCCTCCCACATGACGTCACCCAGAGCCGCTGGCTGTTCCCACGGTGCCCCGCCCTCCCCTAGGCAGGTCTAGGCAGAGGCCCTTCTCCCTGCCGCCCAGCCTGACCCAGGCACCCCCATACACACTCGGGGAAGATCCACACGCATGCCATCCTACATGCGTCCACAGGCATCACGTCATCCAGCACTGGGTACTAGGTACTCATGCTATAAGGTCCACCCAACAGGGGCTCAGAGGTACTTGGAAAATGTGACTGCCTGCTCCAACACCCATGATGTTGCATAGCCAGGTACATAAACCTAGCCCTAGGCACAAAGCCACATGCAGGTACACATGCCCACACACGAGAACATGTCTAGCATAGGCTCACATATATGTGCACCCTATATCCCTCCCTGACTCTCTGGACAGCTCAGACCCGGGAAAAAAGCCAAGGACTCGAGGGAACTGGCAGAAGTGGGTGGGTGTTTTTGAGGTGCTGGCAACATTGTGGTGGTTACCCAAGTGTTGGGGTAACAACAGTTACAGTCAGCTGTCTTTTTGTCTCACATACTTTTAGCGCTAACATAAAAGTATAAAATATTAATATTTCATACTCTTATAGTTCACAAATTAAAAATCAGAGAAAAAGTCAAGAACATACCAGTTAATTCCCTATCAATGAGCATGTGTCCTAAATTCTCTGGGGCAAGCCAATAATAATATTTGGTGACCACATATATTTATTATTAGTCTGAATGTATGTCCCAACTTATCAAGAGTTCAGAACATACAGTCCCAGCCCATAACAAGTCTACCTTGGCCCTGGGAAGGAAGGACCTTAGCCCCAAGCTAGGCCCTCCCACAGACCCAGGCCCTTACCGTGTCCAGTTGTATGAGGGAGGGGGCTGCCCTTCACTCAGGCACTTGAGCACAGCTCCTTCTCTGCCAACGTGCCACAGCTTTTGGTCCTCAAGGCCCCTCACAGAGGCCTCAGTAAGGACTGGAATGGGAGGTGGGAGGACAAAAAATGGGAATGATGCCTTTAATCATATGGTTCCTGGAGGGGCCCCCGACCCCTGCCGCACCCTGCTGGAATAGCCTCCCCCTGCCCTTCTTCATCCTACTCATCTACTGCCAAGCCTAGCCTGGCTTCACCTCGCAGACAGCTCCTGGCCACATGGCTCCTTTTCCTCTCTAAGCTCAGAGTCTGTACTGGTTTACCTGTGCCACGAGCCCACAGGTCCTTAGGCCAGTGATGTGTCACACTTTTTCTGGATCCCCTGTGGTGCCTAGCATAGAACTAATCATAGCACAGGTGCTCAATAAATGCAGCTGGATTCTTGGAAGGCCTAACAATTCCAGTAGTGCATCTGTTTCTTTAGCAAACATTTGAGGACCTACTTTGTGCCAAATGCTAGTGTAGTTTCAGCTAAAAGCCTAATGCAGGAACACACCGTCTATCGTTTACTGAAGCCTCCTGTGATTTCAGTTCTGTGTGAGACACTTAGCATTCATAGCTGCAAATTCTCATCAAAATCCTGTAAAGTTGGTATAATTATACTCATTTTGCTGATGAAGAAAATGAAGCCTAACAAGATTAAATAACAGCTGGTAAACAGCAGAACAAGGTCTTGTCCCAAGTCTGTCTCCAAGCCCTAAACTGTATATTTCGCAAAATGTTTTCAATTCCGTGTTTATATTTAATTTTTCCACCAATGCTGTGAAGCAAGGCAATCTCCTCGGTGACTATAAGGACCCTGAAACTTAGAGAGATCTAAGTGATTTACCAAGGTCATCCGAGACTGGGCTCTGAGTCTTCTACCTCTGGACTAGTGCTCTCTCACACATTGTGGACTTCAAGACCCAGGCTGGCCAGGCTGGCACAGCTCTGGGATGCACAATGTCTCAGCAATCCTTTCTGAACACAGAGGGTTGGAACCCAGAAGCCTCCCTACCCAAGCATCCAGATACAGATACTTACAGGCCACTTGGAGGGTGTGAGTGATCCTTTGGTCCTGGAGCAGACCAGGGTGGGAGACCACACAAGTAAGTGGCTGCCCATTCATACTGCGGCTAGGCACCAGGTGGAACTCTGAAGTGACAGCAGCTGAGCGAGAGTGCTTGAAGGAGCGGTTGGATGTTGTGCCTTTGACCTCTGTGTCCCAGGTCACCCTGGGAGCAGGGCTGCCCTCAGCAGTACAGGAGGCTGCCAATGTCAGGCCCTGGCCCTCTTCTAGTGGTGGACCAGGAATCAGTGAGGGCAGTGGAGGCACTGCAGATGGGGGAGAAGGGAGGGTCATGGGTCTGCACAACCCCAATCAGGAGGCCCCACTCCATCCCATTTCAGTCTTGCACAACTGCAAACTTTAGGTCCTTTTCCTTCTCTTATTTCACCAACAAAGGCACCAGATAAGTGGTAGAATTTCAGGTAACTTTACCTCTTTGTCCATTGTTTAAATATTTTACAATGAACATGGGTCATATTTTCAAAATAAAAGTAATGAAGTAATTTAAAACTAGATAATATCTATATAACAATAATAACAGCCACAATTTAGTAAGCACTTACTATGTGCCAACTATAATGTTAAATACTTAACAAATGTTATCTCATTTAATTTGTCAACAAACCAGCGAGGCAGGTATTATTATCTCTATTTTTCAGCTGAGGAAACTAAAGCTTAGGGAGGTTAAATGATTTGTTTCAGGTCATCAGCTCTTAGGTGACAAAGCCTAGATTCACAGATTCACACTCAGGTGTTTTATTTTGTTTGTTTGTTTTATGTGTGTGTTTTGATTAAGACAAGGTCTCACTATGTAGTCCAGGCTGGCCTCAAACTCCCCATCCTCCTGCCTCAGACTCCCAACGGCTATGATTACAGGGGTGTGCCACTACACCTGGCTGTTTTACACTCAGGTTTTTCTACTCCAGTGCTGATGTTACTAACTTCTGTGTGGACAAAGGGAAACTACAAATGCCTTTAATTCTACCTTCAAAATATTAATAGCTTAAGCACAAAATGGAAAAGACAATTTGACCAGTGGTCCAGGTTAACCACAAGTGCCAACAGTGAAAAGTAGTGGTTTAAAAGATGATTGTGATCTCAGACTACATTCACTGAAGGTTCATTAGATCAAGGAAGGTATTAGCCCCACTGGTCATGCATGGCCATACCATGGCAAGACCTTGTACCCACATCTAGGCCCTATATTTTATTTTTATCTTTTTTTTTGGGGGGGGGGCGGGGGCAGTTCTGAAGTTTGAACTCAGGACCTCAAGCTTCCTAGGCAGGCATTATATCACTTGAGCATGACAAAGGTCCTCAGCTCAGGCCAGGTGGTGGCTCACTCCTGTAATTCCAGCTATTCCGGAGGTGGAGATCAGGAAGCTCACAACTCAAGGTCAACATAGGCAAAAAGTTAGTGAGACCTTCATCTCAACAAACAAGGCTATGTGGTGGTGAGTGCCTGTCATCCCAGGTAAGCAGGAAGCACAATTAGGAGGATCAAGGTTCAGGCAGGCCTGGGGAAGATGTGAGACACTATTCAAAAAAGAGCTAAAGCAAAAGGGACTGGGGGAATGGCTCAAGCAATGGAGCGCCAGAGGCCCTGAGTTGAAATCCCAGGACCACTAAAAAAAAAAGGTTCTCAGCAAGGACCGTTGGGCAGAAGAGAGACTAAGCAGGCCCATGCTGTGTGGTTCCAGAGAGCAAAAGTAACACAGAGGGAGATTTCAGGCCTTCAGAAGGAAGGACTTCCTGGTAAATGGGTTCTTCTCTAGCTTTGGGGGTTACCTGGAGAATTTCTGGGTTGGGTGGAAGGATGGGCTTGATGGTCCTCCCTCACCCCAAGGGACCCCATCTTTTATATCTGTTCTGCCTCTGTCCCGTCTATCTCTGCAGATCCATCTCTGCTCCTCCTGCCTCCCACTTCTTCCTCCCCTCCACGTACGTGAGCCCAGGGTCCCGGTGGTTTTGTACACACTGCGGCCTCCCACCCCCGACCCCGCGCCACGCCCCCAGCATGCTTAGCCAGCCCTACCTACCCAGCACTCGGAGCCGCATCCGGGCCTGGAAGCTGCCTGCAGGAAACGTGCTAACACGGCACTCGTACTCGCCCTCGTCGGCTTGCACGGCGTTGCGCAGGAGCACAGAGCCATCAAGGGGGTCCCTTGGGGGCGGCGGTTGCTCCACGCGGCCCTCGTAGGCCGAGCTCACGTGAAGTCCATATTTAGAGTGCAGTAGTGCCAGCTCCTGGGTGCCCTCGTTCGCGTCCACCCGAGCCCATGCCACCTGCCCCACCTGCTCATCAGGGTCCCCTCGGTAGAAGCAGGGCAGCTTTGCATCCTGACCCAGCACGACCGTCACCAAGTCCGAGGTCTCCAGCTCACCTGCGGGGCACCGGCCTGCAGGGGGCAGACAAGAGCAACTAGGTTTAGAGGCCCTGCCAGTTTAGGGGGGGAACACTTTTAAAATGATAATGGCAGCAAAGGCAGCCGGAACTCCAGGAGCTTTTTATGCTTGCAAAGCGCATTCAGTTCATTACCTCATTAGAGCCACAAAACATTCCCAAGAGGTAGGCGTTATCGCCATTTAACAGATGAGGAAACTGAGACCCAGTAAGAGGAAGTGGCTTGCCTAAGGCCACACAGATGATTTATAAAAGACTCACACCCTGTTGCAGGCTAGGATTGTATCCTGAGCAATTGCAAGGTGGGAGGCTATAACAATCAGAGACCCAGCCCCTGCCCTCAGGACTCTCATAGTCCTCAGGGAAATGAAATTTATGCACCCAGAAACAAGGAAAGCCATGGACAAACTTTCTCAGGAGACTCAACCTACCAATGGGATAAAAGTGAATGCTTTCAGGAAGTGTGGCCAGGAGCAACAGCAAGTGTTCAGATCTGCTGGTGCCTGGGATGGGGCACATAGGGTGGGAAGGGTCCATCCCAGTAGGCCCTTCAGAACATTCTTTTCATGACTTGAAGGTGAGAGACCTGGATTCCCAGAGAGAAGGAGGTATTCCATGTGGGAGGAATGGTGTGAACCAAGAAGCAGGAATGAGACTGAAGACAGAAAGGGCCCAAGTCAGAGTCCCAGACAAATGAGGTCAGGACAGACACACAGCAACAGGTCAGAATGTTGAGCCAGAATCACAGGACCAGGGATGAAGGACCAGTGCTCTTCATGTTGATATGAAACACTCAGGGACTTTATTTATTTATTTACGTGTTACTGAGGTTTGAACTCAGGGTCTTACACTTGCTAGGCAGGTGCTCTACCACTTGAGCCACTCTACCAGCCCTTTTTTGTGTTGGATATTTTCAAGATAGGGTCTCTCGAACTATTTGCCAGGACTAACTTTGAACTTTAATCCTCCTGATCTCTGCCTCCTGAGTAGTTAGGATTTTAGGCATGAACCACCATCACCCGGCCACTCAGGGATATCCATATATAAATTTATCTGCAAATAAGATTCTGTTCCCTGCCCTTATGGAACATGAGGTCTGTTTAGGAGGACCTAAATATCAATATATATATTGATGGTTTCCCTTCCTTCCTCCCTCCCTCCCACTTCCCTTCCTTCTTTTTTTTTTTCCATTTCTTTCTTTTCCCGGTACTGGGGTTTGAACTCAGGGCCTTGCACTTGTGAGGCAGGTGCTCTACCACTTGAGCCATGTACCCAGCCCTTTTTGCTTTGGTTATTTTTGAGATAGGGTCTCACAATTATGCCCAAGACTATCCTGGACCACAATCCTCCTATTTATGCTTCCTAAGGAGCTAGGATGACAGGTGTGCAATGCCACACCCAGGTTTTATTGCTTGAGTTGGGTCTCACAAGCTTTTTGCCTAGGTTAGCCTCGAACTGCAATCTTCCCAGTCTCCACCTCCTGAGTAGCTAGGATTACAGGTGTGAAGCCACCAAATCTGGCTTTTTTTTTTTTTTTTTTCTTGGCACAGGGTCTCATTATGTAGCTCAAGTTGGCCTCAGACTTTTGCTCCTCCTGCCTCAGCTTCCCACCTGCTGGAATGACAGGCATACACCACTATGCCTGGCTTGCATTGATGGTTTCTCATTTAGTGCTTGGGTGTGTTGCAGGCCATTTGTGCAATGGGGCAGCAATTGGGGGGCCTCATGTCATGTGGGAGGGCCTCATGCATGAGTTGGGTAGGATTAGGAAGGGAAGAAACCTAGAAATGCATTCCAGATAAAAGATCAAAGTAAGCAAAAATCAAGGAGGTAGAGAGGCAAGCTGGTTCAGGAAGCAGAGAGCAGAGGACCCAACCTAAAGCAGGGTGTGTGTATGTTGAACAGAAGTGGAAAATATGGCTGGAGTAGGGTGGGGCCAAATTGCCCAGGACCTTCCATGCCAGGCAAAGAAATTCAGATCTGGTCAAGTGGAATTGGAAAGCCACGAAGGTTTCTTTGCAGTGAACAGAGTGAAGCAAGTGACAGTGTGCAGTTTGACCAGAAAGTTGGCAGACTGAAGACCAGATGTTCACCAGCAGGGTACCATGCTGCAGCCCTGGCATGGTGGTGCTGGGGCAGAGAGGATGGGACAGTTCCTGGGGGAAATTTCATGGAGATGTGGTCACTGACGAGAGAGAGATGAGGGAGAGGGAAGATTCAAAGACCACTGGATTTCTAGAATGGGTAACTTATGAGGGAGGCAGGGCCTGGAAAAACTCAGGGTTAGGAAGAAATAAATGTTGAGCTGTGAAATATAAGACCAGGGGCTGGATCAGAGTAGGAAGGATTCTCTGGGGATGGCAAGAGCTCCTTGACCTGAAATGTATACTCCAGCAACTCCCAACAGGTTGTAGTCCCTGCTTCTGCCCAGCACCCTACACACCCTTTGCTCACACTGTACCCCTGCCTGAAATGCCCTCCTCCCTATGTCTGGTAGCTCCTACTCATCATTGTCTGGAGAACTCCTACTCATGCTTTAAGACTCTGCTTAGGCATAGTGACTTCCTTCTGGAGTCCTCTCTCCCTCCCTGCCCCCACCTTAGGCAGCCTTGGTTTTCTTTTCTCTGTTTTCCGCTAGCTCCCTGCTTATACCCCTCTCATAGCACTTTAACCTATAGATTGTATTTGCTATTTTCTTGTCTGCCTCCTCCACAAGACTGAGCCCCATAAGAGCAGAAACTGGGTCATACATCACATATGAAAACATGGCTTCTGATTTCATGCTTGGTGGTATTTGGCTGACATTTCTGCCACATAATTGGAGCTTAATGAATATTTATTGACTGAATGACTGAATGAGTGAAGGGAGATGGTCAGAAGAAGGAAAGGGTAGAATGGGGAGGAATGAGCAGTTCTTAGTTTGGCTGGACAGGGTGGGCATTGGCAGGGCAACCCTGGGATGGAGGCAGGATAGGCTGGTTATTTGGGTTTATTGCCACAGGAAGCACCTCTGAACTAGACAGAGGAAGAAAAAAAAAATGGAGGGAGGAAGTGAAGCATGGAGTGGAGCAAAGCGTTCCACTGAGGCAAAGGAAGGGGTCATGTGGCTCTGCAGGTAGGAGCAGAGGGAGGGAGGATGCTGCTGGGAGCTGGGAGGACCCAGACTGGACAAGACAGACCTGCAGGACCAGATACCAGGGCCCTGACCTGCCTAAGCTGATGTTGGTCCCACCCAACCCAGCCTGGGAGTCCAGTGAACTACCTGCACCCCTCCCAAGCACCTCCTCCTGGCACTGAAGGGAGCAGAACTGCCAAAGAAGGGCTGGAGTGGGCTTGGGATAGGGGCTACCCAGCACACCCTCTGCTTCAAACTGGTGTCAGTGCAGGTCACAGGGATCCCAAGCCCTGCCTCACTGGGACACTCAAATCCTTCTAAAGACTATTTCTTTCTTTCTCTCTTTCTCTCTCTCTTACTTTCTTCCATTGCGGTACTAGGGTTCAAATTCAGGGCCTGCACCTTGAGTTACTCCACCAGCCCTATTTTTTGTGAAGGGTTTTTTGAGATAGGGTCTCGAGAACTATTTGCCTGGGCTGGCTTTGAACCATGATCCTCCTTGTCTCTGCCTCCTGAGTAGCTAGGATTACAGGCGTGAGCCACCAGCACCTGGCTCCTAAAGACTATTTCTGGGACAATGTCAAGTGACATTTGGGAAATATGTGGCATATGTCCCATAAGCATCTCCACACTTGCCAATCATCTGCCTCTTCACCACCACAAATCAACCATATTCCTCTCCCCAAAAATGCCTTCTTAGAATACCGCAGGGATTGGGTACCCAGCATATGCTTTTATGTCCCTACCTGTGAGTTCAAGATCCCCACCCTAAGGGATAAGCCCAAGCCTTGCAGGACGAGGAACCCAGTAAAACAGGAAAGTCCATTCTGGACCTCTCCTATGGCCCCCCATCATCCTAAATCCACTATTTTAGTAGGAGCATCCCTGGCTGAGGCACCCTCCTACAATTGCCTGCGTCCAGCCCCTAAACTGCAAGAGATGAGAAAAGAGAACTTGGGCTCTAGTGTCCTTGTCTTGGGCTAAATAGACCCAGGAGCTCAAGCTCCCAGGCCAGGACAGGCCAGGACTGCCTCCTCCTCTCCCCCACCCAGTACCTGCCTGGCGTCAGCATGATGATGTCACCAGACCTAAGGAGACACACCGCCTGCCTGGTGAGGTCACCCTGTGGGCATGTGGCAGCCAGGCCAGGCCAAACCCACGGACCCTTCTGCTGCAAATTGTTTGCTGAGGCTGGTGGACTCTAACTAGTTGGGCACTCCTCCCCCTGGCTCACTCCACCCCTCCTCCTAGGAGCACCAGGACGCTGGTCAGGAGCCTTGGTGACTCAGAAGCTGCCACACAGAAGTAGGCCTAGCCACAGCCGCCACCACCTTGCGCAAGGGAGAGAACAGGCCCAACTGGCCAAACGGGATCCCTGCCCTCAGCCTCCCCACCCCTGGCCAGGCCCCCTCAGGCCTCTTCGGGGGCCCTGCCCTTTGTGTACCCCGCCCGCTCCCAGACAGGCCCTCCATTCCTGGTTTGGGCTGGCTGGCTACACCCCACCCTGTGCCTGGGTCCCAACTTTCTTTTCTGTATAAAGCCTGGCCTCTGATCTCAGGAGGAGAAACTGAGGCTGACACCTGCAGACACCAAACCATGGCAGCATCTTAGGAGAAGAGATCTTTTCTTTGTGAAGGGCCTTAATCCATCAGCATCCTCTGTTGGCACACATAAGGGTCCTAGAGGTGGGTCTGTGAGAGGGAAGGGAATAAGTTTGATTCTTTTGTGTCTGCATGTATGAGCATGCTTGCATGAGGACCAATTGTATGGGGACCCAGCCAGTCTTTCTAGTTCACGTGCATTTGAGGTTATCTCCTTGCATGAACTTGAGGGTGTTGTACACATATACATGTTCAGTGTTCATGTCTTATCTTCAGGAGAGTGTAAGTACATACTTTTCTATGCCCAGAGGGAAGAGCTATGTATTGGTGTGTGTGTGTGAACATATGTGCATGCACCATTTACATGTATGTCTCACACTCTTTGTCTGCATGTGTGCATTCTTGTTCTGTGGAACTCTGCACACATAGTAAATATTTTGATGTCATTTTATCTTGGCTTCCGCATGTCTGTATCAGCTGCCCTTGGTCAGTAATGTGTGGCTCTGAGCCTTTGCCTGTGTGGGTCCTGTTTGGAGTATTACCCCAGGCATCCCTCCCCGCTTCACCCCAAGACTTAAAGGCATATTCATCTCAGACTTAAGGTGGAGGTACCCAGAGATGAGGTCACTGTCCCTCCAGGTGATGGGAAATTGCTACCAAGCCTCCCTAACAGAACAAAACAAAAGATCCCTCTCCCTTGCTCCTCAGGTTCCTACAAAGGGACTCCCACCCTTCTCACACACACCCCCCCACACACAGTCACACCCCCAGGCCCCCCAGCACCTCTGGCCCCCCAAGGAGGCCTCTCCCTGGGAATCTGTCAGGACTCTACTGCTTGCCACCACCAGAAAAACCAGCTCTGGCTCCAGGCCTGGGGTAAGGGCTGTCTGGTGTGGGTTGGTGGGGGGGCATCTGCCTGGGGCTAGGGGGAGGGGTCCAAGCTGTCTAGGGTCTTTGTTAACTCCTGCCTCCCCTTAACCCACAGCACCAGCTCCACTGGAGAGGGAGTTTTAGGTAGGAAAAGGCCTGGGAGGGAAGCACCTAAGCCCCCTGTGTAGGACATAAACAACCAGAAAACCCTTTTTGGTCTCCCCTTCCCCCCTATAACCTTGGCCTTGGAGTACTAAGGAACTTTGAAAACCAGAAGACTTTCTCTCTGCCTTTATCCACCTCCCTCATTTACCCCCCCCATTGTCCTAAGCCCCCCAGCTTAGTGAGAGCTTCTCAACCCGGGCAAAGCGCCCACCTGCAGATTAGTGTCTGAGGAGGGGGGCCACACCAATCATAGAGCAAGAGGAGAACAATGCAGGAGGACAGGCCTTGAGGCATCCAGCGCTGGCCCAGACACAGCTCCCAGCACAGATAAGTCCCCTAAACCCCCCCGGAGCCAGTCTGAGCCCCGCTGAGTCACCACAACAGCCACACTGTGGGTGGGAGACCCAGAATTCAGCTTCTCTCAAACTCCTGAGATCCTAGCCGCAACCCCCCCAATCCCTCCCCCTCCCCCGGTCAGCATTGCCCCACCTCAAATCACAGCCTCAACCCCAGCTCTCAGGACACAGCAGTTTTAGAGAGGACTGGAGGGCAGGCAGAAAACTATGGGAAAAGCCCCCAAGGCTGGAGGCCCCCTGTTGTTGAGAAGAGTGGTTCCCCTAGCCTTCCCTTGGGAAGCAGGTGGAATGAGTGCTCATTCTGAACTTCTGAACTTCTCTTTGTTTTAGGGTCTGCTCCCGGTATAGACCCTAAGGCTCCTCTACTCCCTTTCTTCCAGACTTGGTTTTCCACTTCATCTCCATCCCTTCTTTCTTCCTAGACTTTGTGGTCAGTGCCAGGGCAAGTTTTAAGGTCAGAAAACCCAGGCTTTCTCACCTTACTGAGCTTGCTCTTCACCTTGGCTGACCTTCATTATCTTACTTTGTGTGGAGGACCCCAGGACTCTGGGGCCATGGTCCAGAAGATGGGACTATACATGCTAAGCATTTCACCACTATCACGTGGCTGAAGTCTCCTTAGTTTCTAGCCCCCTAAAACACTAGGATGGAAACAAGGTCACTGAGGCCAAGGGTTGCCCTGGAGTTCTTGTTCTCAACACTTGGGGCAGGTACTCAAACCTTCTCTTCTGGCTTCTCTGGGTTTGGGTAGGTCCTACAGGAAAGGGCCTGCTCCCCTCTGTAAACAGGAGTAGAAAATCAGGGATGGGGCCCCTCCCTTTCTAGGAAACTAGCCTCAGAGAGAACACTGATCCTAACTCAAAGAAGACAAGACCTCAGAATTTAGAGACCTATTCAACCTCTGGTCCTATAGGGCCCTCTGGTCCCAGACAAAGAACTAGGAGAGATATTTTGCAGATTTGGCCCCTCAGCCCCAGGTTAGTAGATGGGGGAGGGAGGAGAGATGGGACCTCACCCGGAAACTCATCCCATTAAGGAGAGACAAAGAACTATGGTGTTGGAGGCACCTCCCAAGCCTGGGCTCCTCTCCCTGTCAGGGGTGGGGCAGGGCCCTGGGGCTCAGAGCTCTAATGGCCCAGAAGTTTAGGGGGATGGGGGTGAATTTGTAGTGGGCTTGGAAGGCAGTGTCCTGGGAAAGGGTCCTCTCAGCTCTTCCAATAGCCAGCACCCTCCTTCAGCCATGGACTGGACAATCATAGAGGCAGTATTTCAGAACTAGAAGATAGAAAGACATCATCCAGCCCTAGCTGAATGCTGAGTTTCTTAGTTGCTCAAAGCCACCTAGCAAATTAATAGCAGAAATGGGATCAGAACAGAAGGTTCCTGACATCCCAGTCCAAGGACTGGTCAGACATGAAACATTCCAGACTCCTATGGGCTAGTAAAGAGATGTCTACACATAGAGGAGCCAGAATGAGGGTGGGATCATCTGATCCTCAGGCTAGGAACCTGGGGCCTGAGTCCCCAAGGATGCCTGGGAGCAGCATTCAACTCTGTGAAGGTTATAGCTGTGGCAGCAGCAGCAGAGTGGTGTCTTACTAGATACCAGCTTCCTGGACAATCTTAGAGCCAGGTTTTCTCCCTTCCGCAGGGACTGGATGAAGTTGAGAGTAATTCCCTAACAAGAGGAGACTCTCCTTTCCCCTTATCGAGGCTTCTCTTGGAACAATTTTCATTATGGATAGAGAAGGTAGGGAGCATGTCTTATTAACCATTGCACTGCCAGCATCTCTCACTCTGTCTGTACCCAGTTGTGCACTCAACTACACTATTCTTTAATGAATGAAGAGTCAAGAGAACAAGACACTAACCCTGGTAATGCTTCTAACACTGAGTAATCTTGCAGATCTCAGCTACCTATCTATTTCTTTCAGTTTTCCCATCTGTAAAATGAGGGAGTTGGAGTGGTGCTCTCTTTGATCCCCTCCAAGTTCTGAGACAGCATGACTCCATTCTTTAAGTGTGGGTAGATCCTACAGGAAAGTGCCTGCTGGGTTCCCTGGCCCAGAAGCCAAGCCCCACCCTCTTAGACTAAGCAAGTGAGAGGGGCTGTCTGGAAGACAGGAATTAAGAGTCAGGGGAGTGAAAGGGATGAGGAGCTCAGTATCCTGGGACTAGAGGCTGGACCAATGACCCTTCTATTCTAAGACCAGAATGAGAACAGCCCCCAATCCTGCCAGTCCAGGCCTTGTTCTTTTCCTGAGAGCTTCAGCTGGTGCTGCCAGGTGCTGAGGCTCCTTTGCCTTGCTACTGCTTCTTGAACTGAGAATCCAACTGTCCTATCCAGACAGGACCCCATCTTTCCAAGGAGAAAGATTTTCTGGGCAGTTGCTAACTGCCTAGGAACAGCCTATGGCATCCCACAGACCCACACACATACTCTACCCCACTCTGAAGATTATAAATTTCAGATAATTTATATCTGCTTCACATACATTAGATAGGTAGGAAGTTAAGAGGTAGCACAAGGCATCTGACTGTGAAAATGCGGACGCAGGAGATGAAAAAAGAGGACTATGCCCTATCTAGAAGGCCCCCTACCCTAGGTCCCAGTCATTTAAATAATCTATATTGCTACCCTGACACTTAATAGTGTGTGTGCCTAGAGAAAGAGAGGGACCAGAGTGACAGGAGTTCTCAGCTTTCCTGTAATCCCCAACAGGCAATTCAGTCCTGCTGCTGTAGAATATCTTGGAAAGGAGAGAAGAAGAAAGAAATGCCCGTCCACTCCCTGGACATCAGGCTTCCCGCACCTGATGACTGCTGAGGCCAACTCAGCCCTGAGTCAGCCTGACTCTTTGGAGCAGTTCTGGAGGCCAGGGAGTAGGCCAAGGAGGTTCTAGGAAGCCCTAGGGATAGCAGGGCCCTCCAGTTCCATCTTTCTGCCCACCTTGCATTGGGTCACCATTCTATTCCCCCAGAGAGAGTTCAGACATAAACAAGGCTTTTGGCAGAGGACCCCAAACATAGTGATCTGGCCTGGAGGTGCTGAGTGAAGAGCTGACTGAAAAGAGCTACACTGGTTCTTCTGGGAGCACTGCTGATAGGTGGGGATGGGAGGAAGAGATTGGCTCCTCCACTCTGTGTCCAAGAAAAGAGAATGCATGCATATGTACGTGCATGCGTGTTTGTGTGTGTGTGCCTGTGCCAGGTGGGCTCAGAAGCGAGGGTCCTGATGATTCAGGCAAATCCTACCTGTAAATGATGCCAGGAACATCAGCAACAGCCAGGCTTCAAGCCCCCACATCTCGGCTCCCAGGGACAGGGGCATTGGTTGAAAAGTAGACCTGCCCAGAGATTCTGAAGTTCCACCGGTTCTCCCTGGGAGCCGCCTCTACAGCCGGATAAAGTGCTGACCGAGAAGGCAGGAAACTGTGGAGTCCCAGGACACTGACGCACCTGCCTATCCTGCTTGGGTCTCCACTAGGGGACCTGGCCTGGTTCTACCCACCCAGCCGTGGCTACCCCCTAGAAGCCGTGATCGGGAGCGCTGAGCTCCCCCAGAGCTGCTTCCCACGCCGTGGCCAACAACGAAGGCAGAAACCTGGGAACCTGCTCAGCAGGTCAGAACAGGTGCGTCTCCGGGGGCCGGGCCTGGCACAGAGAGGAGTCTCCGCAGCCACCGCCTCCACGGCCTGGGCTAGCTAATGGGCGCCAGGGAGGGAGGGAAGGAGGAAAGGACCTGGGTGGGGGTACTGGGATCCCATCCTCAGCTCAGGGCTTTACCTGCGAGTGTGTGGAAGGTGCTGTGAAGGAAGAAGCAAGGGTGGGTGGGGGGCAGGGTAAGAGGGAGGCACCAGGCCTGGCCAGGATGAACGGGGGCAAGGCCTTTGTGGGTGGAAAGGAACCGAAGCAACTCACACCCCAGCCAGACTTACTGCCTCCTGGGAGTCTTGACAAGTTCCCTGAACTTCTGCAGGGGCTCAGCTTTGGAGTCACTAAATCAGAGAAGGCCACGACTGAGGAAGTACTGGCCTGCTAGCCCATATACTTCGTTTTTCAGACAAGGAAACAGGCCCAAAATGGGGAAGGGACTTCTCAGAGAAAACAACATAGTGTCATGGCCTGCTCAGATATCTCTAGCCCCAAGATGGGAAACTAGTTCAAAGACCCCTGAGAAAGAACTTAAGTGATTCCCTCTGGCTTCACCCCCTACATAGGGGATCCCAAAGGACTGACCAAGGAATAAAGCCTACAGGTTCCTGGCTTCCTTCTCACAACCTCTCACTTGAATATCTTATTACCTGGCCAGGAATCCCAAAAGAGCATCAGCACAACCTGAGAAGAAGGGCTTTTTCCCTCTCGCTCCATGGCCATTTTTCCCATTTTACCTCCTGGTCATAGGTTAGACCACATATCTGGACTTGGCAAGGACAATTTTGATTTCCAACACTTGTCCTGTACTCCCTTAAGTATACTACTTCTTGTCTGACCATATGCTTCCATTTTGAATGTATAAAACTAACCACCAAGTGACACAAAATCTGGTCTACCTGGGATAGCCAGAGGAAAAGGGTATATTCTGAACTCCCTGAAAACTTAGCAAAGGGGAGGGGCAAGATCTCTGGTAGAGTAGGACTTAAAAAAAACAAAACAAAAAAACAGGTAAATATAGAGACAAACATGACATGGGAGAAGAAAAAAAAGATATCAGTTAAAATCTTGCAGCAGGGTCCTCTTGCCTGGAGAGAGGCAGAAAAGAAGAATCAAGAAGCAGAAAGGGGGAGGGGTCATTTCTTGTAGAATATTTTCTACCACTACTCTACCAATTTCCCTGATTCTTTTTTTTTTTTTCCTGCAGTACTGGGACTTGAACTCATGGCCTACACTTTAAGCCACTCCATCAGTCCTTCTTTGTGATGAGTTTTTTTTGAGATAGGGTTTAGCAAATTAGTTTCCCAGGCTGGCTTCATACTATGATCCTCCTAATTTCTGCCTCCTGAGTAGCTAGGAGTACAGGTGTGAGCCACCAGCACTCAGCTCCCTAATTCTTTTTTTGAGGTGAGGGGGATAGAACCAGGACTTTGTGCAGGCAAGCTCTCTACCACTGAGTCACATCCTTAGCCTCTTACCTGTCAAATCTTATTCATCTCTCAAAACTGACCTCAAATGCCACACATCCCCTATGAAGCCTTCTCAACTCCTCCCACTCAAAATTAATTTCTCTCTCTTCTATTCTTCTTCAGCCTCTGTTAGTCCCTTTATTATAGCTTATGTACTCATAATTTGTGCACATCTTATCTCCTTAACTAAATTGTAAGCTTTAATTCAAGAAACATTGATTGAGGTCTGCTTTGTGCCAAGGGTTTGGTAAGTGTGTTAAATTGAGGGACAGGATGAGAGTCAGAATCTGTGAATTCCTTGAGAGTTGGGCTTGTTTTATAATCTTGTATCAGTCATCCATGCTAGAACAGTTCGTAGCATCTAATGGGATCTGAATGCAGTTTTGCTGAACGCATGCATTTCTAAATAAATGTGTATCAGTATGGAGAAGGTGGTGAGGTAGGGTTAGTAGGCAGAGATCCGACTGAGTTTCCATCCTGAACCTGGGTTGTGACCCATACATAAACCCTGCGTCCAGACTATAACCCCATCTCTGGGTTTAGATTCCAGTTTCAGCAATAACCATGGTAATGATTTCTTCTTCAAGGACTACTTCCTGTAGGTCAGGGGCATACTCAAGGGCCTGGCTGGATGCCAAAATTCTCTAGCTTCTCTCCACCTCCACCTTGGCAAACCCCTTCCCCTCTTCAGGACTTAGGTCCCCACCTATGCCAGGGGAGCAGCTCCACCCCGATGCTGCTTTGAGATCCAGTGTGGCAGGGGTGGGGTAGGGCCGGGGGGAATGGGAGGGAGAGCATCCTGTATTATAATTAAAATTATCACACCTTGGATCCTATCACATGCTTTCAGAGGAGCTCCTTTCCTTCCCACGGATTCACCCCTCTAGGTACAGGAAACCACAGGAAAAACTGAGGCAGGGGGTGGGAAAGCAATTAGATCCCAAGCTGGGAATCCAGTCTGTTTTGCCCTTTCCATTCATAATATATTCCTCCTTTCAAAGTGCTATCAGTCAGGATGCCTGTGAGCCCCTGGTTGGGACTCTCAATCATTCAAGCCAGCTCTAGTTATATGGAGCACTGAAGGGAGGCCGAACTCTCCAGTGATGATTCTAAGGTAATGGCAATACCCATGTCCTCATGAGTACATTCAGATTCTAGTAAACACCAGAGGCAGCCCTGAAGTGGGACCAAGGACACCACTGAACCTAAGAGGGGGCAAAAGAGTCACAGCTACTCAGGCCTTTGACTGGGGTAGGGATCTCCATGTATTTAACAAATATCTCTTTCTAAGTCCTTCTGTCCCATCCTTCCCTCAATCATATATGTTTCACAAGGGCCACGCTTCTGGGGAACATGTCTCAGACCTTTCCTACCCATTTTTGGGATGAAGAGGTAAGGCATGTTTCAGTCAGGGACTTGGAGAAATATATTTGGCAGAAGACTTTCCAAGACCAATGCCTGGTATCTGGGATTCCCCTCATGCCTGACTACCCACCCTCTACCCACCCACATTCTGGGCCCTAAGAATGGGAACAATTCAAGCCATGGTGGCATCTTTAGCATGTGTATGAGACTGTGTGGCACCACTGTGTGCATGCTTCTATGTGTGCATTCATTCAATAGACATTTAGTAAGTGCCACTTGGTGAGTGCCACTCAAGGGAGGTGACACATGGTCCCTGCCCTTGAGGAACCCTCAGTCAGAAGAGAGACTCATAAAAACTGTAACACGCTATATCCCACTATCATGTGTTCCTGTGTGTCTGTGTACCTATTGTGCACATGCATGGAGCTGTCTAAGTGTGCATAACTGCAAGTGCTCATTATCTTCATGTGTCCAGCATCCGCTTAAACCTGTCTCTGTCCCCGTGACAGGCTGCACATCTAAGCCAAACCGGTTCAAGTGGGTTGTGCTGGAATTTTTGTTTGTGTCGATGGGACCTGAGGTGAGTCAGGGAGGGACAAGAATGGGTGGAGTGGTGTGGGGGAGATGAGTGAGAGTGAGGGTCAGATTGAGTGAGCGGGGGAGGGAGGGAGTGGGTCACGATGGGAAAGGCTTGGGGTGGGGTGTCAGGAGAATGGGTTGGGGGTAGGAGTAGATGAGAGAGCTCCTTAGTGAGTAATATCCTATTTGTTACAGTGAGATCCCAGGTCAGAGAAGATTCAGAGGCTGCAGGGAGACCCTTGGGCTTTGGGTCAGAGGAAGGTGAATAATAAATCAGCATGCGATTAGGTAGAAGCATGGGTGTGGATGAAATGTTTGTGGAACCATTTCTGTATAGCTTTGCCTCTCAGTGTGATAAGCTCTTCCTGATCTGCTCATTGCGTTGGTTCCTGCAGTTCATACAGAAAGGTGTTGGGGAGCTGACTGACATGGTGGAAGATTAGAGATATGGGACTTGATCACATCTCCAGGACAGAGGCTATTGCAGATGGTTTCAAATTCACACCTACTACTCCTCTCTAGGATGTACTCCACCACAGAGGTGTGGGGCGAGACCCCCATACAGCAGCTTTTCCTCCCTTCCAGGTAGTTTCACTGTTCCCAGTATTGGGGATGGTGTCATCTTGTTTTCAAGGATATTCCATCTAAATCTTGCTTTGTGCTGTGTTGTTCTAATTTACCAATCCTGCAGGACCACTGGTTCCCCAATGTCCAGCTCCATCCTTTAATGACAACTACATTTTCTGCTTGCCTAACAACATCCCTTCCAGATCAAGGGGCTGGATTTGCTTGTTCCTTGAGGGCTCTAAAGCAGGAGTGATCCACCAAGGAGAAGAGGGGTCTGAACACAAGGCATATTTGGGTCCTGATTCTCTATAGGCCCAGTGTGTGCACAACCCTTCCTTCTTGCTCTCACCAAGATTCTATAAGCACAGTACTACAAAATCAGAGGCCAAAACAAACATCTTTTTTATTATTTTTCCGTGTCTCTAGATGGGCAGGGCATTTTAAAATTTTTTTTTGTGGGACTGGGGTTTGAACTCAGGGCTTTATGTTTGCAAAGCAGGTGCTCTACCACTTGAGCCACACCTCCAGGCCTAAGCAGGCACTTTTAAAAAGCTCTTGGAATAGATACTGGCTTATACCAGACACAAGTAGGAACTCTCATGGAAACAGAGTCTTCCAAGTGATAACCATAGCAGCAGAAGATGTGACAATAAGGGGGCACGAGCAAAGGTAAGGGGGCGAGACTTTGGTGATAGAATAAATTCTAGTGAGGACCTCAGGCTGTGCTCTCCTGCCTCTCCTCCATCCTCACATCCAACCACAGAAAGGCTTCCAGGGAGCCTACCTACTGGGCTTTATGGTGGCACCCCCCAGAGGTCAGCCTGGCCTATCCTTCAGCTTCATCTTGAAGACTTCACAAACCTCAGTTTTTCCTTCATTTCCAGAAGTGGCATAAGAGAAAAACGAAGAAATAGGGCAAGAGTCCATTGCCAGTGATAATTAGCAAGTCAGAAGTATTGGCTCATGAGCCATAAGTGAAAGGTAGAGAAACAAAGACTGGCATCTACACTCCCTAGCCAATCTCCTTCCCTCCCTGGGTCCAGGCCTCTACCCACTAAGGTCTTCTATGGGGAAATCCTATTCTCTGAAAAGTTCCCACATATTGAAGCTCATTCAAGTCCTCAACAATAATCAAGGCCTTAGCTGAGTGCTGGTGGCTCCCGTCTATAATCCTAGCCACTTGGGAGGCTGAGATTAGGAAGATCACAGTTTGAGGCCAGCCAAGCAAATACAGTTCAAGACATCCCCATCGCCAAAATAACCAGAGCAAAATGGACTGGAGGTGTGGCTCAAGCAGTATAGTGCCTGCTTTGCAAGCATGAAGCCCTGAGTTCAAACCCCAGTCCCACCAAAATAATAATAATAATAAAGGCCTAATGACTGTGCCCAGGGATCCCATACTGGTGCTACAGTTCTAGAATGCAGCCAAAGGGAAGACTTGCCATTCCTGGAAAGTTCTAGAACTCCTTGCAGGAAAGTCAGATTACTGGCTCTGCTCAACAGAGATGAAAGGGCAGTCACCCAGCGAGAGAAACACAAAAGTGGAAACCATGAGAGACAGACAGAAACCTAGAAACAAAAAAATACATTGAAAATAAAATTTTTAAAAGATAGCAGGCCATAGGGTGCACGCCTATAGTCCCAACTACTGGGGAGGCAAAGGCAGGAGGATCGCAGGTTTTAGGCTAGCCTGGAAAACTTAAAGAGACCGTCTCAAAATAAAATTGGAAAAAAACAAAAAAGGACTGGGGATGTAGCTCAAGTGGTAGAGTGCTTGCCTAGCATGCATGAGACTCTGGGTTCAATGAGTACTGCAAAGAGAGAAGAGAGAGAGGGAAGGAGAGGGGAGGGAAGGGGAAGAAAAGATAAAGAAAAAAATTAAAATGATACGTTGAGACACACAGATACACAACAGTTTTGGGGAGTTTTGTTTTGCTGTTGTTGCAATACTGAGGATGGAACCCAAGATCTTGAGCTCAAGTCATGCCCCCAGCTTTGTCTGTATTTTTTGTCTTTGAGATAGGGTCTCACTAACTTTGCCTGTGGCCTCGAACTCAAAATCCTCCTGCCTCCACCTCCTGAGTAGCTAGGATTACAAAGGAACATACAGAGTTATTGAAGAGGGGGAGTTCAAAGAGACAAAGTGGTTGAGACAAAATCTGAAACAGAGAAAGACCAGAAGAGAAACTTCTGGATACCTACTTGCTTACTCCTAGGATCTCTTTAGGTACTTCTCTCTTTTGCCCTCACTTCTCACCACTCAAAAATGACCCAATGATACTATCCTACCCAACATTGCCAAGTCCCTCAACACACAATTTCTTCCCCATCTTTTATCTCTCTCCATCATTCTCTAACTTGCCTGATCCCTACTCCCCTACATCCCAAGTCTACTTACAATTCCTCCTTTCTCTCAGACTCTTTATACTTCGTGTAGCTCTCCCATTGCAATACTTTTTCCCAGTCATTTCTCTACCCTTTTGTCCTTATTCTGGCTGAGCCAAGAGCAAAGAACTAAAATTGGGACCAGGATGGCATGGGTCCAAGAAGTTAAGTGGCCAGAATGAGCTAAAGGAAAAATGTAGAAGGGTTGGAGGTTGAAAGAGAGAGAGCCAGAGAGAGAGAGCCTGAAGGTTGGGGCAGCCTGGGAGATAAAGGCAGAGGGAATTATAGGAGTCTTGAAGAGTGTCTAAGACCCGTTGGCTTAAGTGTTGGCTTTCTGTGTGTTCTGAACAATACTGAGAACCAGGGATGATTCCAGGGTCAGAAAATGGGTTAAAGGAGGGAGAAGATAAAGCAAAAGCTTTGTGAAGATTTAAGGGAAGGAGACATACATTTTGGGGCTGGGACAGATAGCTCAGGCTGGGAAGCATAGACTACTTCAGATGCTACCTGGATATATAAAGTATATATCATACAAGTGTAGATTGCTCTCTCTCTCTCTCTGTCCTTTTATGTTTTCTTTCCTGTTTCTTCAAAAATACGGGCTTGGTTCAAATTAATCAGGGGAGGTAGGAGTCCTATGAAGTCCCTCTTCCTGGGTCTAGGGTTGGCACAGCAAACCTGTTGCTGCCAGGTGGAAGAGGAGGAGGTACAGAATTGGAGGGGGCACAGCTAAGGAGTGTGTGAGGTTCAGACTCCATGTCCAGGTGAGATGTCTACTGCAAAGGACTCAAAGTCAGAATGGAAGCTGAGAGGAAAAGGAACACAAAGCTAGGGGAGAGAAGCTGGAAAAGCCCCCCTGGTGGGGAGGGAGTTCTGCCTCTTAAGGAGAGGCAGAAAGTAAGACTCTTGCAGAACAGCTCAAGACAGGCAAGAGCAAGAGCCTAAACTGGGTATACAGACCAATAAGTTTTAAACAAAATGACCCCATGCCCAGGAACTCCTTACCTAATCCTAGGAGTCAGATGGTAGTCTAGCTGTCGTAAGGTGAACCAATGAGAACCCTTGGGGAGAATACTGGCTTTCAGATTTCAGCCAAGGACATTAGAAGTTGGTTGGATCATTTTGTTTTGTTTTGTTTAAGGTATTTTTACCACATGCTTGGAAAACTGAGGATCTTGCCTATCAGCTGTAGGGAAAGCTGTAGTTGGGTGGGCAAAGACTCTCAAAGCTATTGCTGAATCTTGGCTTTAAGATACAGGTGGAGAACAGGTGCTGGTAACCATTTAGTCTCTTTGTGCCTTCCTGCTTCTGTCTTCCTCAACTGTTTTCTCTAAAGACCAAGAGTTGGGATCAGGAGGGAAAAGCCCTAATATGCTGTCAACCCCCACTGAAGCCTTTGCCACCGTGCTCTGCAAAGTTGACGTATAGCAACCAGAAGCAAATGTAGCAGCCACCCTTCCCACTTACAACCCAGCCCTGGGAGACACAGAGTCTGCTTCTGCTCCTCCTCAACTAAGTTAGAAGTAGAAATCTGTCTATACTTCCTCCTGCAGCTGAAACTAGTCAGCTCGGACTCGGGCCTCTTCATTCTTCACTTGGTCCTGGAGGAACAGAATTAAGAAGTTAAGAGACTTGGCCTGAATAAAAGGAAAATTTCAGGGAGGGGCAGGAGTCTGTTTGTCTCCTACCCCACTTCACCCCCACCCAGCTTCTAAAGCTGGGCATCTTCTGTCCTGCATCTTATCAGGAGACACTCCCTGCCCTTAATCCTGAGTTCCAGATGCCACAGTGTCTCAGTTTCCTTGTGTTGTATGAACCTAACGAGGCAGCATGAAATAATCAGTCTTCCTGGGATTCAGTAGTGAAAGTTGCCCAAGCCTCAAGTATGCCTAAGGTATTTTTCCTCCCTCACCCCAATTCAACCCAACACCCAAATTCTCCTCTCTTCTTCCCTCTCCCTGCGTCTCCTGCGTTATCACACCCTGACAGACTGGATTATACTGCCCTCTAGTGGCCAGAGCTAAAAAGCCTCTCCCACCTATCGGGCCTTTACTACTGAATGTCTAAAAGACATCTAAGGGATGAACCAACAGCACATTTTGTAAACGAGGAAGCTGAGGAGATCTAGAGTTAGGGGAATAGTTGGGAATAGACACCAAGCCTCCTGACTTGGCTCAGTCCACTTTCCCTTCCTCACGCTCTGACTGGTTTCCGCTTCCCACCTCTTCTCAGGGGAAATCAGGCCAAGTTAAAAACACTAAAGCCAAGTGTGGGAGAGTGACTCAAGTGGTAGAGCACCTGACTAGCAAGCGCGAAGTCCTAAGTTCAAACCCCAGTACCCACCCCCCCCCCCAAAAAAAAGCCCTGAAGCCAAAAGGACACGGTCCCTCCCTGTTCCCCTGGAGCAACAACACCTGCTCCTTAAATGTCATAAATCAGCTCACAACTGAGATAACAGGGGTTCTTCTGGGGAACTGGCTGCTCCCCTACTGAGGTTAACAATCTTTCAGGATCTTTAGTGACTGCGCACATCTCAGGTTGTCTTGGCGACATTACTGTACGATTCCCGGTAGTTACCTAGGACTCCTGTCTCCACGGTAACCAGAGCTTTGCGACCTTCAGTTTGCAGCGGCGCTGCCGCAGTGGTTGCTGGGCGACGCGAAGAGAAGCCGCCGGCTGGAGGTGGGGACTTGGGCTGGTGTCCAGGAGCGGGGGGTTCCCAGGGAAGCCCACCGAAAGCAAGGTATCTGGCCCCGATGTAGGGGCGCGCCGCAAGACGCACACCCCGCGCCCTCCCCCTTCGGGCTCATGGAGAATGGCAGTGTCCCAGGGTCGGGCTGGGGCCTCGGGCTGGGCCTGGAGGCCAGTGGCGCGGGACCCGCTTCTGGCTCGCGCCTTCCATTCTTGCACCGAACTGGGGGGACGGTTCTATCTGGTAGGGGGTCTCATAGCAGGAGGAGAGAGAGACCCTAGCAGTGATGCTGTGGTCTTCGACCCGACTGGGGGCCAGGTGGTGCGACTGGGAGCCCCGGGCTGCCCCCCACGCAGCCACCACGACGCGGCAGCCGTGGGCCAGCGCTGGCTCTGCGTGGTGGGCGGCTGGGATGGGTCGCGCCGCTTGGCCACAGTGGCCGCCCTAGACACGGAACGTGAAGTGTGGGAGGCGTGGACAGGGACCCCTAGCAACTGCCCCCCTGCTGGCCTCAGTAGTCACACCTGCACTCGCCTCTCGGACCGCGAACTTCGGGTGGCTGGCAGAGAGGGTAGTGTCCGCACTCAGCGACGCTATGGAAGCATCTACACGTTAAAGCTGGACCCCAGAGCCCGCACCTATTGGTATGGCACCCCCTGCCATAAACCTTCCAACCTCCTTTCATCTACACTGGAAAAACAAATGCTAAGCATCTCCATACAACCTATCCACATCCTTACCCTCCATCTAACAAGTCTAAGAGCTGGGCTTTATAGTATTACCCTTATGGGGAACTGCCCCATGCTGGCTATCTTTGACAAGGACTGTGCAGACAAGGCACTGCAACACAATTTCCAGAAAACCTCACTCAGGCCTCAAATTTCTGCATATCCACAGCTTCAAGGAAGAAGGCTGCCATACAGTCTCACGCTCAGGTCACTGTGCTGCCCTCCTCCAAACTCCTGGGCCCCACCCAGGTCATCAGCTATTGCTCTTCGGGGGTTGCAACTCAGGTGAACCAGAAGTAGCTGGGCAATGGAATCATGGAAAGATTAAGGTATCACCTACTAATATCTTGCTAGGGTGGAAGGGGACTATAATTGTACTACCCAAATCCCTTCAGGCAATCCTTCCTTTCTCCCCCAAGGAGGAACAATCTGCGGCCCCTCATTTGATGGAACAGCTTGCAAGGCTTGTAAGCAGTAGAGAGGGGTCCCGGCAAGGGCCCCAGGGACTTCGGCATCACTCGTGTTCTGTGGTGGGGCCCTTTGCTGTGCTGTTTGGTGGAGAAACACTGACCAAAGCTAGAGACACCATCTGCAATGACCTCTACATCTATGATACCCGTGAGAGCCAGACTAATGATTGAAGGGGGGAAGGAAGGAAAGACAGGAGAACCTAAAGAATACAGGAAGAGGATGGAGTGATAGGGTAGGGAGGAGAAAGAATTAGTTGTCAAGAGTTAAAGGAATACAGTCTTTAAGTATTAGAAGAGGCCCACAAATCAATTGAGGAGAAAAATAATGGGCAAGTATTTGGTTGTGTGGAGTCCTAAGGGTAACAAAGCACTCTTGCCTCAATAACCACGATCTGTCCCTACCCAACAGGCAAGTCTCCTCCTTTGTGGTTCCACTTTCCCTGTGCAGACCGTGGACTGAAACGTGTGGGCCATCGAACCTGCCTTTGGAATGATCAACTTTACCTGTTTGGAGGTTTTGGTGAGGATAGCAGGACTGCTAGCCCACAGGTTTGCATACTGGACCTCTTTACCTAAATAGTGCTGAATTGCACCACCAAGCTTCTGTTTTGTTGCAAACCCATAAAGTATTATGACCAGAGCTCTCAGTCTCACTTTAAATGGTAATTAAATTTCACTTGGAAAGTCAACATTTGTCTCTGAATCTTTTTTTGCAAAGGCTATAAATAAGTAGACATAGCTTTATTTGCAAGAGAAAGAACAAAGTATGGGTCCTTTCTGATATTGTGAGCCATTAACCTATTGGAAACAAAAACCACAAATTATATGCTGTCCTTCCCCTTAAACAGTTTCCACCCCTAATTGGGAGAAAGTTTCAGGCTACTGCTAAGCATTCTGATCAAAACATTTAATTAACAAAAACAAAATATTACAATAGCAGAGAAAATAACAATAATAATAACAATAAAGAGAAAAGTATCAGTGGGAGTCAGGGTAAAAAAAAAAAAAAAAATGCAGAGGCCTTGGTCCCTAGGAGACCAGCACTCCAGCTGAGCTGGCCTTAGCCCCAGCCCCTTCTGAGTTTTCCTTGGCTGCTGGCTTCTCATCTTCCCCCATGAGACGAATGTTGTGCTTTTCCCGGAACTCATTGAGTTCTTTTCCCTTTGCTTGAAGTTGCTGTGAAAGTGTCTCAATGATCTTCTGTATCTAGAGGGCAAGGAACAGGGATTATGTAAGGATTTCAGGTGGATTATGGTTAAAGGAAGTGAAGAGAGATGACAACCAAGTATTAAGAGTGTAGCCCAGACACTAACGTGATTCCCTTCTAAGCACAATGGTTTATAAACTTTATAATGTACATGGAAATCATCTGCACTTATTTTAAAATGTCACTTATAGCATATCCATAAGTAATTCAGTGGACTAGGAGAGGGTCCAGGGAGTTGAATTTTAAGCAAGTTCTTGGGCTAGGGAAGTAGCTCAATGTACAGCACCTGGCCTAGCATGCACAAGGCCCTGAGTTCAATCCCAGCACTGCTAAACTAGTTCTTCGGGTGATTTTGATACAGGCATCCATGGACTACATTGTGAGAAACACTACTCTAACCTCCTCTCCCCCCAACTCAAGCACACAAATAGCCCATGGAAAGGGCATGGGGCCAACAACTCCTTATCTAAGCAATGAGACTCAGCACAGTGTAATGGGCTAACTAGCCTATTAGCATGAGTTCCTACCTAGACTTTCCTCCACCATATTCCATAAATCCCTGGCCACCCCGTTGCCCAAAACCTCTACTCAGGAATTCTTGCTCACCTGCTCCTTATTATTCTCCAAGGCAGGCAGCACCTCTTTGACAGTCCGTTCTACCAGCACACCTCCAACCATGCGGTAGCACTTTCGGGTTTCATCAACCTCTTTCAGTGTATCAATCACTAGGCTAGGGTAGGAGGACAAGGCAGGACTTCAGCATTCACTCTCACTCTACTGCAAGCCTCCCTCACAAAATGGCCCATCCAAACTGTTCTACTGTTTGCTTTTCTCCAACTTTCTCACCTATGCTCATTCAACTCCATCTCCAGCTCAGCTGCTTTGGATGCTAGGCCCCGCTGTTCCTGCCGCAGGCGATTGAAGCCAGCAATTACCTAAGAAGGTGTGAGAGAGACAGAGTTGAAGGATG
The DNA here is from genome assembly GCF_047511655.1 of Castor canadensis. Taxonomy (NCBI): domain Eukaryota; kingdom Metazoa; phylum Chordata; class Mammalia; order Rodentia; family Castoridae; genus Castor; species Castor canadensis. The sequence continues at coordinate 100,322,287 of NC_133396.1, read as the reverse complement.
ACACAGTGAACGACAGAATAAAGATAGCAAAAGGGGTGGCAGGTTTTACAGAGATGCAGTAGTGGATACCTACCTTGGAAAAGAGCAGAGCACAAATCTGCAGTTTTTTAGTCTGTCTAGAATTCCCTTCCACAGTAGGCACTTACTCAATGCCTACTATGTGTAAGGTATGTGCTAGGCATTAGGGTATGTAACAGAACAGATTTGGCCTCTGGCTTCTTGTAGGTTATAATTTGTTAAAGATATTTATAATATAAGGCTGGAGGAGGGGCTGGAAATGTAGCTCAGTGGTAGAGAGCTTGCCTGGCATGTGCAAAGCTCTAGATTAAATCCTCAGCACTGTCCCACACACACACCAAAAAAAAAAAAAGAAAGAAAGCCCTTTTTGGCCTCCTTACCTACAAGTTTAAGCTCTCCTGTAAGTACTCTAGCAGCTCTCCATCCCCCATCCCCCTCCCCTTTTTTGCACTAGGGTTGAAACACTTAAAGAACTTAATAAGTAGCTTGGGATGGGGGTGTAGCTCAGTGATAGAAGGCAGACAGCATTCCAGAAGCCATGGGTTCAATCCCCACCACCAAAAAATAAGATGACAAACTCTTACTTGGTTATGCCTAGCATCCCATCCACCTGGGAACTGCTCTTCCTTAATTTGGTGAAGTTCTTGTGCCACTAATCACCAGGCTCTTGCCAGACCACAGAGGCAGTGACCTATTCCATGCCACAGTCTCTCTGCAGAAATTTGAACTTTGGGTAAAGAGATGGTCCTCCATTCCTACTCCTGGATTTGTGAAACTGGCCTAGTTCTTGAACTCTGGTCTAGCTAATTAGCCTTTCTTTTTATTATGTTCAATTTGGTGAATACTCCTTTAAAAAAAGAAAAAAGTCAGTTTTCTACTTTTTAGGTTTTTTTTTTTTTTAATGTGATCTCATTATGTAGTCCAGGCTGGCTTCGAACTCCCAATCTTCTTTTCTTGGCCTCTAGAGTACAGGGGTTATAAACATGTGCCACCACACCTGGGGTAAAGTCAAGTTTTGAGCCGGGCACCAGTGGCTCACACCCGTAATCCTAGCTACTCAGGAAGCAGAGATCAAGAAGATTGCGGTTTGAAGCCAGCCCCAGGCAATTAATTCCATGAGACCCTATCTCAAAAATATCTAACATAAAAAAGGGCTGGTGGAGTGGCTCAAGGTGTAAGCCCTCAGTTCAAGCCCCAGTACCGCCAAAAAAAAAAAAAAAAAAAAGTCAAGTTTTGTAGTTTATAAACCCAAACTGATACTGGCTTTCTTAGAGATAATATCTTAACGGAAGCCTGAAGGATGAGAAGTTGGGGGCAATACAAGGGGAGGACAAAAGCACAAGAAGTAACTTATGTAAAGGCCCAGAGAAGCTATTGCTACAAGCTCCTGATACCCCAGAAACTGAGTACTTATTTTTGAGATAGGGTCTTGCTTTATGCCTGGGTGAGCAGGCCTGGATCACAATCCTCCTATTTATGCTTCCTATATAGTTGGGATGACAGGTGTATACCATGATCCCAGCTCATTTGTTGAGCTGGAGGTCTTCTTAACTTTTGACAGGGTAGATCTGGAACCATAATCCTCCTGAACTCTGCCTCCCAAGTAAGTGCCTGGCTTATTTCCAATTCTTCTGTAATAAACAGCACTGATAGGCAAACTAAAAAAATTTTAGATATTTTGCTTGAGTCATATTCACAAAAGTTGACATTAATGAGTGACTGTTAACACTCTATTGCATTGCATGTTGACACAAAGCACTCCAAGATGACCAAGGAATTTATAGTCCTACCAGCAATGTCATGATGGTACTTCCACAGACTCTTAATGGTAACTTTTATTAATTTTGTTAATTTAATAATTTTTAGAGTTGGGATTTTTTTTTTTTTCAGCACCAGGATCTGAACTCAGGCTCAGGGCCTTGCACTTGCTAGGCAGGTGCTCTTACCACTTGAGCCACTCCACCTCCACCAGCCCTTTTATGTGAATTTTTTTTTTCAAGATAGGGTCTTCCGAACTATTTACCTGGGGTTGGCTTCAAACTGCGATCTTCCCAATTTCTACCTCCTGAATAGCCAGAATTACAGGTGTGAGCCGCCAGTGCCTGGCTTAGAGTTGAAATCTAACTCCAGAAACCTTGGAATCATCTTGATCCACTAATCACGTTCAATTCATCTCTAAGTTACATCTATCTATTAACTACCTCAAATCCATCCACTTCTACAGTCTACCACACCTGTACGACTGTAGCTTCCTGAATTCTATACTGTCTCCAGATTTGCCCCCTTCAATACACTCTCCACACTGTGGCACCAGTGACCTAAAGTATAAATCTAGGCCTGGGGGCATGGCTCAAGTGGTAGAGTGCCTGCTCAGTAAGTGTGAGGCCCTGATATCAAACACCAGTACCACCACCACCATCACCAAAAAAACCAAAATAAAAATAAATACACACACACACACACACATACACACCCCAATAGTTCCTGATGCTCAAAAGATAAATCCAAACTCCTCAACACAGTGAACATGTTTTACGTAGACCTGTTCCTGTCTACCTCTCCCAATCAGTTCTCTCTCCACATCTTAACTTAGCACTCTTACTACCCTAAGCCACTGGGAGTTTCTCTGATCATCTGCCTTCTGGCCCTTGTGTAAAATCTTCAACCTACCTGGTACACTGTCCTAAACCTCTCTCATTCCTATTTCTCTCCCTAACTCTAATTCTCTCTTCAAGTTTCAATTCAAATTCTCTTAGGAAGTTGTCATGGCTATTTCCCACTCCTGTGTATTAACCTCTTCTATGTGCTCACATATAAAGCCATATCAATTCCTTACATTTCTTGATAGAAAGTCTTTTCTATTTATATTGTGTTATTTTTCACCATGCAGTTTGTCTTCTTTATTATCTTCTTTGAAAATTCTAACTATATAAATGCAACCCATTTTTAAATACCTATCTCTTCTATAGTCTGATAATAATCAGCCTTTCGTGGTTTGCACAATAGAGCGACACCTACATGTGCCAGGCACTATGTTAGATTCTTTGTCTCATTTAATTCTAACAAACAAAAACAGGGTTGGAGCGGGTACCAGTGACTCATGCAGGTAATTCTAGCTACTCAGGAGGCACAGACCAGGATTTAGGTTCAAAGCAGTTTTCAATCTACTTCTTGAAACTCTCTTCCTTTTAGTGACAACATGGTATAGGTGGAAAGAGCGCAAATTTTAATCTTACCTGGAGGTCCAGTCCCAGTACTGCCACTGACTTGCTATATAACTGACTTATCTACTTCTCTTTTTTCCTCATTTATAAAATGGAGCTAATACACAACAGGACAGCTTCTCAACACTGGTACTACTGACATTTTAGGCCAGCTAATTTTTTGTTGTAGGGACTGTCCTGTGCATTGTATGATGTCTAGCAACATCCCTGGACTCCATCCACTAAAAGTCAGTAGCACCTCCTACTTGTGACTTCAAAAAATGTCTCCAGGCATTGCCAAAAGTCTCTTAGGGCCAAAATCACTCAAGGCTGAGAAGCACTGCCATGGAGGAATAATGAGAACTGAGACAGCATGTCAAGTGCAGATTTATGCAGATCCTCTATTCCCTTTTGGTTTCTAGGACTATTCAATTTTCTCCTTCCTCTTGACCCTTCTTTCTCTTTTCTGAAAGTTCTTCCTCTCTCACTCCTACAATGGAAACAGCATGTAAAATTCTGTTCACAGTATTTCTTCACTTTATGACTATACTGTTTTAGTTGTATAACTATTGTTAGTTTCAACAACTACCTGCAAACACTGGCCTTTTCAGAAAGTTTAGACGCACACTTATCAGAGGAAAGAGGGTTTTTTGCTTTGTTTTATTTTTTGTTTGCAGTACTGGGGGGAGGGGGAGAGCGCATCAAACCCAGGATCTCACACATGCTAGCCAAGTGCTCTACCACTGAGCTACACTCCCAAGTCCTGGAGGAAGGAACTTGTGTGTCACATACAGAAATGCCTTCAAAGTCTAAATCATGAGCAACTTACTTCTCTTCTGAACCTGTTTCTTCACAATAAATCTCAGTAAAAGAGAGATAATATCTGTCTCATAGACTGTTGTGAGGACTGATTAAATACCTACATCAGGGACTTAAGACAATATATAGCATATATCAAAATGTCAGTAATAGTAGCAGCTATTATTAAAGATCATCTCAACTTAAATGTAGCAGACACCTTACACTCAGGTTATTCAAGGCTGAATGATTGTTTTTGGGTGGTGGAGGGAAGAGATAGGGTCTCACCCAAGCTGGCCTTAGACTCACAATTCTCCTGCCTCAGCCTCTCAAGTGCTGAGATTACAGATATGTACCACCATACTCAGCTTTTGAACTGATCATCTTTTACCCCATTTTCATTGTTCCTCTCCTTGTCTCCCCTATTTCTGCTAATTACACTACCTGGTTTCATCTCTGAACACACCTTCATGTCATCAACTGCCAAACTTATTGAATTTACCTTTCTCTTAGGATCTTTGACATCACCCTAGTTTACGCCTTCATGACCCTCTAGTCTCAAATACTACAACTGTCTTCTAACTTATCTCCCTATTTTTGAATTCCCCAAATCCATCCTACATGCTGATGCTAATTTAATTGTCCTAACACTTGAATGTATAGAAAAATGTCCAAGGTATATTATTAGGCCTAAAAAACAATTACAAAACAGTACAAACAGATTACAAAACACCAGCTGGGCGCTGGTGGCTCACACCTGTAATACTAGCTACTAAGGAGGCAGAGATCAGGAGGATCGTGGTTCAAAGCCAGCCTGGACCGATAGTTTGAGAGACCCTAACTCGAAAATAACCAACCCAAAAAAAGGGCTGGTGGAGTGCTCAAGTGGTAAAGCACCTGCCTACAAGCACAAAGCCCCCAATACCAACAAACAAACAAACAAAAAACCCAAAACCCAAAAAAAACATTATATACTATACAATCCTTATTTTTCTAAAATAAAATATGTAAATATGCAAAAACCATATGCCCTCCTGGTATGGTTAAAATGGTTTTTTTGGCCAGGCACTGGTGGCTCATGCCTGTAATCCTAGCTATGTGAGGAAGCAGAGACCAGGAGGATCACGGTTCAAGACCAGCCTGGGCAAAATGAAAACAAGACCCTAACACAAAAAAAGAACTGGCGCAGTGGTACAAGTGGTAGAGAACCTGCCTAGCAAGCATGAGGCCCATAGTTCAGACCCCAATACTGCCAACATATAAATAAATAAATAAATAAATAAATAAAATGATATTTTTTTTCCTTCCAAAACTCATGATGAGCCAGACATGATGGTGCAGGTCTGTAATTCCACCTACTTGGGAGGCAGAGATCAGGAGGATCTTGGTTCAAGGCCAGTCACAGCAAAAAGTTAGCAAGACCCCCCAACTCAACAAACAAGTCAGGTGTGGTGACACACATCTGTAATGCCAGCTATGCTGGAGATGTAGGTAGGAGGCAACACAGGTAGGAGAGATATAGGTAAGAGGATTGAGGTCTGAGGCTGGTCCCAGGCAAAAAGCATGAGACACTATCCAAAAAATAACTAAAGCAAAAAAGGGCTAGGGGCATGACTCAAGTGTGAGGCTTTGAGTTCAAACTCCAATACCACAAAGAAGGGGGGGAAAAACTTGTGTTGAATTCTGATTGCCATTATAACAGTATTGGAATGTGGAGTCTCTAATATTAGTGCTTTTTCACAAGAGCAGGTTACAGTAAGCTGAGCTGCCCCTCGGAGCACGTGTTCTCCCTTCTGCATCGCTTGCTTGCCATCACCACTGCCATGCTGTAACACCCCTGTCAAACGCCTCTGAGCCTCCAGAACTGTAAGTCAACAGAAATTTCTTCCCTTTATAAATTACTCCGTCCCAGGTACTCTGTTATAGTAACAGAAAACAAATTAGGCCAAAAATTGGTACAGAGAAGTGGATGTTGTAATAACCATACCTGAAAATGTGGAAGCAGCTGTGGAACTGGGAAATGGGCAAAAGCTGGAAGTTTTGATGTGAATGCTGGAAAAAGACTACTGCAACAGGGCCTGGTGGTACACACAAGTAATCCCAGACTCAGGATACAAAGGCAGGAAGACCATGAGACCATGTGTTTCAGGCCAGCCTGGGCTACACAATAAAACCCTGTCTCAAAAAAAAAAACTGTATTGCCATGGAGAGCATTATGGGCAATTCTAATGAGGGCTCAGAAGACAAGATGACTAGGGAAGCTAGGACGTACTTAAGTAGCTGTGTCCAGAAGAGGGCGGAGGCAATGGCTCAGTGGTGGAGAACATGCCTAGCATGAGCAAGGCCCTGGGTTCAATCCCATCACCACAAAAACAAAACAAAACATACCAGAATACTGGTAGAAAGAGACAGTAAAGGCCATTGTGATGGGTTCTCAGAAGTGAGGAGTTTTTTTGCGAGTCTCACTCTGTATAAACTTGCAATTCTCCTGCCTCAGTTTGTCTAGTGTGAAATGAGGAATATGTTCTTGAGAACTGGAAAAAGCCTAGCCTAGTATAAGCAAAGAACTTACTGCAACATCCATGACCTAGGATGCTATGGAACACAGGCCTTAACAGTGATGAGCTGGACATCTAGTTCATCTTCTGCCAGCAGAAGAAACACCTAGGCAGCATGGCTACTTTTGTTTTGTTTGAGACAGGGTTGCATTACATAGCCCAGGCTGGCCTGGTACTCATGATCTTCCTGCCTCAGCCTCTCAAGTGCTGGGATTACAAGCATGCACCACCATGCCCACTTTATCACCATGTATTCCGTGAGATGTGAGAGGAAAGGAATGACCTAAAAGCAGAACTTTTTAAAAGGGAAGCAGATCTAAAGATTTTAGAAAACACACAGCCTAGTTATATACATAGTGAAACATGTGCAAGAGCGAAGTCAAGCAACCATTTGCTAGAGATCAGCACGGAGAAAAGGGAGCCCGGTGCTATTCACCATACAATGGCAAAAAGAATGTAGACATTTCAGAGATCTTGAAAGTTGCCCCCCATCACAGGCTCAGAATATTAGGGTCTAGAAGAAAGAAAGTGATCACTGCCCAGAGCCACATCAGGCCTCTGCTTCCTGCATTTCAGCATGCTCCAACTAATGGCTCAAGCAGCTTCAAGATAGCTATACTGCAGCTCCAGAGGTCACCAGCAAAGTCTAGCAGTCTATATACTGCAGGCACGTAGAACCAAGAGCTGTGGAGGCATGGCGAACTGCCTGTGGGGGCAAAGGTCCTACAGAGAACTCCCACTGAAGCCATGCCTAATGAAGCAGCTGCCATGATCCCGAACAGCAGAGCCACTGTCATTTGTATCAGCATGGTAACACTGCAGGCACTAGTGTACAACCCCAACCCAGGAACGTGAAGCATGGACCAAGCCCACTGAAGCCACAGAGGTGGGGCTCCCCAACGTTTTGGAAGCCCAGTAGGTGATACATGGAACTATTATGGAATCATTATTATTATCATGGAATCTTAAAACTTAAATGTCTAGCCTCTTGGATTTTGGATTTGCTTAAGGCCTGTTAGCTACTTCTCCCTTCTGGTGGTACTAGAGTTTGAACTCAGGGCCTCAGGCGTGCTAGGCAGGTGCTCTACCTATTTTTTCTGTTTGGGAATGGGAATGATGACCCTGTGCTTGTCTCAACACTATTATTTTGGAAGTGGACAGCTTATCTTCATGTCACAGGCTCACAAATGAAACTGGACTTTTGCCTTGGTGCTGGACCAAGTTAAGACTTTGGGGATTTGCTGGAACAGAATAATTGCATCTTCTATTGCAAGGACATGACTTTTAGGTGGCCAGGAGTGGAGCTATGGTTTGAATATGGTTCATTCCCTCTGAAACTCCAGTTGAACTTTGACTGCCATTGTGGCAGGGCTTTTAAAAGACAACTAGGTCACAACGCCCTTCTGTAGGAAAGGTTTAGTGTTCATGAGAGCAGGTTGTTATAAAGTGAGGCTGCTCCTCATGCTGTCTCTTGCAGTAACTACTCACTTCCCTTTTCACCTTCCACCATGTTATGATCCTCTTGCCAAATGCTGCATGGAATTCCCAGCCTCCAGACCTTGAGCCAAAATAAATCTTTCTCCTTTATAAATTACGCAGCCTCTGGTATATTGTTAGAGCAACAGAAAATGGACAATAGATGCAAAAGTATGGAGGGGGGCTCACAAAGGATACACTACAAAATGGTAAGAATGGGTAATTTGTTTCCTATGTTGTACTGTCTCCTGTGTTTTCTACATTTTTGTATAACTAAATGTATTATTTGATATAACAGAAAAAAATTAATAGTACAACATGTATCCTTCTGTGACTCCCTCACTGCTTACATTTAAAAGTCCCACATTCTTTGCCATGCACTCAAAGACCTCTATGGCCTTATTTAACTTGCTTTAAGGACCACATCTTTCTAACTTAAACCTCATGACTTAGCTAAAATAACCAACCACTAAACTTCACGTCAATCTCTGTTTTCCCCTTCTCTCCTTCCTATCATACCCTATTCCCTGTTTTTATTACACTTCCACCTGTTCAAATCCATCAACCCCTCAAGGCTCTAATGCAATCATAAATGGAAAAAAAAAGTTTGCTCTGATTTTCAAGTCTCTCCATTAAAAGCCCTGCTCTTCCAGTTAGTGATTTGGGGCACAGATGACCATAGCCGCTGAAATTCAAAAGTCTTAACTTCAAATGGCAGTAAATAACAGAAGAGAAAACAAGTAAAAGTGCCTAGCACGATGTACTACTTGCTTCCATCTTATTTGTAACAGACATGTGTGGCTCCAATTTGCAGCAGTTATTTAAAAAAAAGTAATTTTTACTTGCAGTGTTCTTTCTGGAACACAAACAAGGGCTACAGAACTATAGAATATTAATCAAGGATCAGCCTCAGAACTCAATTATCACATTTTCTCAGTCTCCTTTGAGGGCTTTTCTCTACCTCCCCTTACACAGCAGTTCTACCCTTGGTTCATATTTTTTTCCCCCTTCACTTTTTGTACAAACCACCAGGATTTCTATCTACAACCACAGCTTTTTCTATCATTCATAAATTCAATCCTCAAAATCCTATTTCCAACTTAGATGTCTTCTTGTATGTCAAGACTGCCTACCAGTCGGGCACCAGTGGCTCATGCCTGTAACCCTAGCTACTTAGGAGGCAGAGATCGCAGTTTGAAGCCAGCCCTGGGCAAGCAGTTCAAGAGACCTATCTCGAAACTACCCAACATACACAAAAAAAGGCTGGTGGAGTGGCTCAAGTGGTTGTGCCTGCCTAGCAAGCATTCATTCGAGTTCAAACCCCGCCAAAAAAAACAAACAAAACAAAAAAGACTGGCTACTAAATGTCTTACCTGGATGTCTTCCAAGAAACCCAACTTGAAATACTAAAATAAATTTATCTTTCTCATCAAACTTGCTCGTTTTCCTACTTTTCCGATGGCACCATTAAGAAACCTGAAAGACATTCTATGTTCTCTTTTATCCTTTTTTCTCCGAATTGAAGTCTTGCAATCCAAAAGTCCACCAGCATTCCAAACATGCCAGGCACATCATGCCTTAGTGCTTCTGAACACATTATTTATTCTAACTAGAAAATCTTCCATTCCTTCCTTGCTTGACTGACTTTTCTTATCCTTTAGAGTAAGCTCACGGTGGCCCAAATAATGTATACACATGTAAGTAAATGCAAAAACAATAAAATAAAATAAAAAAGAATTAAGACCGAGAATTTTCTCCTCTAGAAAACAAAAGATAACTAGCATTTATTAAACACATACTGTATTCTAATTACTGTGCAAAAACTTTGCATGAATTTTCTAATACTCTAAATGCACTTAAGTACTATTATGTTTTTATATGTAGAGAAGGTTAAGAAGTAACTCATGGGAGATCATATGTAATCATTTTGATCCTCCCAATCTCAGCCTCCCAAGTAGCTAGGATAATAGGCCTGGGGATTACTTATGTTTTGAGACAGGGTCTCACTAACTACCCAGGCTGGCCTCAAATTTGTGATTCTTCTGCCTCCATCTCCTGGGTGCTGGATTACATGATTACACCTGGCCAAACCTCTTGATTAGTTAGGAACCTCTCCTCTAGCTATCAAAGAAAGGACTTCTTTATGTGTGGCAAATAAATCTTTATTGTTTGGTTTCAAACATTTTTGAAAAAAGTCTATGAGCAACTCAAAGACAAGGCATGTTTCATTTATGGGTTTCCCTGTCTCCAAGAGAATGCCTGGCACATGGGAGGCCTTCTCCCTCCTCCCCACAATGTCAGAAGCTACCTCTTTCAACTCCCCAAGCCCCACAATACTACATTTCTCTTAGAACGTGTCTTATTTACTCCACCGGACTATGCTCTTTGATGGCAAAGGATAGTTTTTTAAACTCTTTATGCATATAACTTTCCCTGTATTAATTGTTCAACAACTAAGTAATAAATGTACCCATGATTGAAATAACTGTTGTTTAAATCCCTTCCCCCTTTCTTTTTGTGGGGCTTCACCTTGTGCCATCCCCCACCAGTCCTGTGTTGGATTTTTTTGAGATAGGGTCTCACGAACTATTTGCCGGGGCTGGCTTGGGACCGCGATCCTCTTGATCTCTGCCTTCTGAGTTGCCAGGATTATAGACACGAGCTACTGTGTCTGGATCACCCCCTCTTTTTTTTTGCAGGGTTGGGCATAGAACCTGGGCATTGGCAGGCTAGGCAAGAACTCTACCGCTGAGATGTACTTTCAACCCCACCTGTTTTCTTTGTTTTTGGGGTTTTTTTTTTTTTTTGAGGGGGGCGGGTGGACGGGAAGAGTACCAAAGTTTGAACTCAGGGCTTTGCGCTTTCGAGGCAGGAGCTCTATTGCTTGAGCCATTCCTTCAGCCGTCTGTTCTCATTTCTAGTGTATAAATCTCTCCACCACGATTAAACACTAGCCCCACGACTAACAAACTACGGCTTCCCAAACCATAAAAGCCTTTTTGACTAATTTATCATATTTCCCGATGTTAGGAACTTTGGGAAAAGCAAATTCGGATTAGCAAAGCGTTTCTGGTATCTTAAGAGAGTTAATCTAGTTAATGACTGACTACCGAACCAAAACAGGTTAGAACACTAGAGTGTCAGAGTATGTGAGTCACGTGGCTCTGCGGTGTCGCCAATTGTCAACGTGTTTTCAGGGTCACGTTAACAGACCATACTACCAGCTTACTAACTAATCCGGAATTTCTCACTGGCTACCCATGCCCAACCATATTCTGTTTAGGGTGCTGAGGAAAGGTGGGGAAAAGACGACCTTTGTCCCCTCAGACCTGGGCATCCTCAAAGATTCGGGCTCCGGGCTTTCCCCTCCCCTAGCTCATCCAACACCCCAGGGGGCGTGGCTCTCACCTACCCACCCGCCTACTCTCTCCCTAGGGGCTCGGCCAGCTTCTCCAAGGACCCTCCCCTCGCTGGGCGGTCACGCACATGTGGGACTGGAGTAAAAGCACAAGCCCAGGACACTCCCACACCCATTTCTCGCTCCGACTCCCGACCCGCAGAGTGCCCTCCTCGGCGCTCTCAACTCCTTACCTGCTCGGCCGACACCGCCCCCTTGCCCGCGCCACTCCCGCTGCTCTTGCCGACGCGACCGCTGCTCTCCGCCATCTTCGCCGCCTGCAGGGTTTCCGGCTTGCGCGGCCTGACCCCTCGCTGCGTCACGTCCGGTCCCTGAATCACCGCCCCCTCCCCCTGAGCTGCTGCTTCCCTGCGGCTCCTCGGATCCGATCCTGCGGGGTGGTTTTGGTTGTACCTTCATGTAGGACCTGCTCCCTATTCCGCCCGCTGCGGTGAACTCCACCTGCGGTGCTTTAATTTGTGCAACCGAGATCGCCACCCTAGGGAGAAGCCGGGGGTGGGGGGGGCGAGGAGCGAGGGACTAACCCGGGAGAGGAGAGGGAGGGGCGCAGGTTGGGATCTGGTCTTGTGCCCTCTGTCCACATCGGGGCGGGGGACCTACGAAGGAGGGCGAACTCCCCCTCGGAGATTCTGGTGGAAGGTGGGAAATATTCGTTGAGTCAATTAAACTGTGCAAGTTCACAGCCGAGGAGAGAGGTTTGGAGAAACGAGGAAGGTTTCCCAATGACTTTTGAACTGCGGAAACGTTTGACAGAGGAAAAGGGCTTCAGTTTAACGTGAGATTGCTGGAAGTTGAGGTCATAGTCCCGTTTTCCACCTTCCACTTTATGATCTCTTTCCAAGACCGTAAATACTTGCAGTAAGAAGTGTTTCTGAAGCCTTGGGGGTCGGGGATCCCGGGCAGGGTACAACATGAAGAGAGATGACAGAGAATCCTAGAAATTTATTGCTTAAAGGAGTGTTTGGTATACCGATTTCTCACCTTCCTCAGGCTGGGCTTCATCACCAAGCCTTCTCACCAGCTTCTGTCCCTTCTGTGCCCTGGACTCCGGATACCACGACTCTCAGTACTGTGTGCTCAACCCAGGTAACGTGTTTTGTTGCGTCCTCAGTGCTTGCCACATAGTAGATGCTCAGTGTTGACTGGGTGGTGGGAAACACAAAGGTGTCAGCCATCCACAAAACAGTTGATTAATGAGTCCACTAACCCTGGGTTAGCGTGCTCTGTAAGAGCAGAATGAAAAGGCAGTCCTGCTTCCCCACTTGAGCCCCAGTCATTAAATTTGGGTTATTCCATGCTAAGAAATCTGAGAATGCTACCTGTGCTATTCACAGACCCAGAGCCATGGCTAGCTCTTCTTCCTCCTGGGAGCTGCCCCTGGTGGCTGTGTGCCAACTAACATCGACACCAGACAAGCAACAGAACTTTAAAACGTGTGCTGAGCTGGTTCGAGAAGCTGCCAGATTGGGTGCTTGCCTAGCTTTCCTGCCCGAGGCATTTGACTTCATTGCACGAGACCCTGCAGAGACACTTCGCCTTTCGGAGCCACTGGGTGGGGACCTTTTCAGAGAATATAGCCAGCTTGCCAGGTACCAGAAGTTGGGGGTAGGGGGGTGGGGAGAGGTAGAATCTTTGCTTGGCAGTGTTCCTGGATTGCCAGATGTAAGAGTAGAGCCTTGAGAAGAATTGTCAGTGTCCCCTTCCACCAGGGAATGTGGACTCTGGCTGTCCTTGGGTGGTTTCCATGAGCGTGGCCAAGACTGGGAGCAGACAAAGAAAATCTACAATTGTCATGTGCTTCTGAACAATAAGGGTGAGACTTCGTTTTAGCCTTCCTCTAAACTTAAGATCCCCAAAATTGTTTTCTCAACTGGCCCAAGGTTTTAGGGTTTTTTGTTTTGTTGTTTTTTTAACTTCTTAGTCTATAATCATCTTGGGAAAAGAAACAAGCAGAACTTCTAGAGCACTAGCACCGAGTATTTTTTCTCCCTCTTATTCTAGGATCAATAATGGCCACTTACAGGAAGACACATCTGTGTGATGTAGAGCTTCCAGGACAGGGGCCTATGCGTGAAAGCAACTCTACCATGCCAGGGCCCAGTCTTGAGTCACCTGTCAGCACACCAGCAGGCAAGGTGGGAGTTGGAAGAGGATGAAAGTGGGAGAAGAGGGGAGCAGGAATACACTGAAGTTGGCAATAGATAGAAAACCCTCAGGAGTGGAGTAATGGAGGTACTAGATGCTGAGGCAAGCATAACAGGGAAGTTAAGTAGATGGTTTTTCATTTCAGATCGGTCTAGCTATCTGCTATGATATACGGTTCCCTGAACTCTCTCTGGCACTGGCTCAAGCTGGAGCAGAAATACTTACCTATCCTTCAGCTTTTGGATCTGTCACAGGCCCAGCCCACTGGGAGGTAAGAGAGTATCTCTTCAAAACATGAGGACCTTTTTCAACTTCATTCTCCTCCCTCAGCCTGACCAGTTGAAAATGTTTCCTCCCCTTCCCACCTAGTGGGAAAATTCATTCCCCAAACAGTTATCACTCATTTTCCTAAGCAATTATCAGAATGGTCACATGGGTTGTAATGCCTATTTCCTGTCACTTCCCCAGTAGCTAGTACATATACTGGAGTGAACACACATCTCATCCTCAGGTGTTGCTGCGGGCCCGTGCCATTGAAACCCAGTGCTATGTGGTGGCACCAGCACAGTGTGGACGCCACCATGAGACAAGAGCAAGTTATGGCCACAGCATGGTGGTGGACCCCTGGGGAACAGTGGTAGCCCACTGCTCTGAGGGGGAAGGCCTCTGCCTTGCCCGAATCGACCTCAACTATCTTCGACAGATTCGCCAACACCTGCCTGTGTTCCAACACCGCAGGCCTGACCTCTATGGCAATCTGAGTCACCCACTGTCTTAAGGTTTTAACTTCTATGAGTTGAGACCTCCACTGTAAGGAGGCTGTGATTTGCAGGCAGGACCCAAGCACAGCTCCCTCACTTGGAGAACCTTAAGCTCTCTTGATGGATCACAGGCTCAACTTGAAAAAAACAGAAATTTGACCTGAGCTCAGATTTCAATTTCAGAAAAGTGGAATTTTATATAGTCGCTGTTTATTTCATGAAAACTGAAGTTACGCTGAGGGCTAAACAGCACTGGCATTGAAAAAAATATAATCATAATGTCTGCGTCTGGACATCTCCTTTGGGAGCTGCAAGGGGAGGTGGTATTGTACCTGCTGGACTAGATTCCAGTTTTAGGTCTCCTGGCTCATTCAACATGCCTCCCTACCTAAAAAAAAGTGCAACACTCAGTGCATGTCCTAGCCCCATTCTCCCAAGCATAGAAGTGGGAGTAGGGGTAGAGGAGGGGGAAGGAAAAAGGAGTTAGAGTTGATACTGAATTAACTCATTTTCTCTTAAGGTGCCCTTTGCCCAAGCCAGAAGAAAGCAAAGGGGAAAAGGGCTGCAGGGTAGGTTATTTATTTTCACTTGACCATGAAAGGAAAGTGTCACACTCCCCCTTCCCCTTTTCAGGGGGAGTGTATTTTAATCAGCAGCTTCTACTCCATCTACTGTATATGGGTGTACACACACCCATCACAGTTGGGAGGGGTTATTAGTCTGACCCAATCCTCTTATCCATTAACTCCCTTGAAGAGGGCTTGATAGAGGGGAAAAAGGAAGGGGCCATACCAGGCAGCAGTTTCAAGCCATGGAACGGAGGAAAGAAGGCAGAGAGGAGCAGCACCAGAGGCCAGGAGAGAGTGGAAAGGGCCACAGCTTTTTTTCTTTTTTTTTTTTGTTTTTTTTTGTTTTTTTTTTTGTTTTGTTTTTTTAAAAACTTCTATAATTTGGATGAGGATGGTGATTAATTTCCAAAATACACTTCAGAGTCCCACCTTCCACATAGCTCCCTTACTCACAGCCCTTTGGTTTTTCAGACAAAGTTTAAGAGCCCTCATAAAGCCGGAAGTATTGATAACCCCTCGATGCACCCAAAAGCAGTGTTCACTTCAATCCCTTCCAAAGACTATGTTCTATAGACTTTGCTTCTCCCTATACATTTGTCTTACGGCTCAGTGGTAAGGTGGCTGTAGAGACACACATCAGGGGTAAGTGGAAACAAAGGGGAAGCCCAGGCACATGGGTGCAGGTAGGGGTGGGGGAACACCACTTCCACTTTCCTCTGTCTTTTCCTTTAAAAAAAAAAAAAAAAAAGGCAAGGGTGTGATTGGTTGGAAGGGTAGAGAACAAACCCCAGAACAGTATATAAGCTCCAGAGGTGGGTGATGGGAACAGTTCCCAGAGAGGTGAGAAGGGAGAAAAGGTCAGGGCAATGCTTGCAGCATCAAGTTCCTCAGGAGTTTCTGTCGGCCCAGCTCATAGTCCTCCTCGTCCACATTCACCAGCAGCTTGATGGCTTCATGACCCACAGCTTGCTTGAGGGAGTCTGTAATGAAGACACCTTTAAGTGCCTCTAGTAATGAGCCATTGATGTAGTCGCGCCAGAATGCGTCGAGGTAGGTGAGCTCAGAGAACTTGATGTCACAGATGATGGAGCCCAGGTCCCGGGACTTGAGAATGGTGTTGGCCTGGTTAAAGCGCTCAAACTGGCGCTCAAGTGGGTCCTGCTTGTTAGAGAAGACATTGCCCTGCAGAGCAGTCTCGTGCTGGCAGTATTCAGCCCGAACCCGCAGTCTGATGTCTGTGGGAAAGAAAATGGGAGCATAAGCAGTTACAATGAAGAATGAGTTTACAACCCGTTTGAAAAGCTGAAAAGAACAGCAAAGTATCAACATAAAGAACATTACCTGACAGCTTCTCTACCTGTTCCCCAGGACTACCCCTTCTCTATGTTTCTGAAATCCTTGCCTGAATATAGAGGTTCCCTTGAATGGGACATATCCAGATCACATTATACCTATTACTCACAAGCAGCACCTTGCTTATAGGAAATTATTTTCCTAATTAACATGCACAGAAGTTCATTTTAATACTCTTATCTTGACTTGGTTCATACTAGAATAAGGTGTCATATTGGCATGCCTTTGATCTAGTGTTAACTAAAAAAAGTTGAAATACAAAGAAATATTTCTCCCAGAGACTAAACCATTCAACCTCACTTTGCAACAGCAATCAAAGAGTCTTGTACTAAATAGTTTTGCCTGTCTGGATTCCCAGCAGTTCTTTATATTTCCCCTCAAGTCTACACCTCTAGCACCCTTGAACTTCCTCACCACATGTCTGCTTTTCCTTGGGATCTGGTGTCACTGACTTCCGGCGTTTTCGCTGGCTCCCAAGTGTGGCTCTCCCTCGAGCTGGCCTCTTGCTACACATCTGAGGACCCGAAGTGGGGCAGCACACCACAGGATAGTGGGGAGGCACTGACCAGAAGGTAAAATTGAAGAAAACACAGTAAAGACAGGAATTCAAATATTTCTCTTAGATTGTAGAAGGAATCATTTACACTTAGCTCTAAAAATAATATCAATAATGTGACCTGAGGGCTGGGGTATAGCTCAGTGAAGAACAGTGCTTGCCTAGCATTCATAAGAAACCTGGGTTTGATCCCAGCACTGCAGAAACAAACAGAAAAACACTATGCTGAGTATGCTGGCACTCACCTGTAAACCCAGCACTTTCAGAGGCTCAAGCAGGAGGATTGCAAGTTCAAGGCCAGCCTGAGCTACATAGCAAGACATCTCAAAAAAACAAAAAAATTACAATAATGGGCTGGGTGCATTGGCTCAAGTAGCAAAACGTCTGCCTGGCACGCTCAATGCAGGTTTCAAACTCCATACCACCAAAACATAAATAAGTAAATAAAAATAATGTGATCTGAAGGGAAGATACAACATGAGAACAAACGTAGGACCTAAATGAAGCATTGATGCCTCACCTGATGTTTTATAAGGTAGATATGAGGGACAGAATACTTTCATTTAAGCTGGAAAAGGCAGAAATGTGATGGAATCAGTGGAAATTAGAAATAGTATCTTACCTGTTTTAGAGGGTTGCGGAGACCTCGGTTCCGGATCACTGAGGGCTCTGGGGGTCACATAGCGAATTGATGTCTCCTCCAGATACTTGTCTACAAGATCAGGGCACACTGTAGGAGAAGGAAGAGTCATTCAGGAAAAAATACACACCTTCCTTCTTCCAATGGGCCTCACAATTTATTCTCCAAGGTACTCCCCAGGGCCAAGGCCTCCTCCCTCTTGGACTCTTATGCTGCTCACTTGTGGCCTCCCACAACTCTTCTCCGATTCAAGTGTTCCCAGCCCCCAGTAAACCCTCACCAGCCCGTCTCCTCTTGAGGGTGACGTAGGGCAGCAGGTCATGTCGAGTGATGATGCGCAACAGCTGCAGCACCTGGCGAAAGTTACTCTCGTCACAGCGGCCCTGGCGCTCCAATGCCAGTAAGAAGTCACGTCCATTTCGGATGAGTCCACGCTCGTGGTCATCGATGACATCAACAAAGAGAAAGGAAAGCACGCGCACATCTCTGTGTGTCAGGTGGGTGCCCACGATGTCAAACATGCGGTGCAGGCTATAGAGCCCATGCTCCTGCTCACCATGCTCTTCTGGCCATACTTGGTTTGCCCTCCGCTTTAGGCCCGCCATGCTGGGGGCTCAGGAATGCAAAGCCTTCCAGAATCCCTGCTCAGCAGCTGTAATCCCCAATGTACTGTAAGGACAGAACGAGAACCTGTGAGCCATTCAATAGCAGGGACTGGTGTTACCATCCCTATATTCCAAACATGATGACTGATACAGCGTATTGCTTAATGCATGCTTATTAAGTATTTTAAAGTATGTATTAAAAAATAAACCCTAAGCTGGATGCCAGTGGCTCATGCCTGTAATCTAACTACTTGAGAAGCTGAGATCGGGAGGATTGAGGTTCGAGGCCAAGCCCTAGCAAATAGTTCGAGAGACTCCAAAATAACTGGAGCAAAAGGAACTGGAGGTGTATCTTAAGCAATAGAGCACCTATTTTGTGAGCATAAAGCCCTGAGTTCAAACCCCAGTCCAACCAAAAAAAAAAACAAAACAAAAACCTAGAGCTTACCATAGCCAACAAATGATGCCCTAAGTCCAGATCTTACTGGGGAAATACAGTCACTTCCCCTAAATGAGAATGTTGTATGCAATTTTAGTACTCCATATTCAGCAAAAGTTGGTATTATTTACTACCCAGTTGTTCCTCTTTCCCCCAAAACACTGCTGTTGTACTTGAAAACTGCTTTCCCCCCTCTCCAAACAGTCCATTTTTTTTTAAATAAAGGCAAGACTGAGAAGTAGAGAATTTGCTCTTTAATATAGAAGCTGCATCAGATGAACTTAGGGACTGACAATAGGAAAACTCAAAATGTTTCAAACTAGTTCAAGTTCTAATTGCATTAACAGGCTATATAGCTGTGACTTTATGAAAGACATTTAACTGCAAAGTCTTAGCACCCTCATCTATAAAACCAATGAAAACATCTATTCCTCAGTGTTGTGAAGAATCCAATGAGAAAAAAAATGCAAAATCACTATAAACCTTATATAAATGGTCATGAAAAATATTTCAATGGTAAAAACATCTTTGACCTTTGTAGTCCAGACTCAACCCTCTACAAACCTACTCATTTTCTTACAATCCAACCAATTCCAGAAACAACTGCTCGGAAAGCTAATCAATATTCAACAAAAATTGTGGGTTTAAATTAACAAACATTTATTAAATTCCTACACTGAGCATTCTTGTAATTCTATGCTATACTCCCTTGATCTTCACATCATTTGGATACCAACTTCTAGCTCTCATTGATGTCATTTACCAAATCCCTGCTAAAGACCAATCACAGTTCTATGTTCATTTTATAATTTGGCATTTGATTCACAAAGTTCCTCCATCATCTTATGTAATGTCAGTGACCCAAGAACTAACCAATTGTCCAGTCTTAACTTTTACTCCCACTCTAGTCATACCTACTGTCTGGCCAGATATAACACCCAACTGTGTTTTACTCCCTGATCACAACCCCCAATCAGACGATCAATTCTAAATTCCTATGGATGCAACTTCTAAGTTAAATATTTCTTAAATTTCCTTCACTTTTTCACCTCTACTACCAACCACCATGGCTCAGATTCCAATAACTGCTCACTTTCACAAGGACTACTACACTGCCTCTTTTAAGAATTCTCCCAACCACATTTTTTTTTTTGAGACAGGGTCTGGCTATATAGTTCAGACTGGTCTTGACCTTTCAATTCTCCTGCCTCAGCCTCCAGCATTCTGGGATTATAGGTGGTGTACCACCACCAATCTTAATCCAACCAAATCCATTGCTCACAATTGTTAACGATCTAAAATGCACATTTGAGTTGGAGATGAAAAGTGCACAAGTAGGGTTGGAGATGCAGCTCAGTGGTAGAGCACTTTCCTAGTGTACACAAGACTGTGATTTTACTCCCTGGCACCATCAAAAATAAAATGCACAACTGACCACATCACTTTCCTGCTTAAGATCCATCTACAGCCCCCTCCTTATCTATAAGAACACTCCTAATATCTTACTGCACACCAAGTCTTCCAAGCCATCAGGTCTACCTTTTTTTTTTTTTTTTTTGCGTTACTGGAGCTTGAACTCAGGGCCTTCACCTTGAGCCACTCTGCCAGCCCTTTCTGTGATGGATATTTTCCAGATAGTGTCTCACAAACTATTTGCCCAGGCTGGCTTTGAACCACGACCCTCCTGATGTCTGTCTCCTGAGTAGCTACGATTACAAACATGAGCCACCAGCGCCCAGCTCAGGTCTACTTTTCTAACCTCATCTCCCACCACATTCTACTTTTTATTCTTTAACATTATCAGTTTTATTTTACATTACCAGTTTGTTTATAGTTCACATACATCAAACAATTTATTTCTCTACACCTTTCTTTGGGCATTCTTCGCCTGAATGCCCCTCTCCCTTCTCTATTCACACCCCCATAACCACCCTTTTTCAGATGGCTAACTCCTACTCATCCTGCAAGTCAGCTCAGATGCCATCTTTAAAATGCATTCTGTACACCCCCAGGCTAGGTTAAGAAGTCCTTTTTTGTGCTCTTAAGAAACACTCTGCATATTGCCTTTATGTCAGTGTACTAAAATTATTTGTGTATTTATTATCCCATTAGGTCCTACACGATTCATGGACAGAGACTAAGTAAAATTTACGTTTCTAGTGCCTAGTAAAGAACAGCACCTAGCATTTGTAGGTACAACCTATTGTTGCCCTGAATTTTATCTCCAAGAGATCACTCATCACAAGCAATACAATTAAGAAACAAACTCATGAAAATCCCAGAATGAGAGGGCCCTGTTAAAAATAATCACATGTGTACATGGCTCAAGTACCTACCTGCCTAACAAGTATGAGGCCAAAAGGTAGTTATCTAAGTAAATAAACATATATGTTGGTTCCAGTCACTCACACTTGTAATCCTAGCTACTCATAATCCTAGCTACTCAGGACACAAAGATCAGGAGAATTGAGGTTTGAGACCCCTCCCCTCCAAAATCTCAACAAGTAAAGCTCTGGGCATGTGGCATGTCCCTGCCCAAGCATAAATCATGGATCATGGCCCAGGCAAAAATGCAAGACCCTAACCCACAAATAACTAAAGCAAAAAGGGCTGAGATGTGGCTCAAGTGATAGAGCATATGCCTAGCAAGTGTGAGAGCCTGAGTTCAAACCCCAGTACCACCAAAAATAAAAAGACACATGTAACTGAGTTATCAAACATGTATTCTGGCTAGCCAGAGCTGTCTCTGTACCTAAAGAACTATTCATTAAACCAAGATGGAAGCATTTATCCCCTTAAAAATGGGGAAAATTCACCCTGGAATCACTTAACCCTAGATCATAGTTTCTAATATGTGCAAAGAAAATATAACCCATGTATTGAGAGTCCAGATACCCAACTCAAACCATGGGAAACAGCTGGGAAAATAGCTCTTCAACTACAGACTGGTTTTCCCTGTCTCTTCCTCTCTCGTTTCACCTGCTGCTGTCACTGGTTACAAATGGAAGTCCTGAAGGAAAATAACTTATTGCTCATAGAAAGCAACAGGAGAAAACTGAGCCTCCTTACATCCCCTGCAACTTCTGTGTTTCCTATCCCACCTGTTCCCTTTAGCCAGCTGTTGATAATGAGATCACAAAGCAGATGGGCAGGTTTCACATCCAACCAATCAGAAGAGCAGGATGTTCCATAATTCCCTAATTCAAAGTGTCCTTAAATCCCAGGAAATGAAGAAACCATCCCCACATACTTTGTCACTAGAAAATGAGGCAAAATACAGGAAAATACTATAATCCTAATTAGGTATCAATGACTGTAATGCTATAATAAGCCTCAATCCTCTGAGGGGTAACACTACATTGTCAAGGTGGGAAATATCCACTTTTAAGTCGTAGGTTCTAGGCTGAATCATTCAAGGTACTATGTATTATCAGAGCTTTTAGGTAAAAAGGGCAAATTTGCCCCTGAAGTGACATTTGGCAATGTCTGGAAACATTTCTTGTTGACATTCCTGTGGGTAGGAGGTTCTACTAGCAAGTAATGAGGCTGGGGATGCTGCTAAACATCCTAAAATGCAAAGGAAATCCCCCACAACAAAGAATTATCTGGCCCAAAAGGTCAATAATGCAGAAGATGAGAACCCTATTCTAGGTGGGGCATGATGAAGAGTCAAAAGAATGCATGTCTCTTTCCACATTAGATCTGTCAAAGGAAGGTATTAGGTACCTCCAACCCAAACCCACCAAACAGTATTCCAGAAGAAAAGAAAGGCCAGTCAGATATAGGCTCACTTAAACTCATATGTCCAACTAGCACAGAAGAGCTTCATCTCATCCCAACCTTGGCTCCTCTATCACCTGCAGCTGCCATTCAGGTGAACAGCAGGTGGGAGGAATACACTCCCTTCTGGTCCATCCCAGGAGGTCTACTCTGACCTAGTTCAATCTGCAGTTCTGTAGGATAAGAGAAATGCCATCCTCTTCAAGACAGACACACAGGATCCTGCTTAAGCCTCAGCTCCACCACACATTCCCCCCCGCCCCAGTACTGGGGATTGAATTCGGGTGCCTTGTGGGGCCTAAAACTAAACCAATAGCAGACCCTTCCTTGCTATGTCACTGATCAGACTAAAAATGCTTATTTGATGAAGCAAAAGAAGAAGTTTCCCAAGGCCATGTCCTTGAGAGAAATGTCAGGAGGCTGGTGTGCAGGCTAATAGGCAGCCCTCCCCACTTAATTATCATCTAGGATTGTGAGTAAACTCACTCAGCAACCCAGATCGAGGTTCTAGGAATCTAACTTCAGGACTAAAAGGACTGACCAACCTCCTTTTAAACCAAAATATATCAATTTTCTGTGGCATTGAAGCAAAGGAGCTCAGCTTAAAATACAGAGATCCTAGATGAAAGGTATTAGAGTGGTACAGAGAATGTTCTATAAACAGAAGATTCGAAAGAGCTTGAGTCTTGGTATCTCAAACACTGCCAGATATCAACAAACAATCCAGTAAATAGTGACTTGATCCCACTCGATGGTCTGGTTTTATTTGAGATACTAACATACGAGTTTCCCCATAGTAATTTTTTTTTTTTGGAGGGAAGCAGTACTGGGATTTGAATTCAGGACCTTGACTTGCTTCTATTTGAAGAGTGGAAGCAATTACTCTTCCAGCCCAGAAGAGTAATTTTTGATTCTCATGAACTGCTCTATTTCCTGGAATTCTAGTTTGTTTTGTTTTCCTTTAGGGAGGTCTAAGTTAGTCAAGGGCCAATGAGAGTGTATATGTAGGTGTCCACAGGATTTCCCCAATAGGTCATTCTCTGTTGGGTTTCCATGTCCAAGCAGCCTAGTCTCATCCCAACCAAAGATGATAACTGTAACTTTTTTTGAGGTACTCTTTCTCAGAAGCCCTGAAAGGAAGGACATATGGAAGAAATAAAAGTGAGAGTAATGTCTTGAAATTAAAATGGCAGTCTAGTTTCTTCCCAACAGGAATGTCTGTATTTCCACAGAAGAGCCAAAGATATTTGACTCTTTAAGAAGCCCTTAGAGGAAAGTCATGTGGAAGAACAAAAGAGAGTGATTATCTTGAAACTTGAAGTGAAAACTACATGAAAAATCTAAAAGATGGCTAAGCATACATAAAGAGCTTTCTTGCTGGTGGGTCTAGGAAAATATAACCAAATATCTGGAAGTCAAAGTTGCATGGTATGTTTTCAAAAAAAGACTTCAGGATCCCTAAACAGCTGAGAGTATAAGCTAAAGGGCAAGGAAGGTGCCTCAGCAACACTCCAAGGGCAACATTTTGTAGACAATGTACCAAAGTACAACTTTCCATATGTTAAAAATGTTTCACTGAGAACTGACCAAGAGCAGACAACAAACCAAAGCTGGGAGCTTGTCCCAAGACACCTAATTTCCCCTTTCTTCCCCGTCTGTCTCATTACCTGAAGAGACAGTGACTGGAACAGATCTTAAACTCCTTGGGTGAGTGAGTGAAAGCCCATTCTTCCCAGCATCTACCCCATTAAAGGGGGCTCAACTTCAATACATTTCTCCTCCATTTCCATTCCCTGCCATTGTTTGAAAACAGAAAGTTCCAGACTTACCTCTTCAAGAAACTTAATTTCCGAGGTCTCTTCCTAGCATCAATTTAAAAGTCAGAAGAAAAACAAAAACAAATTGGGGCTGGGGGAAGAGTCAAATTTCAAGTTTTATTTCAAAACTTCAAAGGCCCATAGTCAATCTCAGAGGCAAAAATTTAGAGAAGCTAAATCCATTACAATCAAAATGATCCATTCAAGCTAAAGATGAGAACTCACCCACAACAAAATGTCCAAGTTTCCTGACCTCTCTAAATCATTTCACAAAATAATATCAAGAATTTCCAGTCTCAATGGCTCATAGCAAGAAAGGTCCCAAATTCAACATCTTCTGGGAAAAACCATTGCCCTCCAACACCTTCTCAGATTCCTCAATTCCTTATTCCATCTATTTTGTTACAATATTAATTCTAACTTTCAGTATTAGAAGTAGGAGGAAAGTGGGTATAGCCAAAGAAGGCACTTTCTTCTCATCATTTCACTTATTAGACCAGAATTGCCCTACCTCCCTCTATCTTCACCCTCTTTTAACTAAAACACAATGAGAGCAAAATATCTACTGGGATAGCACCCACTAACACATCTACGCTTCAGTAGAGAACTTTTTTGTATTGACCTCCTCCCTCCTACCACTTAAACAGCAAAAGAAAGGTCTGGAAACTAAAACACTCATTTAATTAGTCTGTCTAGATGTCAGCCTTTTCTGTTTTCCTCAGACTTCCAGAGCCTCCACCTGGAGCCCTCCACAAACAGGGCTCCAGTACAGCCATGTCACTTCTCCCATTTTTGTACTGCTAATTGCTAAAAACTAGAAAAGTCCTTTACTCCTCCACACTCGACAACAGCTTCCCTACTCTCCCTTTCGTAACCAGGAAAAACAAGGGAGCAGAAAGCTACAGAATCTTTTGGAAAGCAATTCCAGTTGAACCTTCATTCAACCCCAGTTCTCCAAACCCACATGACCATTCCCTTCTGCCCTTCCCACCCTATTAAAAGCTAAGGGCCTGGCAATTAGAATTGGTTGCAACTGATGCTGCTTAACTCTGCTTCTTCCTTTCCACCGGGGAAAGGGAAACCCCCCTATCCCCCGTTCCACTGTCTGATCTCTCATCCCATTCCCCTTCCTCCCAAACTTTCCTCCCAGTCTCTCACTTTCTCCATTGCCGGGTCACCCCGACACTCACTCCATTCCCCAAACCTTCGTTCTCTCCTCTTCTACCCAAATTCTTCTAGGCCTTCCCCCTCCCACTTCCAATTTTAACACTTCCAAAACCCCCCCTCCACAAAACGTCTCAAGTCTAAGTCTCACCTTCTGCCACCTTCTCAACACCCTCACAAGAGCCCAGTCCTCCCTCCAACCACATGCCACCAGCCCCTTCCCCTTCAGACCCTCGGCTTCTCCTTCCTGCCCCTACCCCTTTCAATCCGTCCGATCGCAGCCCCACTCCCCACCTCGGCCTCTCTTATACCCCTGGCCTGGCCCAGCCTGGGCCCTTGTTTACGCCCCTCCCCACGTCCCCACTCCTGCGCCCCGACCCCTGCCCTCTCCCACAGTTGCCATCTCCCCTGCACGCCCCCCTCAGCTGCTCCCTTCCCCCACCTCGCAGCGTCCCGTCACCTCCCTCTCTGGAGGTTCTCAGGCTGGACGTCGCCACCGCCTCCCCCTCCACTTTCCTTCCCCAAGCCCTTTGCGGCCCCGCCCGGCCCCGCCCCGTCCCGCTCGATTCCCCCTCCCCACTCCGGCCGCCCCGCCGCCTCACTCTCGGTTCAGGTTCGGCGCCGCCATGTTGGATCCATCCGCACCGCTCGCCCGGGCCTGTCTCACGGCGCCGCATCCGGGCTCCAGCCGCCGCCGCCGCCGCCGCGGGCGTGGGGGAGGGGAGAGGCGGGCGGGGGTGGCTGCATCCTGAACAGCGCCTCCCGGAACCTGGCCGGTTAGTGGCGGCTTCGAGACCATAGTGAGGCATGAGCCAGAGCAGCCATACTAAGTGAGGGCAGCCTGGCAGCGGCATTAAGCAGGGAGTGGATGGCTTCACTTCGTAAGGAGAGAATAGAGATTAGCGGCCATCTTGCTTTTGGGCAAGCTGGCAAAGCTGGTTTTTCTTAACGACAGCTTTGGGGCCGGTAGTAAGGAATGGGAGAGGGGTAGCATTCTTAAATTTTAGCATCGGTGGCACCAGAGCTGGCTGGTGTCGACTTCCAGATCCATTGAGAGACTGGGATTGGCGGAATAGCACGGGGGTGGGATTGGTTGGTGAACTTGGGTGAAGGTTCAAGATCTGGATTTGACCTTTGCTCTGAGCTTCCTGCTCACCCGGACGTTCCGTAAACCCGGACCCGGAGCAGAAAGCGCTGTTGTAGAGTCTGTATCGGAATTCATTTTTCAACATTTGAATTTTAAGCGTCCGCTTCCTGTAGGCAGTGTCACCTGAGCTGAATCGCGAAGGACTGTTGGGAATGGAATTGGGGCGGGCGGGGTGGATCTGGACTGCCCACTGCAGTGGTGTTAAAGAAAGAGGTAATACGTAAGGCCTGTGAGATAGGGAGGGACCAGATTACGCAAGGCTTTGTAAATTGATCTTATCCTAGGGGCACTAAACAGGTTTTGAAGGGTCTAAGCGGAGGTGCGAACAATTTATATTTTTGCATTCTAGAAAGATTACTTATTGCCCCGCGCAGACGTGTTGGCTCGGGCCTCTTAAGTCCAGTTACAGTTAGAGGCCGCTTGCTTGAGTTGGAGCCCACCTTGGGCTGGGCCGGGGCGGGGAGGGAAGGGGGTGGGGTTCGGATAACTAAATGGTAGAGTGCGTGCTTATATATGTGAGGCCTTGTATTCAGTCCCCAGAGAGGAAGAGTGAGTGCAATGTGTAGGATAAATTGGAAGGGACAAAGTTAGAGGTGAGGAGAAAAACTGTGCAGTTCTTATGCAGGGAAGAGAAGGCCCTGCCTATAGAAGGAGTGCACCTAGGGAGACAGATGGACTTAGGGGATATGAATATTCTGACTAGGACTACGGAGCAATCACTGATTCTGTTTTCTTTTTAGTTTTGAGGGAAGAGAATGAGTTTTAGTGCCATTGGAATATCCATTAGACAAATGAATATTAGATAGCTGGCGCCAGTGGCGCATGCCTGTAATCCTGTTTACTTGGGAGACTGAAAGCCAGAGATTCAAAACTACTTGTTCTAGCAAGTAGTTTTCAAGATGCCATCTCCAAAACCAGAGCAAAATGGACTGGAGCTGTAGCCCAAGTGGTAGAGTGCCTGCTTTTGCAAGTGTGAAGCCCTGAGTTCAAACCCCCAAACCCACAAAAAAAAAAAAAAAAAAGATAATGTGGGTTGGGAACCCTAAAGGTTCAAGGTGTGTTTGTGTGCAGCTGGATAGCTGTTGCAGCCATTGAATTGGGTAAGATAGTCTAGAGAGAAGCATAAATGGGATGGGATGAGAGACGGAAGCTGAAAAGAGGAAACTAAGAAGGGCCAACAGAAGGGAAGGAAGAAAACCTAGAGTAAAGTATCAAAGAGCCAGCACCATGGCTTATGCCTGTAATCCTAGCACTCGGGAGACAGAGATCAGGAGGATCGAGGTTGGAAACCAGCCTGGACAAATAGTTCACGAGACTATATCCAGCACAAAAAAGGGCTGGTGGAGTGACTCAAGTGGTAACAGTGTCTGCCCAGCAAGTGTGAGGCCCTGAGTTCAAACTACAATCCTGCCAAAAAAGTATCAAGGAAATTGGTCAATGTGTTTAAAGTAACAGATAAGTGGACTAAAATATGGCCATTGGATTTTGCAATAAGAAGGTCTCTTAGTAAATTTGGAGAAAACTGTTTCATGTATGAGACAGAAACCAGATTGAACTGGGAGAGCACAAGATAACTTTTTCATGGCATTGACTGTAGAAGCTATCTGTAGGTTGTTACATGGGGGAGAATTCCAAAGAAAGGAGTAACCTCTGGAATAGCTAGATGGAGATACTCTAATAGGAGCTGAATATACAGATCTAAAACCTAGGAGAAAAATACAGTAAGTGTAAAAGAGCAAGTGCAGGAAAATAGGATGCAAGGCATAGCATGGTGGTTTACACCTGTAGTCCCAGCTACTCAGGAGGCAGAGATCAGTGGGATTTTTTTTCTCTTTTGGTTGGACTGGGGCTTGAAGTCAGGGCTTCACCCTTGTGAAAGCAGGCACTCTACTGCTTTAGCTACACCTCCAGTCCATTTTCCTCTGGTTATTTTGGAGATGGGGGTCTCACAAACTAGTTGCCTGGATTGGCCTCAAACTGAGATCCTCCCAATCTCAGCCTCCCAAGAAGCTAGGATTACAGGCATGAGCCACCAGTGTCTGGGTCAGCGGCTTCTGGTTTGAGGCCAACACCAGAAAAAGTTATCAAGACCCCATTTCAAGAAGCAACCCAGACATGGTAGGGCACAATTATAATCCCAGCTACATGGGAGGCATACACAGGAAGATCCCTATCCAAGGCTGCTTGGGCAAAAGTGTCAGACCCTATCTGAAAAATAAACTAAAAAGCAAAAGGGTATGGCTTAAGTGGTAAAGTGGTTGCTGCGCAACTGCAAGGCCGGCCCTAAATTCAAAATAACCATTGAGCTCATGATGTAGCTCTGTTGTATAGTGCTTGCCTAGCATTCATGAGGCTCTGGGTTTGATCCACAACCTGAGGAAGTGCCCAAGTAGGACACAGGGATCAGAGTGAGCATGGAAGAGTCATAAGAATATCGTGACTGCTAATACGATATATTTTTTTTCCCTAAGCTTTTGGAACAGGAGGAGGGTTGAGAACTAGAATGGTGGAATGGTGGAAACAAGCACTTAGAAAGGGAGCTAAAGAGCACTGGGTTCAAGGTTCAAGTGAACAGGTGTGGGTGGGCAGAGAATGTGCTGAGAAGCAGAAAGCCATGGGCACTGGGGGAGAGTTGCAGGGGCCAGTCTTTGAAAGCTGGTGAGATGCTTTCTCCGTGAGGAAGAGAGGAAGGGATTACAGGAAGGGCTGTGCTGCACAGAGGACTTGAGGAACAGAATCTAGGAAGGTTCTTGATCTTCTTACAGCCAGTTCTGATTGCAAGGTGCTCCTGTTTCCACTGTCCCCTTCACATTACTTCTCAACTCCTGTAATTCCACTTACTAGTCCTGTGGATCAACAAGTCATAGCTGAATGATGTCAGCTCTGCAGATAGCTACTGTGTCTCAACTAATTTTTTTTTTTTCAGTACTGGGGCTTGAACTCAGGGTCTTCACCTTGAGACACTCCACCAGCCCTTTTTTGTGAGGGGGTATTTTTTTTTCTAGTTACATTAACAATTTTAATGCAAACATTTAATAAGGCATCTTTCCCATTCCTCCCAAAATTTCATCTATTTCTGCTGCTGTAGGCATAGGTGGCTTCACTCCATTCTGTCTTCTTTGGATCATGATAGAATTCCAGAATCTCTGACAATTTTTGTACCTGAAGAAGTAACTGGAATACCTTTCCCTGTCATAGTTATTTTCATCCATGCATCTGGTAGAAGCATCAGATTCCCTACCGACAAGCAAGGGTTTATATCAGGCTCTCTTAGTCATCGTGTCACCACAGGCATCCTATGTCTTCTTACTCGGGCCGCTGCTTCACCAGTGCCCAGGTCGTCCGGCTCCAAACACTGTGATATGGGTATTTTTGAGGTAGGGTCTCAAGAACTATTTGCCCAAGCTGGCTTCGAACTGCAATCCTTCTCATCTCTGCCTCCTGAGTAGCTAGGGTTACAGCCATGAGCCACTGGTGCCTGCCAACTAATATTTTTTGTTTGATTATTTGTTTTTGTTTTTTTGGGTGCTGTAAATAAACCCAGAGCCTTGTGCTTGTCCTAGCCTAGGCTGCTTTTAAGCTTTGCCAGAAGTAATGTTTTCACACCAAGCATTTCCTTGAAGAAGTCTATCAATTAGTCAATAAAAATCTATATCCAGGCTTGGGGTGTGGCTCAAGTGCAAAAGCAAGTGCACTTTTAATGCAAACACCTAATAAGAGAGCATTTGCTTAGCGTAGCCCAAAGGCTCTGGATTCTTTCCCCAGCACTACAAAAGAGATACTTAAAAATCTATATCCACTGTGTGCCAGTGGCTCACCTGTAATCCTAGCTACTTGGGAGACTGAGATGAGGAGGATCAAGATTCAAGGCCAGTCTAGGCAAACAGTTTGAGACCCCCCATCTCCAAAATAACCAGAACAAAATGGACTGGAGGTGTGACTCAAGCAGTAGAGCCCAGAGTTCAAACCCCAGTCCCACAAAAAAAAAAAAAAAAAAAAACAACTATATCCTGTTGGCAGCCTATTGTCACAATATGCTCATGACTCTTGCATACCCACTGTGATCCCTGTGTCCTACCTGAGCACTTTCCCAGTATTGGGGGTCAAATCCAGTGCCTCACACATGCTTTACCACTGAGCCACACCCCCAGTCCTGGGATTTACTCTTGAACTTTACCTTCCAGGAACTACTAACCTGCCATCCGGTGTAGTTCTTGGTTCCTCACTAACTCTAACCTGCTCCAGTTACTCATTTCACCCAGGCATCAACTGGCCTCTCCTCAGTTGAGCTTGAAGCCTTGTGGTGACTCCTGGCTCCTAAATAGTAGTGTAGGGACAACATTCACTTGCTGAATCCTAATTTGCTCTCCAAAAGTCTCCTCAACATGTACTCTTTTCATCCCCCAGCTCTGACCTAATATGACTGAGCAAATTCCTTAACTTTCTAAGCTTTTCTCATCTGTAAAAGGAGGAAAACTAACATCAACCTCATAGGTCACTGTTGTACTGATTATATTAAATAAGGTATGTGAAGTGGAAGCACAGGGTCTAGTGGTTGCTAAATAACTACCTAATATAAAGTTTCACCAGGTTATAGCAATTTGGCAGGTTCTTTAGCAATGACTCTGCTGCCCTAATGGGGATAGTGTTTTCCAACTCACTGGTTATTTTGAAGGACAAAAACAAAAAGCCCTGTTTCCCCAACAGCACCAGCTATCTAGAATTTAATTAATTTTCCTTTGATTGTTCAATTAAGTAAAAATGTCCTTAAATTCTAGCCCATTCTCAACATATAAAAAAAACTATCTGGACACCTGTGGCTCATATCTGTAATCCTAGCTACCCAAGAGGCAGAGATCAGGAGGATCTCAGTTCAAAGCCTGTCCAGGCAAATAGTGCACAAGACCCCATCTCAAAAAAAAAAAAAAAAAAAAAAAAAATCACAAAAAAAAGGGCTGGTGGAATGGCTCAAGATGTAGGCCCTGAGTTCAAACTCCAGTATCACAAACGAAAAAAAAAAAAATCAGAAAAACTTAAATTTTTCTAAAAACAGTATATATTGCCTTCATGATGTTTTCCCAATCTGTTAGTCTAGTAACACAGGTAAGGAAGGAAAGTCGTCATTCATTTATTTAATCAATGTATGTAATAGGTATATATGAAAAGACAATGGTAAACAAAACAGATAAGTCTTTATCTTTGTGGGACCTATTGTTTACATGGATAGACATTTAAAAAATAACATACATAATTCTAAGTTGAGATAGTTGCTGTGAAGGAAAAGAACAGAATGCTGTGACAGAAAAATGAATCACCAGGGAAAACATCTTTTTGAAGAGGAGAGGTGGCAGCTGCAACGGAAAAGACAGCTATCCAGTCATCTTAAGAATGGGGAGGAATGTCCTAGGCTGAGAAAAGGATACGTTGTAAAACTTCAAGGAAGTTGGCACTTGTGGCTTATGCCTCGACAAATAGTTAATGAGACACCCCCATCTCCAAATAACCAGAGCAAAATGGACTAGAGGTGAGGCTCAAGCAGTAGAGCACCTGCTTTGCAAGTGCAGAGCCCTGAGTTCAAACCTCAGTCCCACACATACACAAAAAAAACCTTTCTGAATGAAATTATAAAATGCTACTCACGCAAAACTTGAACAAATACCATGTTCTTGAATAGAGTGAAAATACAATGATATCAATTTCCCAAGATTGCCTGTGCATCTAACATGACCTAGATAAAAATATCAGCAGACTTTTGAAACATAAAACCAGCTTGTTTTAAAGTTTACATGGAACAATGAGCAAGAATCAAAGTGGAAATTCTGGCAAATTATAAATAGATGCTAACCAACCAGATTTTTAAAATGTATTATAAAGCTATAAAAATTAAAAGTGTTATTATGCCCTGTGAATATGCAAATTAAGAAAACAGAAAGTCCAGTAATAGATTCAAATGCATATGGAAATTTTGTACTAATATAGGTATCATTTAAAATTATTTATTGGTAGAACTGGGGTTTGAACTCAGGGCTGCCTCCTTACTAGGCAGGCACTCTACCACTTGAGCCACTCTGCTAGGTCAATATAGGTGTCATTTTAGATGACTTGAGAGAATATACATTATTCAGTAATGGTGTTGGGACTATATAGGCATCTAGGGGAAAAATATTGTGTCCCTACAATATATCCTAACCAAAATTAATTCCATATAGATTGATAATGAATGTAAAAAAAACTGCATAAGATGCTAGAAGCCATCAATGACATAAGGTTATTAAAAAGCTTAAAAGTAATGGTGGCTGAACGGTGTCTCATCCCTGTAATCCTATCTTTTGGGGAGGCTGAGATTTAGGAGGATGGAGGTTCAAGGCCAGCCCAAGCAGATGGTTCTTGAGACTTCCATCTCCAAAATAACAAGAGCAAAATGGACTGGACGATGGACTGGATGTGTGGCTCAAGTGGTAGAGCCCTGAGTTCAAACCCTAGTACCACCCAAAAAACTAAAACTGACTGGATGAGGTGGGTCAGGCCTGTAATCCCAGCTATGTAGGTGGGGATCAGGAAGTTCCCAGTTAGAAGCTAGCCCAGGGAAAAAGGGGGATCCCATCTCAACCAACAAGCTAGGCATGGTGGTGCATGCTTGTGATCCAAGCTGTGCAGAAGGCAGTAAGATCTCGGTCCAGGACATTCCAGGCAAAAACTCGAAAAAATAACAAGCAAAGGGGTTGGAGTCATGGCTCAAGTGGCAGAGCACCTGTTTAGCCATTATGAGCCCTGAGTTCAAAGCCCCATACCAGAAAAAAAAAAAAAAGATTAAAAGTATGAGAAAAGATAGACTATGTAACATAAACCAAAAGAAAATTATATTTGTATCAGTTATGGTTTACTTGAAGCCCAAAAACATTACTGGAAATAAAGGAGAGCATCACATATCAGTAAGTCCAATTTATCAGAATGTTAAGACAATTCTAAGTTTGTATGCACTTAATAATAAAAACTAAAACTATACAGAATGACAGAGCTCCAAGGAAAAACAGATCCAAAATCTTATTAGGAAATTTAACAAACCTCTCTTGTTGATAGAGAATGGCTCTCTTAGAACTGATAGGCAAAGCACAGATACAGAAATTTTAAATAGCAAATTTGACTCAGTGTGAGTCCACTATTCCCAACAACTGCAAATTACAAATTATTTTCAAGCACACTTGGAACACTAAAACCTAACCAGGGCCAGGGATGCAGTTCAGTGGTAGAGTGATTACCTAGCATGTGCAAACCTGAAAAAGATGTTGAAACAGCCAGGCACAGGGGCTCATGCCTATAATCCTAGCTACTCAGGAGGCAGAGATCAGGAGGATGCACTTCGAAGCCAGCCAGGCAACTAGTTAGAGAGACCTTATCTTGAAAAAACCCTTCATAAAAAAAGGCTGGTAGAGTTGCTCAGGATTGGGCCCTGAGTTCAAACCCTAGTACTGCCAAAAAAAAAAAAAAATTGGCCAGAGCCAGGTATGGTGACTCTTACCTGTAATCCCAGCACTCAAGCCTGGCAGGAACACTGGAGCCTGAACTTAATATTGAGACTCTAGCTCAAGAAAACAAAGAGTTCAGTATGTAGCTCAGTGGTAGAGGCCTTACCTAGCAGGCACAAGTCCCTGGGCTCAATCCCCAACACTGCAAAAAACAAACAATTGGACAAATGGTGACACACACTTGTAATCCCAGAACACTTAGGAGGCTGAGGCAGGAGGATCATGAGTTCAAGGCTAGCCTAGGTTACATACTCTGGACCCTGTTTTTTTAAAAAAAATAAAACTGGCCAACTGGGCCTTAAAGCAAATTTGAAAGTTTCAACAAATTTCAAAGGATTGAAATTATACAAAGACTCTTTCTTACTTGCATTTCAGTTAAGTTAGAAATTAGTACAAAAAGGTAATTAGAAAGTCCCATTGTTTAGAAGAGAAGAAATACACTTCTAAAATTAAAGTAATGATTAAAATTACAACATCAAAATTTATGTCATGCAGCTAAAGCTGTGCTTAGAGGAAAATGTACGGTTGTAAGTGCACAAATGTGGGGGGAACCCTGAAAATTCATGTTTTTGTGCATATCTCTAGTGACAGCTGCTGAGAAGGCTGAGGCAGGAGGATCACTTGAGCCTGAGAATTCCAAGCCAGGCTGGGCAACATATTAAGATACTGTCTCCTTTTTTAGACTCAGCTACTCTGGAGGCAGAAGCAGGAGAATTCTAAGTCCAGGATAGCCCAGGCAAAGTTAGTGAGATCCTATTTCAAAAACAACAAAAAAGTGAAAGGGCTGGGAGGTGTAGCTGATATAAGAGCACCTGCCCAGCAAGCATTAGGCCCTGGGCTCAATCCCAAGTACCCATCTGCCCCCTCCACAAAAAAATGTTTTCATCTATCTCAAGAACCTAGAACAGGGCTGAGGATGGAGCTCAGTGGTAAAGCACTTGCCTATAGTATGTAAAGCCCTGAGTTTGATCTTTAGCACCTAGAAAAAAATGCAATTTTTCTTTTTGCCACACCCCAGCCTTTTTTTTTTTTTTCATTAGTTATTTTCCAGATAGGGTCTCATGGTTTTGCTCACGACCAGCCTCAGATTGGAATCCTACTGCCTGTGTATCTGTGATGACACATGCACACCACCAAGCCAGTATTACTGGTTGAGATGGGGGTCTCACCAACTTTTGCCTGGGCTGGCCTCAAACCAAGATCCTCCCAATCTCCTCTCCCAAGTAACTGTAATTACAGATGAAAGCCACCACACCCAGCCCTAAAGTGCAAATCTTTTCAGGGAATAGTTCCATATCTAAGTATGTATTGTATGTGCAAAATAATGAGTAGACAAGACTTCTCACTGCAGCACTGTAATGGTAAAAGCCTAGCTACAATCTAAATATCCATCATAGAGCTGAGCACTTGTGGCTCAAACCTGTGGACTTGGGAGGCTGAGTTTGAGGAGGATCTCTGTTCAAGGCCAGCTGGGCAAATAGTTCATGAGACCCCCCACCCCCAATCTCCAAAAATAACCAGAGCAAAGTAAACTGGTGGTGTGGCTCAAGTGGTAGAATGCTTTGTAATCAAGAAGCCCTGAGTTCACACCCCAGTTCCACAAAAAAAATTTTGAGTTAAAATTTAAAAATTAAAAAAAATAAATACCCGTCTTGAAGGTCTGGTTGAAATGATTATGGTAACTCATTTAAAAGGATGCATGTCCTAAAGTGGTGGAAGAGGAGGAAGGGGAGAGTTAATGTTAATATACATTAACATGGGACAGTCTTCAAACTATATTCAAGGAAAAACCAAGGTGTAGAAATGTGTACAGCATGCTACCATTTACATAAGAAAAAATTTAAAGAATGTTAATGTGTATATATTGCTTAAGTGCATAGAATGGAACTTGAAGGATATTCAAAAAGCTAGCTGAGAGCTGGGGATGTAGCTCAAGTGATAGAGCACTTGCCTAGCAAATTCGAGGCCCTGGGTTCATTCCCCAATAGCACAAAAAATAAGCAGAAGTGCCCCCTAGAAAAGGGAACTAAGTAGTCAAGAAATGGAGGAGGACACACGTTTTACTGCGTCTCCTTCTTATCTTTGGAATTTTGAGCAGGTGTGTGTATTACCTAGTCAAGAATAAATATTTTAAAACCCCACATATGCAAAATTCTGTGTTCTGACTTTATCATATTTACAAATATTTTTGCTTTCATACAGCAGATTACATACTGTTGGGCTCAGAAAATAATACCTCAAAGACTGGTGCTTTAGTCCAGCGCAGGTGGCTCACACCTGTAATCCTAGCTACTCAGGAGATAGAGATCAGGAGAATCACAGTTCCAAGCCAGCCCAGGCAAATAGCCCTATCTCAAAAAAAAAAAAAAAAAAAAAAAACCCTCACAAAAAAGGGCCTCCAGGTGGGCCCTGAATTCAAGTCCCAGAACTGCAAAAAAAAAAAAAAGGACTGGTGCTTTGTCACACTGAGAGTCCTTAGAACTTACCTCAGAATCAAAATCCCTCTGACCTTCCGTTGTTTCTCCCTCACCCAGCAGACAGGGACTTGCAAAGTTTCCTTAAGTACCTGACTGGATCCACCAAAAGAGGAACACAATTATCTTCAATCTTCTTATTAAAATTTAATAACCAGAGAAGACTGTGTGTGTTGTAGGAAGAAAGACTGAAATCTGTCATCATACCTGGACAGACTTTTGTCTGTCAGACTATTGTCCAAAATTTTGATCCCAAAGGCAATCATTTATATCCTATTTTCTGTTCTGCAGGCCCAAAAGACTCTGTTCCAGGCCATAATATGTGTTCCAAGCCCATTGAGTTCCCTTAAAAAGCATTTACTATTCCTTTGACATTCCCTATTATCTCCCTCCAACATAGGAAAAAAGTATATGTCCCCAATCATGTTGAGCTCTAGAGAGTAATCACACTGCTGTGATTTTTCCCCCCATGTTGTGATTTTTTTCCTGTTTTCACATTAATAAAATGTTACACTTCTTTTCCTGGTTAATCTGTTCATTGTCAGTTCCTTCCATCAAACCTTCAGAGTATGATTTTGCCCCTACAATAAGCATTAATAGTTCCTAGAGGCTTCCCTACACCTTCTGGCATAAATAAGGATCTGGATATTTGCTATTATTGACAACAGTGTCTTCCTTCATGCTTTCCTGCCTGTTCACATGTTCTTTAGTCTACCTGGAATCCCACACTTCCCCTGCTCTTTCCTTGCCTGCATGTTTAATGTACTTTTCCTAAGGATTCCAGCTCAAATGCTATCACTCTTATCTGATTCTCTCAGACATATTTGCTTAGACAATATTTCTGTACCTCCAGAACAGAAACATTATTTTATGGTAATTATCTGCATATTAGCTTCTCCTCCCCAAAGACTATGTCTTTTTATATTCGTTAACCAAATTCTCTGGCCCCCCTAACCCTTGCCCAGATCTTACTAGCTAGTGGGGAAAGGTGAAGTCACATTAACAGTTAATGTGACTCATCAGGGCATGGTGGTGCAGGCCTGTAATCCCAGTATGGCAGTGTAAGCAAGGTGGAGAGTTGGAGTCCAGCTTGGACTACAAAGAGAGACCTTGTCTCAAAAACAAAGAGCCAGGCAGAGGTGGCTAATGCCTGTAATCCTAGCTACTCAGGAGGCAGAGATCAGGAGGACCACAGTTCAAAGCCAGCCCCAGGCAAATAGTTCTCCAGACCCTATCTCCAAAAAATCCATCACATAAAAGGGGATGGGGGAGTGGCTTACCAGAGTGCCTGCCTAGCAAGCATGAGGCCCTGAGTTCAAACTCCAGTGCTGCCAAAAATAAAATTCTTAGCTGGGTGTGTGGCACATACCTATAGTCCTGGTTCTCAGGAGACACAGGCAGGAGGATCACGAGGTTAAGGCCAGCATGGTCTTCATACTGAGTTTGAGATAAGCCTGGGCTACACAGTAAAACTTTATCTCAAAAAACAAAACAACAAAAAGCATTTTTCTAAAACAACTCTGTAGAGATATATCATACCTATAATCCTGTAACTAGACACAGCCCTATGTTTAACAGTACTTTGTATTACCATACATTTGAGCTCTGCTTTACTATGTGATTTAATAAGATGATTTTTCCATGCTTTCTTTGTTTTGGGGGGTTTTTTTTCTTTTTCTTTTTTTTTTTTTTGGCAGTACTGGGGTTTGAACTCAGCACTCACATTTGCTAGGCAGGCACTCTACCACTTGAGCCACTTCACCAACCCCTTTCTTGTAACAGGTTTTTCAAGATAGGGTTCAGAACTACTTGCCTGGGGCTGGCTTTGAACTGATCTCTGCATCTTGAGTAGCTAGGATTACAGGCGCAAGCCACTGGTGCCTGGCAACAACATGCAGTTTTAAAACAAAACAGCATGGGCAGGCACAGTGACTTGTCTTTGTAATCCCAGCTGCTCAGGAAGCAAAGATAAGGAGGAGGATCACAGTTCAAGGCTCACTACAGCAAAAAGAACACAGGACCCTACCTGAAAAATAACAAAAGCCAAAAGGGTTGGGGGCAAAAGTTAATGAGACCCCCATCTCAACAAAATGCTGGGTATGGTGGTGCACAACCTATCATCCAGCTATACAGGAGGCATAAATTGGAGAATCCCAGTCCAGGCCAGGGCAAAAAATATGAAACCCTACCTAAAAAATAAAAGGGCTGGGTTGTGGCTCAAGTAGTAGAGTATGTGCCTAGAAAGTATGAAGTCCTGATTTCAAGTCTCTGTACCACCACACACACACACACAATCTGAAACAGCTCTTTTAGTGCTTATGTATCAAGACATTTCATTAAACATTATTTTTACTAGCTAGTCAGCAGGCAGAGATTAGGAAGATAGCAGTTCGAAGCCAACCCAGGAAATATAGTTCGAGAGACCTTATTTCGAAAAAACCCATCATAAAAAAGGGTTGGTGGAGTGGCTCCAGGTGTAAGCCTGAGTTCAAACCCCAGAACTGCAAAAAAAAAAAAAAAATCACCTCTTTTTGAGACAAGGTCTCGCCATGAAGCCCAGACTGGTCTCAAACTTTAGATACTCTTGCCTCAATGTCAATGATTATGGGCCTGAACCACTGCACCCAGGTGATGTTCATTGATTTAAAAAAATATTGATTGAGACTGTCACTTCTCTAAAGAAAGCTGTGAAGCTTTAAATGCTTGAAAAAAAAAAGTATCAAAGTATCGATTGAACAAAATCTGTGCCAGGTACTTTATCAGGTTTTAGAAATATAGCATTGAACAAAATAGATAATAGCACCTACTTTGAATGAGCTTCCTGGCTATCAAGACAATTAAACAATAAAATATGAAGCATGGTTTTCACAGCGAACTGTTTTCAAAGCTGGAAGTTTTCTGCCTGTAGTTGAACAAGAACAGCTCTGCATTGATCATTGATCACTTTTCTTTCTTGTTTTTTTCTTTCTTTCTTTTTGTTTTTTTTTTTGTTTTTGAGTACTGGGGATTGAACTCAGACTCTCACACAAACATTCTACTACTTGAGCCATGTCCACAGCCCAGCCCTTTTATTTGTATTTTGTATTTTGCACAGTCTCACTAACTTTGACCAGGCTGGCTTTAAACTTTCCAAGTAACTGGGATTATATGCATGGCCTAGTGCTTGATCACTTTGTATTTTGAGATTTCCAGCAAGACTTTGTTTGTAAATTTGACTCTATTACATAAAAGTTTGAAAACTACTGTTATTTATTTATCTAAATTTCATCCCAAAAGCCTATTTTGTGAATTTTGGCATTACATATACAGTTACAACACCCTATAAGAATTATTATATCACTTACTAGCTGTGTGGGAAAAAAATTTAAAAAAAAAGAATTATATTCCTTTTATAGGTGAGATAATGTACCACAAGGAGTTAAAGTAATTCTACAAAGTCTTTTTTTTTGGGGGGAGGTCGGGGGAGGCTT
Source organism: Castor canadensis (assembly GCF_047511655.1). Classification (NCBI taxonomy): domain Eukaryota; kingdom Metazoa; phylum Chordata; class Mammalia; order Rodentia; family Castoridae; genus Castor; species Castor canadensis. The sequence goes on along the minus strand of NC_133396.1, from coordinate 100,282,370 downwards.
GAAGTCAGGGCCTCTGGCTTGCTAGGCGGGCACCCTACCACTTAAGCCATGCCTCCAGCCCTCTACAAAGTCTTAATGACAATTAAATTGCAAAGCCTCATTCCAAATCTTTGTTCTCTGTACTGTGTTCTCACTGTGGTGTACCATAGTGCCTACACCCAAAATGAAATAAATCTTTATCTACCCTAGGAGACCTTGAGTGAGGTGTTACAAAGCTTTGCCTTAACTATATCCGATACCCAACATTCAATAATTTTATGAAACAGATGTACAACATGCTGATCAAGAATCACACTATCATGTCAAATACACAGAAAAAACATTTGAAAAAAATCCCACATCCCCAGCCGCTGTAGGCTCACACCTGTAATCCTTGCTACCTGGGGGGCTGAAGTTGGAAGGATCCAGGTTTGAGACCAGCCAAGGCAAACAATTAGTGTGACCCCCCCATCTCCAAAAAAAACAGAACAAAATGGACTGGAGGTGTGGCTCAAGCACTAGCTCACCTGCTTTGCAAGCATAAAGCCCTGAGTTCAAACCTCAGTCCCACCAAAGGGGGAGGAAAAATCCCCTATGGATTTATGATTAAAAGAAAAAAAAAAAAAAAAAGCAGAACTTCCTCAACCTGGAAGAAAACTTATACTTAACATCATACTTAATGGAGATTTAATTTTCCCGATAAAATTGGGGTAAATCAATGCCTGCTCTCAACATTTTTATTCAGCAGTGTCTTGGACGTTTCAGCCAGTGCAATTAGACAAGATATAGCACACTTATCAAATTTATTGATGAACTACAAAATTTGAAAGTTGATAGAAATGGATCCAAAATTACTGGCATAGGCTGGAATGATTCACTGAATAAACAAGATACTTAAATTAAAGCCAAAGTTATTCTGTTTAGGTTTTAAAACCAACTAGGAGATACAAAATTTTGCAAAGGATTACTGAGTACCTATTGTGTGCCATACACAATGTATAGAGAGACAAGGTTCCTTCCTGGATGAATTAATTCCTCCCCACCCCCGAAAAAGAAAAATCTAGGGCTCAGCTAGTGAGTGCCTATTCTAGGACAGATTAAGGCAAATCTTGTAATATCTAAAGTCCTTTGACACTTACTAACAATTCCCTAATCCGGCTGTGTTAATTCTTCAGGGTAGGAACTATATACGTTAAGAAAGCTTCTTTGAAGCAGAAACACACGAGTCGCGCATTTTGGCAAGGCAGGGAACAGTGCCTAGAACAGCCTAACAGTCTAACAACTTTCTAGGTTTGGGAAGGTGTCCGGAAGGGTTTTCTGAGATTGCTTGTCTGAGCATGAACGGAAGTCACTCTCTGAGCCGTCTCCGGTGATTTAATAATAGGTGCCATATTCAGGACAGACCAGTCTCTTTCCATTGTTATTTCCGATGCACACACAAGCAGGTGAGGAGGTCGCAAATTTGTCTCCGTTTCGAGAAAATAAAGAGTGCATTCATAGAAGTCTTGGCAACCCAACGCCTCGTCCTCCCGTAGTAAAGATGGCGGCACCTTGAGCGTAAATTACAAGCAATACGACTTCCGCATTTCTCTTGTGCCCTGGTCCAAGATGGCGGACGAGGCCACTCGGCGGGTCGTGTCTGAGATTCCAGTGCTGAAGACTAACGCCGGACCTCGGGATCGGGAGTTGTGGGTGCAGCGACTAAAGGAGGAGTATCAGTCCCTTATCCGGGTCAGTTGTGCTCCTAATGGCTGACAGCGTCGCAAACGGGTTGCGGGTTATCGGGTGCTCTGAGGAATAAGCTCCGTGTGGAAGCCACTTCCGGTTTTTAACTTTACCATAAATCATAGTACTGGGATGTTTGTGGGGCTGGGGGATTACCAAACCTGGGTGGGAACGACGCAGAAGCAGCTCAGGTTAGGAGCACAGTGAACTTAGACCTTGCAGCTAAAAACGTTGTTTCAGCGTTACATCTTCCTTGAGGATGACGTGGCTCTCGGGTTCCAGATGTTTGTGGTAGTGGATGTAGGAGAGGTGGTCAAAAGTACTTCTTACGGTCCTAAATCCCATTGCACCTCTGCTCCCTTCTTCAGTCTTCCTGAGGGAGGCACGCATGTTAGGGCTGAAAATTTAGGGTGTTAGCTGAAGAGAGGGATGCGGAGCTCTTAGAAACTAGACATCTTGGTTCATGTTTCTACTACGGAAGAGAACTTTTTTTCTTTGCAGTGGGCTCTGTCTGCCTCAAAGGCCAGCAGATGTCCAACCTCATGTATTTCTTCACCTAGAAATTTTTATTGTGCTTCTAGAATCTAGAGGATGCAAAACCAAATAAGGTGGCTCCTACTGAGGTAGAGACATTATTATACAGTGTTTAAATGGCTAGGATGTTTTTTTCGAAAGTATGAGAAAAGATACCTAATACAGCTTGAGTTTGGTCAGGAAAAGCTTCCTGGAAGTGGTAATACTTGAGCTGAGATTTAAAGGTTAAACATAAGCTAGTCTGATACAACATAAGGATAGGAGAACACTCAAGGTACAAAAGACAGCATGAACAAAGTCATGCAAGCTAGAAAGAGTATGATGTGAGCTGGACACCTGTGGCTCATGCCTGTAATCCTAGTTACTTGGGAGGCTGAGATCAGGAGAATTGAGGTTTGAGGCCAGCCCAAGCAAATTGTTCATAAGACCCTATCTCCAAAATAACCAGAGCAAAATGGACTGGAGCAGGCTCAAGGTGGAGTGCCTGCTTTGTAAGCCAAAAGCCCTGAGTTCAAACTCCAGTCCCACAGAAAAGAAAGAAAGGGAGGGAGGGAGAAAGGAGTAGAAGGAGAATGGTGTATATGAAGAAAAAAGTAGTTCAGAGTTGCTAGAGCATCAGTTGTGAGGCAAGGAGTGGTAAATAAACCGGAGAGATAGGTTTGAGCAATTGTATTTTGTTTGGACTCTTTAGGATGCCTTTAAAGGATTTTAATCTGAGGAGTAATATAATCAAGTTTGGGTTTAGATCAAGCACAGTGACAATAGAGAGAAAAATACAATTGGCAGGTATAAGCTTGAAAGGTAGGCGATCAGCTAAGAGGCTGTCATTAATCCAAATGAAAGAAAGATTATTTAAACTAGGCAGTTGTGGAGAGGATAGAGAGGAGAGGTACATTTGAAGAATACTCAGAAGGTAAAATCAGCAGGATATAATGAAGAATTGGTGGAGTAAAGAAGAGAGAGGGTCAAGGATTATTGCAAAGTTTTTGGCTTAGGTGATTTAGTGACACAGCCATCTGAGATTTCTCAATCTCAGGAAGAGAAACAAGTCTGAAGAAATAGTATAGCTGGGCACCAGTGGCTCACACCTGTAATCCTAGCTACTCAGGAGGCAGAGATCAGGTTTGAAGCCAGCCCTGGCAAATAGTTTTTGAGACTCTATCTCAAAAAGACTCTTCATAAAAAAGGGGTGGTGGAGTGGCTCAAGGTGTAGGCCTTGAGTTCAAATCCCAGTACCACAAAAGAAAAAAAAGAGTATAGATCTCAGGTAGATATGCTGAGTTTTAGTGTTAAATGATGGTAAAAATTTGAATTTACTGTTAGATACTAGAGTATAAAATTCTGACAAAAGTTCTGAACTAAAGATAAAAATTTAGGAGTTGGCTGGATGCCAGTGGCTCACACCTGTAATCCTAGTTACTTGGGAGCCTGAGATTGAGAGAATCAAGGTTCAAAACCAGCCCGGGGGTTGAGGGGAGTAGTTCACAGGACTCTCATATTCAAACTAATCAGAACAAAATGGACTGGAGGTGTGCCTCAAGTGGTAGAGAGCACCTGCTTTGCAAGCACAAAGACCTTAGTTCAAAACCTTAGTCTCTCCAAAAAAAAAAAAAAAAAAAAAGAATTAGCTAATTAGTCATTAGCTTGTGGGTGCTAATGGACTATATGAGGTGCTCCAGGAAGGCAGTGCCCTACAAAGTGAGTTGTGGGCGGAGGGCAGACACTGTCAGAAGTGAGAAAAGAACCCAGATAATATCTTCAAATGTTTTGTGCCTGCTAAATTGGACCCAAGTGTTCTATTCTGTGCTCTGAGCAAGCCCTAATTTACCAGTATAGCCTCGCCTTCAGTTTTGCTTTTGTCAGAAAAGGGGCTGGCAGAGTGGCTCAAGTGGTAGAGCATCTGTCTAGCAAGCATGAAGCCCTGAGTTCAAACTCCAGAACTGCCAAAAAACCAAAAAAGAAGAAAAGAAAAGCTGGATAAACATACTGAGAAAGAGTAATCTGACACTTCTTTTGATGGGAGGGTGCTCCTCTTGGCCATGACTCACTCCTCATAGATCTCATTTTATGCTTTTAGTATGTGGAGAACAACAAGAATGCAGACAATGATTGGTTCCGACTGGAGTCCAACAAGGAAGGGACCCGGTAGGCAGACCCTCTTGGAAGGTGTGGTGTGGGTGTCTTACCTGACTTAAGCAATTTGGTATCCCAAGGCCCACTGTTAGAGCTGCCATGTGTCACATTAGCTGTCTCTACTCCATAACTCCAGTATTCCCCAGTTTCTGTCCCATAAGTCTTCCAGGTTGGTAGCCTAAGCCAAGATATCATTTGAGTATGAGAGGAATGGGGAAATTGGACTGAGGTTTGGTCTTTGTTACAGGTGGTTTGGAAAGTGCTGGTACATCCATGACCTCCTCAAATATGAGTTTGACATCGAGTTTGACGTGAGTGTGATGGAGTGGGAAAAATGAGGGTTAATAGAAGGGGAAAGATGAGGTGATTGTTAAACTAAACTTTCTTGAAAGGACCAAAGAAAACTTTAAAAATGGGAGGAATAAGCTGAGATTTGAAGCAAGCAAAAGTTACACTTACTAAGTTCCATGTCCAAAATCTTGGCATGTACATACTTGGGGAGTTTGCAGACCATTTCAGTTCAACCAAGCTTAGATTAGTTTGATGTTTGATTAGATTAGCTTCTTTCTATCTTGATTCTCTGTTTTATTAAGATTTCATAATTTCTCCAGATTCCTGTCACATATCCCACTACTGCTCCAGAAATTGCAGTCCCTGAGCTGGATGGAAAGACAGCAAAGATGTACAGGTAGGACTACATAGGAGATGAGAAAGAGCCAGAGACGGCCTTAGGGAAGAACTCAAGAGGCAGAAGATTTCCCCAGCCTGCTGGCCTAGAGGGGCTCCAGGCCTGGGCAAATGACTTAGCTAACTTTGTTCTCCATTCTCAGCACTAGTAATTTTCCTGTGCTCCCAAGAGACTACTATGCAATATGGTAAAATTTGCATACCAACACCTTTCTTTCATCCCTCTCATAGGGGAGGCAAAATATGCCTGACTGATCACTTCAAACCTCTGTGGGCCAGGAATGTGCCCAAATTTGGACTAGCTCATCTCATGGCCCTGGGGGTAAGTTTTGTACATTTGGTATGTGATGGGGAGAGGGATGGTTCAGGCCCTAAGCAGTATAAGAAAAAAGTAGCTGACAGTAAACAAGGAACAACAGTGTTGTCCCTTGGGCATGTTTTCCCAGAATCTCTCTTCAGGAAGGAGTTTTCTGATGGAACAAGAGGCATTGACCGGGCAGGAGTTGTCTTACAGGGTCTCCCTTGTATTGCAGCTGGGTCCATGGCTGGCAGTGGAAATCCCTGATCTGATTCAGAAGGGTGTGATCCAGCACAAAGAGAAATGCAACCAATGAAGGATCAAGCCACTGAGGCAGGACAAAGGGACCTGTATCCCTCAGACTGTGTTCCTTTTTTCTTGCGCATCACTTTTCTTACTGTCCCACATCCCTCCAGCTCAAGCTGCTACTAAGAAGCTGCAGCAGGCATTGCTGGGGCTAAAAAACAACAACCCGGTACTGCCATTGAGTTTCTAAGTCTACACAGGTTGGGAAAAGACTTGGGCCTTGAAAAACCAAGAGGCAATTTATATATCTTCCCTAAGTGGAGCAATGGAAGCCTCAATCCTGGAGGCATAGGGGTAATTGAGAATGAGTATGTAGCCTTTTTGGTTTCTGGAGACACCCATCAATAAAAGCTGCTTCCTGTTGTGGCTTGTGGTTTTCATTGGTGGCTAATGCCGGAGGCACATGAACAGCTACACTAGGATGGGGGAAATAGATGTTCTGGTCCGGAGCTGGGGAATGAAAGAAAATCTGGACTGCTCTTCCTGCTCCTGAGATCTATCTGCCTTTGTCCTTTAGCGGTGAGACATGCTTTACCCTACTGTTTGAGCCTGCAAGGAGCTTGAGGAATGGTTTTGCAGGTTCAGCATTCTCTGCCCTCTAGGGATCTTCCCATCTCTATGTGGAGTATTAGATGCTCTCCACTGGTATGTGGGCTGGACCCAGGCCTGCAGCTTGCAACACTGGCATCCCTCCAATCTAGGAAGGATCTATGCTGTAATTCATCCTTCGAGTGTCAGATCTACATCCTTGTGTGTCACAGGACGGAGTGACAGGAGCGTAGCCCTCAGGGACTTGCTTTGGAGCGATGGTTTAAAGACCACCCTGGGCAGGGCTGGGAACTAGCGGTTCTAAAGTTGGCTGCGTTTCCATGGTGTCGGCCGTGGAGCGGTGGGGGCTGGCTCACGCAAGCGCCGAGGAGGCGGGTAGGAGGATTTCGAGCGTGGGTGCGCAGGCGCTTTGAGAGACGGTGAAGTCGGTGGCCGGTGGCCGGGCGGGACCAACAAAGATGGCGGCGGCCCTTGCGGCGGGAGCGATCTGGGCAACAGCTGCGGCTAAAGCAGGAGCCCGGCCCGCGGGGGCGCTATACGGGGGTAGGAGGGGGTGGCCCTGAGCTGGAGTCTGGCCCCGGCTGGCCTCCCCCGTCGCCTCGCCGGGGGACAGGTACGGGCCGGAGCGTTATGGTGGGGTGGGGTGCATGAGCTGAGAGAGGACTGCTTTAGACCCCAGAGGACGTTCTCCATCAAGGCAGAGGCTCGGGGAGCGCGGCGGGGCCTGGGAGAACTGGGCTGGAGGGACAGCATTCCCGGACCGCGGGGAGTATGCCGCCGGACCCCGTAGCCAATCAGCGGCCTCGGCCTTTCTGCCCTCGAGGGGGGCGGACCCGGGTAAAGCCCTGCTGTGGTGGGAGAGGTGCAGAGATTAGGGGTCAAGGAGTTATTCGTCTTCCATCCCCAGCCATTGCCCCCTGAGCCCCAACACCATGTCGGAGCTCGGAGGTGGGGGAGGGAATGGATCGCAAATCACCCATATAGTCTGCTTCATTTGCAACCCGCAGGACCAGGAGTTTGAGGATGGAATGCTGTCTTTTGGGCTGTTATCCTTGTTCCACACTTCCCATTTGACCACAGGTCCAGGGCACATCCCACTTGACTAGCCAGGTATGAGGGCCCTTGTTCCAAGTTTATAGATGATAAAGACAGCAGAGATTGGGACTATCACTGGCTCTTCAGTGATATTCTATAGGGAAGGGATGGGGGTGTAGAAAGGGTCAAAGTCATGAGCTACTGTCATACGTTCATTTCTTTTCTCGAAGAATACTAAGTATTTTCTTCATGCCAAACACTATGCTGGATAATGGGGGTGCAATAACTCATTTGATAGATATGGTCAGAGTCCTCAGAGCATGTAGAAGCTAGTATGGTAGCCTAGGGTCACATCTCCCTCGGTAACTACAATGCTGACCCTGTCTTCTCCTCTCAGGTCCAGCCTGCAGTGTCCACAATGCCTCAGGCCTCTGAGCACCGCCTGGGCAGGACACGAGAGCCACCTGTCAATATCCAGCCCCGAGTGGGATCCAAGTTACCATTTGCCCCCCGGGCCCGCAGCAAGGAGCGCCGAAACCCAGCTCCTGGGCCAAACCCCATGTTACGACCTCTGCCTCCACGGCCAGGTCCCCCTGATGAACGGCTTAAGAAACTGGAGCTTGGACGGGGTCGGACCTCAGCCCCTCGTCCCAGAGGCCCCCTTCGGGCAGACCATGGGGTTCCCCTACCTGGTTCACCACCCCCAACTGTGGCTCTGCCTCTCCCATCCAGGACCAACTTAGCCCGTTCCAAGTCTGTGAGCAGTGGGGACTTGCGTCCAATGGGGATTGCCTTGGGAGGGCACCGTGGCACTGGAGAGCTCGGGGCTGCACTGAGCCGCTTGGCACTCCGGCCTGAGCCACCCACTTTGAGACGTAGTACTTCTCTTCGCCGTCTTGGGGGCTTTCCTGGACCCCCTACCTTGCTCAGCATACGGACAGAACCCCCTACTTCCCATGGCTCCTTCCACATGATATCTGCCCGGCCCTCTGAGCCTTTCTACTCTGATGACAAGATGGTGAGGACTTCCCAGCACACATACTTTTCATGCTCATGTCCCTCTAAGCCTCCAGTTTTCTTGTCATCATGTGGCTTTTCTGTCCGCCTTTTCCACAAGTGCCTTTCTTAACCCCTCCTTACACCAGCAGACCCTCACCTGCATTACTTTTGGGGCCTTCTATACCCTTTCTTGGGTTGTCTGTCAGTCCCCAACTTGGTGTGCCACTTCAGTCCCTAGGGAATTAACCCAGCTATTTAGAATTCTTCTTTGGGTCCCCAGACCCATCCTTTCCCTTACTGCACCTTCTCTCCTAGGATTCTGCCTAAGCCTAATTAATCTCTGGAGCTGAAGAGGGGAGGGCTCAGAACATCTGAGCTAATGTGGTTGCCCATTTCCTGAGCTAAGTGATCTAGGCTGATTGCAGTTGGAGCCAGCAGGAGAGGGTGCAGGAAAGGGCCACGGGGGCAGGAGGGGGATTTGGGGGCAGCAAGGTGGGGGTGGGGAGCAGCTGGGCAACCATGCCAGTGCTTGGGGAATTGCCCCAGGAGCTGCAACGTCGACTAGCTGGGCAGAGGAGTAAGTGTGGAATAGGTGTGACAGCCATGGCTGAGTCTGTGGTACACTCAGCTGTGATGGGCTTACTGCTCATGACCAATGAGGTAGGAAGACCTGTGAGGGAAAGAGGGTAGAGTTTGGGCATATATGGCATTGGGAGGCAGTGGGAAGCATGCTATTGAAAGATTGAAGTGCCAGGTAGGTATGTGGGAACCTGCTGACTGTACTCTGACCTTCCAGGCTCATCACACACTGCTTCTGGGCTCTGGTCATGTTGGCCTCCGAAATCTGGGAAATACAGTAAGAGCCATTTTCCTGTTCTTCCTGTCTAAAAGGAATGCAAAATGGTGCTTTGGGTGGGAAGAACCTGTGGACTTGGGGAAGGAATGTGGAAAGAGCACTAAAGCTCTCCTAAGGCTCGGTCTAGAAAGGTAACAACAGTATCCCTCCTCTCCAGTGCTTCCTGAATGCTGTGCTACAGTGTTTGAGCAGCACTCGGCCTCTTCGTGACTTTTGCCTGAGAAGGGACTTTCGGCAAGAGGTGCCTGGAGGGGGCCGAGCCCAAGAGCTCACTGAAGGTGGGCAACAGCTCCTGCTTGCTCTGTTCCCTTTTCCCCCAATCCCTTGCAGGTCCATCTGCCAGTTCTTATGACCCCCAAATCCTTTAGTCTGGCAGTTAAATCTATTTTTCCTAGTGCCTACTTTCCTAGAGGTTGTTTTCTGCCCTGTCTTCTCTTGCCTGCCTCTTCCAGACATTAACCTTTGTTTCCCTTCCCTACTCTCACTCCAACAGCTTTTGCAGATGTGATTGGTGCCCTCTGGCATCCTGACTCCTGTGAAGCTGTGAATCCTACTCGATTTCGAGCTGTCTTCCAGAAATACGTTCCCTCCTTCTCTGGATACAGGTGGGAGATCTAGAGAGCATGGGATTTCTCTTAGCCATGTCTAGGGGTAGGGCCAAGCAGGGCCCCCAGCAGCATTGTTATGAGCCTTGAGATGTTCTCCATCCAGGAAATAGGACCCATATCTGGGCAGGGGATAGTATTTATACACTAGAAGGGGGACTGTTGTCTATATTCTCTGTCTGGCTATAGCCAACAGGATGCCCAAGAGTTCCTGAAGCTCCTTATGGAGCGGCTACACCTTGAAATCAACCGACGCAGCCGACGGGCTCCACCAATCCTGGCCAATGGTCCAGCTCCCTCAGCATCCCGCCGAGGAGGGGCTCTGCTAGAAGAACCTGAGTTAAGGTAAGGGTTGCTCCCCCTCCCTCCTTTCCCCGGTAGTTTATCAGCAGCATTCATCCTTCACAGAACTGAGCTAGTCAAGCTAGCAGGTGTAGGGTCTCTAGAAACCATTTAGCTAGAACTGGATTGAGAGCCATGTGGAAGTAGAAAGAAACTAGGAGGGAGAGGGAGACTGAGGGGTACAGATAGAGGCAGAAAATGGTGCTATGGATGTCACCAAATCAAGGGAAAAGGGATAATTAATTTGCAACAAAATACATAAAAAGGGCTCAGACTGGAGGTGTGGCTCAAGTGGTAGAGCACCTGCCTAGCAATTGTGAGGCCCTGAGTTCAAACCTAGGTACTGCAAAAAAAATTTTTTTAAAGGGCTCAAAGCCAGAAGACACCATGCTCTTCCCTTGTGTTCATTCCTTTTTCTCTCACCTTGAATTGTCCCAGAATATTCCCTGAAGCATTACTCCTTTAGACTTTAGAAATTTAGGGAAGGAGCTGGGGGTGGAGGTGGGATACAGGGCTCTGTGGATCATTTCAGTGGTCTTGGGGGTACCTAGTGTTCCTGCATCTCATGGGTGCTTCCCACTTCCCTTGATTTATGGTAGTGATGATGACCGAGCCAACCTAATGTGGAAGCGTTACCTGGAGCGAGAGGACAGCAAGATTGTGGGTATGATATGGGGCAAAAAAAGTGGGGGTGGGATTTGTGTGAAGGGGTGCAGGCTTGAGAGAAAAAAAAATTGATGCTATCAAGGGGTATGGGAACAAGATTAGATGATGAAGATGTGAAATGGTATGAAGAGTTTGTTAAAAGTTTTGGTAGCAGGAAAGGAGGGTAAAGCAAAGGGGCGGGAAGAGACAGGATTCCAAGAACGCATCTCAGGCTTCCAACAACAACTTTTTCCTCTACCCCTTTGTCTCTGTCTAGACTTGTTTGTGGGCCAGTTGAAAAGTTGTCTCAAGTGCCAGGCCTGTGGGTATCGCTCCACGACCTTCGAGGTTTTTTGTGACCTGTCCCTGCCCATCCCCAAGGTGGGATTCCAGAGGATTCCAGGGGTGGATGGAACACGGGTTCTGTGACACAACCCTACTCACCCCCAGAGTGTGGGTGGGAATCTTGTGGGTCTTGAGAGCAGAATTGAAGCCTGTATTGGTTAAGAGAGTTGGAAAAAGAAATTCAGAATATACTGACCCTACTTTCCCTTTCCCCCCCAGAAAGGATTTGCTGGGGGCAAGGTGTCCCTGCGGGATTGTTTCAGCCTTTTCACCAAGGAGGAAGAGCTAGAGTCAGAGAATGCTCCAGTATGTAAAGGTTCACGGGGATATGATAAGGGTGGAAGGCTTGGGTGGGGAGGACCCACCCAAGGAGGTGTGTGTGTGCTTAGTAGGGGACATAATAGTTACATATCTGGATTTATACTGGAGTCTTGGCTGGTGGAGGGGCTCAAGTGGTAAGAGTGCCTGCCTAGCAGATGTACTGGAGTCTCAGATATGTTCTAGTACTCCTAGGGCAAAGGGATGTGGCCCAGAAGATACAGAAGTAGTGAGCATAGTACATTTTTACGTAGATTGGGGTGTTGAAAAAGCCAACTGAGGTGAGAGTACATTAACCTAACACTACTTGTCATTTATTCAGGTGTGTGACCGATGTCGGCAGAAAACACGAAGTACCAAAAAGTTGACAGTACAGAGATTCCCCCGAATCCTCGTGCTCCATATCCTAATCTTCAAATTCTTATTTCTCTGAGGATATCTCCTGTACATTTTCTTTCCTCACTCTCATTGAGTTTTCCTTAGAAAAAGCCTGCCACCCCACCTTTTCCTGTTATCTCCCAGTATGTGTTGGGGGAAGGGAGGGGAAAGCATTTAAGACTGTGGTCCCCCTTAGAGACCCTCCACCTCTCAAATGCTCCTTAACCAGGGCTTAGATCTGAATCGATTTTCCACCTCTCGAGGCTCTATCAAGAAAAGTTCAGTAGGTGTAGACTTCCCACTGCAGCGACTGAGCCTAGGCGACTTTGCCAGTGACAAAGCCGGTGAGTCTGGTGGGAAAAATCCTAAGGAGCCTCAGGAAGGGGGATACAGCTCTGTTTATAGAACTTGATCATTTCTAACCCCACAGGAAGCCCTGTATACCAGCTGTATGCCCTTTGCAACCACTCGGGCAGTGTCCACTATGGCCACTATACAGCCTTGTGCAGGTGTCAGACTGGTTGGCATGTCTACAATGACTCTCGGTGAGAACAACTTCCCCTTCTATAAAGCCCCAGGAGAGCAGAGTGCCTGGTGAAAGATGAGAGGTGGTGGTCTCTCTGATCTCTTCCTGGATGCTGAGGTTGTCTTGTGTTGGGGAGGGAATACACAGGAATATACAGACTACAACTTCTTCCCATCTTCCTTCTTCCTAGTGTCTCCCCTGTCAGTGAAAATCAGGTGGCATCCAGTGAGGGCTACGTGCTGTTCTACCAACTGATGCAGGAACCACCCCGGTGCCTGTGACACCCTCTTTAAGCCCTGGCACCTGTGAAACCCTTTCAACACCCTTAACCCCCAAGCTCCCCATTTACCTCAGAGACGTCTATTTTTGTGTCTTTTTATCGGGGAGGGGGGAGGGGGTGACTGTAGCTCCCATTATTTTTTTTATTAAAAGTATCCTTCCATCTGGAGACTCCCTTGTCTCCCAATCCCTTGTACAGAACTCACCAGGCCCTTGCCCATGTACAGCCCCCACACCCTCTGCAATCTCACTTTTTGTGAATAAATTTATTAAGAAACGTGCTGTTGGCATTTATATTTGTGCTTAGGAGTAGCGATACAGAGTGGGTCCAATTGGAGTTTTCGTGGGTCCTGGTTCCGTCTCTGTGCAGATGGGGGCGCTCTTAGACTCGATAGGGAAGGATCAGGAGTGGAGCCGGGCCACACGTGTGCCCAAGCAGTGACAGTTTAGTATGTCGAAGGAAGGCAGGCAGACCTTCAGATTCGAAGCTGCGGAGAGACCTGAAACTAGAATGCAGGCACTGGGGCGCCGGGTTTTCCTGGAGATGGGGAGGCTACCCCTCGAGGGCGAGGCGCCTAAGAAGCCCTGTTGACAAACACGGTACGTTGCCGGGCGGCCCAAGCTCCCATAGGCCCAGTCTGTTGCTAACATCAGGAGCTGTTTATGGAGCAGCCTCCCCGCGGACTGGCCTCCAGCGTCCCGGTCGACTCTCACTACAACTAAGGCTCCTGGGGCCCTCCCTCCAGGGTTCTCATCCTGGGTAGGCCTGGGAAGCTTGAGCTGGGGAATGCTAAGTCCCGGCGTCAGCTCTCGTGGTCTTAGCTCTAGGGAGAACAGTGCCCGCCACAGCAACACCACTTGACGCTGAACGGGTCAACCTTCCCATCTACTGAGCTGACTCAGCATTACGGTTGCTCCGCCTTGTAGCGTCACTGCCAGTTCAGTGTTTTCATTGGTGAATATGATCCGGGGCCTTCCAGAACCCACCAATCCAGAAGCAGGAAAGAGGCTCGGGCGCGTGCCGCCAGAATAAAGGGGACAGAGAGACCGAAAGGGCTGGGGGCGGAGTAGCGGCCTCAAGAATTCAAGCTTCCAGCCCGCCGCGCGAGCTTGCTAGTGCAGATAGCGTGGGTGTGCCCCTTATCTGCATTCCACGGAGCGAGGCCTCACGGCCTCTACATTCTCCTCCCTCATTTTCTCTTGTTCCTCCATATCTCGTGGATGAGTCCTGGCCCCTGACGAAGACCTTACTGTTCCACCAGCACATAAGCGCGCTCTGCCTTAGTTTCCCCTAAATCAGTGAGTGGCCGGGGGGTGGAACGCGGAACTCGTGGGACTTCTGGAGCTCAGGGTACCTCTCGATCTGCCTTCCCGTATCGCGCCCTTTTCCCAGGTTTCCCAATGGTCCGGACCG